>NW_025336259.1:1921444-1923944 GCF_004798865.1 Varanus komodoensis
GGAGAACATGTGGAGAAGGAGAACATGGTGGAGAAGGAGAAGGAGAAAAGGTTAATTGCAGTCGTGTTGCAATGCAAAGATAGACTACTGTACACCAGCAATCTTTGTCCTATAATTGAAACACACATTAAATAAGCATAATTTCCCAAGCTTTTTTTTAAAGCAACAGGCAAGTGATTAACTTCAGATGTACCTGTCACAATGTCCAGAGACACAAACAGGAAGAAAAAAAAAGGAAGGCATTAATCCCCTTCCTGCCATAAAAGTGCAACAGTGAACAATTACCTTGCCGAGCAGCGTAATCTCCCTCTGTCTCCCCATCTGTGTCCCTCCCCCAGCCTCTCTGGCGGCCCGCTCGTGCGCGGGGTGCCTTAACCTTGCACTCAGAAAGCTGATGTGTTTAACACCAATGAAGGCTTGGCACCTGGTTCAAACGACCCCGGGAAGGAGTGTTGATCTCCTACAGGGCTTCCTCTATCCTCGCTCTGCTTTGTTCAAAATGTTCATTTTTTCCCCCAATGCTGAATTGTTTTAAATGGGGGGGGGTAGCTGCGAGGGGGGAGACAGGCGGATGAAATCTAGCAAAGAAAAGCAAAGAAAGTCACATTCCAAGAGGATGGCGTAATATTCTCCATGATTGCTGCTTTATGATCAAGCACCTTTAATTTTTAGTTTTGAAAAGGACAATCTGAGAAAGAGAGGGTCAAAGACACATGGTGAGCAGAAAGGATGTCCTCTCCTGGGGATGTAGGCCAAGGGGGTGGGGAACTCTGGACCCCAAAGACCAAATTATTCCTTCTCCACGTGACTTTGCAGAAGTGTGTCCGGGGGTGGGGGGGCGTCGAGCTCTTCACATTTTGCAGAGAGCAATGAAAAGTTACAGATGAAAAGCAAGTAAGCTGGAAAACATCCAAAACACCCATTGGAATAAAGAACCGAAGTCTAGGGATCAGGATAAAACATACAGTTTCGTTCTGAAGAGTAACCCCCCCCCCCAGTCCCCATGGTCCACTGCTACCTCCAGGTTCAGAGGGAGTGTGCTGGGGAACATGGGCTGCCCCCACGGCATGCTGGTGGGATCCCACGGAAAGCTGCTTGGCCAGGATGCTGTGCTTGATGGCCCCTGGCTCGGACCCTTCCTGGCTTTTCTGGTGCTTCTGTATTTCAGCAGACTTGTCACTGGTCTCAAAGGGACTGCAGAGATATCCAAGAAGGGGGTCTCCCAGGTGAATCGCAGGGCTCCTCTTGAGATGAAGGGTGACCTTTATGCAAATTTTGGCACAAAAAGGCCCGGAATGCCCAGCATGCCTCAACCCACAATTTTGGGAGTTGCCCAGCTTTTTCCTGTCTGATTTTGCAGGGCATCGCACCGTAACTTTTTCAGAGATTTCTGCAAGAGGCTTTCAGAAATTTCAGACCATATATATTACCATATATTATATGGTAATTGTCAGACCCTATACTATATGACCATATATATTAGCGGGGGCTGCAACTTGGATGCCTGCTTCTTGGAATAAACTTAGAAGCAACGACAGAGAGACAAACTGGAAGGCGCATGAGCCACAAACCTCTGCGCATACAGATGGGGAAGTTAAAAGCCACCTACACTACTTTATATGCATAGGCGTATACTCAGAAGTAAAGATTACGTGAACAGAAATACAGAGCATCTCTCCATGGTGGAAGGGAAGATGTGGCCAAGGTACCTGGGTTGGGTGTGCACTTCATTGGTCTGCTGTCCAGGTGCAAACTTTGGTTCTTTATCTTTAAACTAGAGCTGGGCAGGCCAGCTGCTTGGATAGAGGACACCTCCAAACAGGGTGCAGTCCTCGGGCAGCCCCTTCAACAGAGGACTGCCCTCCTCACAGTCGGTCATTCATGCTCGGAGATGAACCCAGTGTGTCCTCCACCCAGTGGCTTCTAAATGTGAAGCAGTCCCACCCTTCTGAGCCAGTATAACCAGCGGTCCTTGAAGGGCACCAGCTTGGGGAAGATGGAGTGGACCGGTCCTTGAACTCAGGAAGGAATGCACGCCTCAGGAAGTACTGGCTAGAATCAGCACTGCATAGGTCCCTCCTTATTTCCCCTTAGCACATGACTTGGCTGGCTGGCTCGAGCCATCTGGATTGCTTTAGTCTACCATTCCTTAAACTACTCTGGCACGATCCTTCCGTCGCTCCGCATCTTCCTGGCTAATCTGTGAGCGAGTTAACGTGTGGCACGGATGTGTGAGTCTTTGCACGCGGAACAAAGGGTGAGAGCAGAAACTCAGCCCTCTCCTGCCAGACCAGCTGGCCAAGATGGCACTCTTTCCGCCAGCCGTGCCCTTCACAAGGTGCATGCCAATTCCATGACATGGCAGCTTGAAAAAAAATGTCTCAGTGGGCCGTCACTTCGCCCTGGTGCAGCTTGTTTGCCAATTCCGGTTTTCCAAACAAGTGTCCTTTGTGGAAAAAAGGGTTAAACTCTGTAAGGAAAGCACAAGACGGGTTTTTCT
>NW_025336259.1:1928944-1990519 GCF_004798865.1 Varanus komodoensis
GACCAACGTTGTATGTGACTATTGGCTGGTTCCCATTAACAATCTGGCAGCTCTATTCTGAACCAATTGCGGTATCTGGACCCTCTTCAAGGGCAGCCCCGCGTAGAGCTCATTGCAGTAGTCCATCCATAGAAACCTCACCAGCTTTAATGCTGATCCGGAAGCATCCAAAGAGCAGCATCAGTCCAGATGATTCAGGGGTGCGTACTTTCCCACCAAAGGCAGAGTCAGTATCCCTGTTGGTGTCTGTTTGCAAGTAGCATCCGTAGGTTCCCCACTCAGCTCTCGAAAACATCCCCCAGGGCACCAGCCTGCGGCTAGCTTTAGGGAAAGGAGTCGTCCCCACTGAAAGCTCTGTTCTTGGGGCTGCCTGCCGCCATCCCTCCTTTCATGCCTACAGTTCTTCCCAGACCAGCTGAAGCTCCGGAGACGGAAGAACATCTTTGGGAGCGGTGCTGAGGGTCCCGCCGGAAGCAGGGCGGGGTGGGCCCTCAAAACCCTGCAGCCAGCCATGCCTCTAAATGTGCGGCTACCATAGAAGCAGGGGCGGGGGGGGAGCTTGCCACAGGTCCCCCCCCCCAGCAGGGCCCACAGGTGGGAGCTCTTGTCTCTTCCCCAGTGCTACCTGTTGGTGCACCTGCTGCTCGGTATGCCCCAGACAACGGAGGGGGTGAGAAGGGGAAGCAGGACCGGGGGGGGGGCAGCCTCCCCACTCCCCTCCATCTGCTTGTCCAGCAAGCCCAGGAGACCCAGGGTGAGGAAGGGGTAGGAGCGCGAGCAAGAGGCATCCCCGGCTGCAAGAAGCCTTCCTCCCCAAGAGCCCCCAGAAGCCCACGGCAGCCCCTTTGCGCACGGGGGAGAACGGGGGAGGCCGTCCCTTTGCACACCGAAGAGGCTGCAGAAACGATTAAAGGGCGGGTGGGGTGAGGAAGCCGAAAGCAACATAAAATGCTCTTGCATCAGCAGTGAAGAGAACTGTCAAAACCTCCGAGCAGCTGCTAGAGCAGACTGTAATCCCTTTGCAAGCGAGCCGTTTTGATGTGGAAAAGAACCGCAGGTTGCAGCTCCAGAGAGCTTGAATTCCTGTTTGAAAGTGTCACCAGCTAACAAATTACGATCCGTCCCGGCATCTCCGGCCCATGAGCTGCTGCGTAGAAACACCAGGGCTAAATCCATGTCTTCGCTCAGTCATGACTTTGCTACCATCCCAAAGAGAATTGGGAACTGCAAAGCGCACAAGCGTTTGCAGTTATGGAGCGCTCAGCAAATAAGACTGAATTATCTCCTTTAAGGTACAAGCATGCATGGAAATTCAACCACGCCTTAACACGAGGACTCCGGTTGTTTGTCGTCCATTTGAAAAAAACTCCAGCAGCTTGCTTAGGGGGCAGGTGGGGCAATACGAGGGGGACATTACAGGTTGCAGCCTGACTAAGCCGTTCTTAGAGTAGACCTGTTGGAAATCCAGCGGCCTTCAGTATGGCTAAGTCCGAGTGCAGCCCAACAGACTCGTCCCGTTGATTTAAATGGATCGGCTCTGCGTACGGCTAAGGCTGGATCCAACTCGAGCTATCCCAAAGGTGCTTAGGATCGGGCATATCCATGATTGCTCCATCCTGCCAAAATACGGGACTCCAAAGAGGAAGATTTATATGTTGATTCCATCCCATGTGCGTCCCCTGCCCAGGGCTCACGATTCCCCTCTCCTGTTTTTTCTTTTAAGTCATTATAATTCTATCCTGGCCAAGGACCAGACCTCTGGGAGGTTCACAAAATAGCTCTAAAACCGCAAAGCATACAAACATATTCAAGCCTAACAATACATAACAATATATTCTTTTTTAAAAACAGCTGCAGATTAAAGGCAAAGTAAAACCAAGAACATCAATAAAAGGTCTCACAAGCAAGAGCAGAGCTTTCATTTCCTTTAATCCTTTGTGGAACGGAAGATCTGAACAAGCAGCTGGGGGGGGGGGCATGAATTGTCCCCCCCTGTGCGGGCAGCCAGGGGAGACGATGTGAGGTCCGGACAGGCCCTACCTTACCTTCACAACCACCTTATGCAAGGTAAGCTAGGCCAAGAGCTACTGCTTAGCCCAAGATCACCCCAGTGAGTTTCATAAGAACCTGTCTGAGCTTGGGCCCCCTGTCCCAGACCTGAAACCCACACTACTGCGCCACACTGGATCCCTTCTGTCTTGCAAATCAACTGACGGGCAGCCAAGAGTGGCTCCTCTTCCTTCTTCCTTGCTTCATCATGAATGGAGCTCAGGAGCAAGGGAGCTGTGGGTTCCCCTGCTACTGGAGGCATCCCAGGTGCAGCTGGGCAGCCACGGGGTGGGGGGATCCTTTCGTTTGGGGTCTCGCACTGAGTGGGGAGTTGGGCCCATGACCTTACTCGCCCTTCCAGCTCCACCGTTGCAGGATTCCAGGGGTCCTCTCCTCGCCATCTCGATTGTGACGTCATCATTTGATTATCTCATGCCATGTATGAATATGGAGGTTCATCCATGGTGCTTATAAAAGAAGGCAAGCATAGCCGCTTTCATCTGAGCCAGGAACGGGAAGTTTTGCGAATTTGGCGGCCCGTAAGTGTCCAATTGAGACCAGGCTATCCCAGAATAGCTTGCATTCCAACAGGGAACAATTTTATATTTTATATTGTATATTTGTAATTTATTTTAATGTATATATTTTAAAATGTTATTTAACTTATTTGTTGTAAGCCGCCCCGAGGCTTTGGAGAATGGGGCGGCATAAAATGTTTTAATAAATAAATAAATAAATAAATAAATAAATAAATAAATAAATAAATAAATAAAACAATATCTCATTCATTCCCAGCCCCACAACTGCTTCGAAGAGTTAAATTCAGGGGGAGCAGGAAAGTCTGAGCAGATTGCTGTCAAACATTCCTGCTAAGATGTTTACATCCTTGTGAGCCCAGGTACCACGACATCACCAAATCCAACAAAACTGGGAAGGACACAGGTGCGTAACTGCTGTCATAAGTGCACAGGTATGCTAACCGCTGTGGTGTGTGGCTTTCTTTGGTGAGCCGATGTTGAGAGCGAGTCCTCTCCTGCACTCTGTGAGAACTGATACCCACACTACCTCAGCGCACTGGATCTCTGCTGTCTTGCACATCAACTGACAGGCAGCAAAGATCATCCGATTCTGAACAGGAGGAGAAGCAAGGCGACTCCGACGACTTCGAGGCTCCTTCAAGTGTCCCTAGTGAAATAGCTCAGGCCAAGCATAAGAATCAGCCTGTTTTGGAAGTGGGGGGTTCAGTATGGGTGGGGGACATGTGCAAGACCCAGTTCTTGACCCACAGTTTGGAGCCCAAATGGTTCTGCTGCCTGTGGCGTTCCAGCCGGAGAGCTGCATACGAAAGGAACTGTTTTGGGTTTTGTACCCGAGGGAAGCAGGGGCTGGACCAGTTCGTGACGTCTGCATAATTCCACCTCTCCACCCCTTTCCCAGCTGTGATGGCCCCTTCAGGGCTGAATCACGCTTCTAGGACGACCCCACATTTCGGGTTTTTACTTCCAGGAACTGGCGTGTCATTCTCTGCCTTCAGCAACCCCTCTGGATATCGCCAGGACCCCCCTCTTGCATCTTGGGCTTTGGGGTGCCTTCAGTAGGCAGTCTTTAGGGTGGGCTTCAGCTGGGAAGGGAAGCCGGCAGGCAGTGACTCGGAGGCCATGGAGGCAAGCCAGTGTGAAGCAGAGAGAAAGAGAGGAGGCATCAAACAGGTTGTTCCTCTCTGGTAGATTCATTGGCCTGAAAGGCAGCCAAAATTGCCACGGATCCATTTCCATGCAACCCTTTTTCTAGTATAAATTTAGCTTATTTAAGACAATAAATTTAGGGTGTGAAACTTGTGACTGCCTGGGAATGATGAACATCTAGGGGACACCTGGAAGGTTGGGTTGGGGTTCAGACTCGGGTCTGGGGATTCCAGCCAAGGGAGGCAAGGTTGGGCACCTCCTGGAGATCCCAAGGGTGCCCCTTGGCAAGACCCCGTGAACTTGCCCCATCTCTTCCCCAGTCAACTAGCTTGTCCGCCTCCCTGTTTCTCTGGGCCAAATATCAGAGGTGGTCGTGGTGGAGAGGTGGGGCCAAGGAGCAGTGGGGGCAAGGAGGAGGAAAAGGAGGACAATCAACAGCAACCAGTGGCCATGGGGGTGAGAGACCCCTGAAGGGGACTTCTCTGAAGGGGACTTCTCTCAAAAGCTTGGGAGCTCGCATGGGATATGGGTTGAAGGCCACGCGAGAAGTTCTCAGGGTGTTCCTCTCACCCTAAGCTGCATCCGGAAGGAAGTCAGGACGATAAAAGATGCCAACTTGAAAGATGCACATCCTGAAAACAACTTGTGTAATGTCATTGCTGTTGTTATCGATCAGCTTTCTATCCCACCCCATTAGCCAGAGATGCTCCCTGGCTGGTAGAAATAGCCATGTTGTTGCTTGGAGCTGGATTCCCTCCCTGTTCCTTTTAATCATCAGAGAGTTCTTTGGCAAAAGTACTTTATTTCCAATGTATGGCCAGCAAACTAACAGTCAACAGAGGAAGAGCTTCTGAGCATGCACAGAGCAGGTTGTAGAACCCAAACTAGGAAATATTTCCGAGAACCCTCCTTTTCAGGAACCCTGGGTCAGAGGAAGGAGGGAAGCAGGATGGAGCAGTGGTTAAACAGAGACGGGGACCTTGAGATTAGCTCTCGCTCCTCCTCCATCTCCGTGTCCGCAGACCTCAACATTCTCATCCAAAGAGCTGGTACCTCCCTGGCCCTGGGCAGCAAGAACAACCTTTTCCTTCCCAGCAGTTGTTGTGTTGTAAAGTTCGAAACCAGGAAGCACACCAGTGGCCTCCAGTCCACTCCCTACTGGGACTGCAAGGCACGGTCGACCACAGGGAAGGCGTGATAGCCCCTTCTTATAAATGTTTAACAAGCTTCGTATTTCTACGGTCGTGAGCTGCCCTCTCCCCACCCTCCAGTTCCATAGGAGATCCGTGGTGGCCACACACCTCCAGGGCCTTCCTGCTGCCAGGCTTATGGAGAAAATTAATCTTTAACTTTTAAATCTCTGCACAGGAAATATTAAAATAACTTGTGGTTCATATGTCCATTTTCAAATTTCCTTTATGGCTTCACAACCTTCCGATCGATTTCATATCTTTCCTTCTCTTCCATAAGCACCTCCACCAAAACGCTTCAAGGAAACCAGAAAAATCCAACCTGCCCTAGTTTTGTATAACTTAATGCCGGTTTTTGGCAGCCAGCTATTCCGGGCCTGGTCCTGTATTATCACAAACGGTTATTAGCAGCGGAAGGGCTGCTGACATGCCCTTTCAGTCCCGCTACTAGAACCGCTCGAAGCTTACGCAGAAAATATATGTACCAGCATCAAGTCATTTTTGAAATATGTAATGGGAACAAGCCAATTGCCTTTGGTGACCTACTTTCTGGCAGGGCTGGCTGGCACAAGAGTTTATATATTATATCGATATATAGATATATAATATAGCACATGTGCATGGGTGTGAACACACACACACTTATCTAGAAACCACACATTTTCTGGGCCAGGATCCAGAAGCATTCTACCGCAGTTTGAGTTAATAAAAGAGCTGGTTAAGACATTCGATGGAAGCCAGAACTTGCTCGGGAAGTTGGGCAGCCTTTGTATCTTGTTCCTGCTTCCACAGAAGCAAAAAGGTGCTCATTTTGCTCTTCCAAAGCAAAATTTAAAAAATGAAAATGCAATTCTCATGATGAGCTGGATGCTTGTGTCAAGAGCCAGGGCCCCTCCTTTGTGTGTTCAAAAGCCGCAGACCTTTTCCTTTGCGAAGTGTCTTTATTGCCCCCAAAGCACAAAGCACTCCGAATGAGTCTCTGAGCATGCACAGAGTGGTTTGCTGGACCCAATCTAGTACTCACCTCCAGGAACTCTCCTTAGGAGCATGCCTGGGCCCCATCCTTTTGGAAGGGCCTTCTGAAATTTTATTATTTATTTATATTGCGATTTATATCCTGCCTTTTTCCTACAAAGGGCTCAAGGCAGCTTACATCTCCTCCTCCATCTTCTCCTCACAACAATGACCCTGTGAGGTAGGTTGGGCTGAGAGTCTGTGACTGGCCCAAAGTCACCCAGCTGGCTCCATGGCCGAGCGGGGACTCGAACCCGGATCGCCTGAGTCCCAGTCCCATGCTCTTAACCACCACCCCACCCTGGCTCTCACGACTCCTCTCTGCATGCCGATCCTCTAATTGGGCCATCCCCCTCTGCTAGCCTGGGGTCAAGCGCCGGGTCTTGACCCCCGGCTCTTGACCTGTGTCTGAGAAACTCCCCTGCCCCAGCCCCAGCCCCAGCCCGGGGAGTCCGACCTGGGGGCTGCATCTCCCCTTCTCTCATCTCAGAGTCCTGCGATGGCCAGTTCTGCTTTACATCGGGACGCCAATTCTTCTGGGGACCCATCCGGAAGCCCTTGAGAATGGGCGCCCACCCAACCGTGCCTTAGTCTACCACTAGGACAGTTAAGTAGTGATAAACAGATGAATGCATTTCACTCTTGTAAAGAAAGCTCCTAAAGATCAGGTTGCCCTTTTAATCTGTGCTCATAAATACGAAAACAACTTAGGGTGAACGCTTCCAGAATTATACAGCAGAAAGAGCACTGCATTATTTTGACTAGTTAATCCCACTGATTTGAGTGATCAGAAGGGGAATTTTAAGGTTTCCAGATCTGTGCCACTCGATGTTTCAACACACAGTCCAAAGCAGGTCCAGCTGACATATTTTGTTGTAAACCACCCAGAGAGCTTCGGCTACGGGGGGGCGGGGGTAGAGAAATGAAATTATGATTACTAATAAGAGCCAACAAAAAAGCCTTGTGCAATCAAAATCAGCCAGGCAGACCTAAGGGAAGGCGAGTTAAACCAGGTGGGCCTGCAGAGCTTTCCTGAAGCTTTCCAAAGAAGGATCCTGATGAGCCCGTGATGGAAGGTGGACCACCATGTTCAGGTGCTGTCTTCTCATTCTGGCGCGAATATAAGGTGGGCTTTGGTTGAAAAAGCTCACATTGCTCTCCTTCCTCAGTGTTTTAGGGAGGCAATTTGAGCATGAGAAATCTTTGGAACTGGAACTGACCCAGCGTCCTTCTTTAGAGGAGACATTGCTCCATTCGAAGCGCTCCACAGGCCAAGACTGCGAGAAAGAAATGCGGGACATGACCAGCAGATTGGCCACAGCACACGACTCACCTGCCCTCCGTCTTCCACACTACTGAGGAACGTTCTGCATTTTTCTTTCAATTACAGCCATCCTTCCAAAATTCCCTCTCTCCAACCGGCTTCGCATAAGCGCCTTTTATGCAAATGTCCATTTTTCTCCTCTTTTTTCGAGCCATGGCATAACTGGCCACACTCTGTGTCCAGTTGGCCTTGCACCCCTCAGAAAAGCAGGATGGGATGGGGAGCGAGCGGAAGAAGTCAGGGAGGTGCGGACGCCAAACCCGAAGGCCCAAGCTCAGCCTCGGGCAAGAAAGTCTTTAAGTGTACGCTGCGACCCCGTGTAACATGGTGTGAACATTACCCCAGCAGGAAGACAGCTGGGAAGGAGATGCAGCTGTGAACCATGGCCACAGCGGGGGGGGGGGGGGGGGGGGGGGGAGATGGGGGGGACGGAGGGGGGGGGGGAGGGGGGGGGGATGGCCAGGAACGCCGAGAGACAGCATGTGGAAGCAAGTGTTAATGGCTTCCAGGAAGCCCTGTGCACCAGGCATACGATCCGCTGGTCCCGTGCCAACAGGGATGGCGATTTCCTCCCTGGCCCGTTTTAAATCTTCCTCCAAAATGGCTTTCCTTCTGCAAAACAGTTGCCTTTGCAGAAGCGCGCTTGTTGCGTGGAGAATGAGAACCCCTCCCGTCACATTCTTCCCGGCGGCTATCAGAGCTCCGTTTTCAGCCTCTGACATATCTTTGATGTTTTATTTGCTGAACTCGTTTGCATCGGATTGCAAATTGGCACCCAATCTGAGAGCCCTGCTCGCGTTTATACGTAGCTCCTTTGCAGTTCTCGCAAGAGGTGCCGTCCTCGAGCTGACGCTTTATGGGGGGAAGCAGCAAGGTGCTGACTTATAAAACGGCCATCCCCCACGCCTCCAGCTCACCTCTTCTGTTTTATGAGCTGCTTGGAATCAGTCTGCCGGGACTGGAAACTTCACAGGGCCTGAGATTGGGATGAGAGATGAGGTAGGTGTTTGTTAGAATGGCGGCCTCTCAAAGGCAGTGTTGAAGAACGAGGATCGATGCAACTTTCCTGCCGAGAGCATCATCTTTGGAGCGAGTTCGATAACACTGGAGTATTTTTTCCAAAGGGAGTATCTTCTGATCAGGACTAGAACAGAATAATCTCCCACAAGTACACCATCTTCTTCAGGATTGCTGAACAGCTAAAATGCACGGTTCTGGCTAGGAAAATCCCATGGGTGCCTACCAGTAAAGCCCTGAGAATGCTGCAGGATCAGGCCAAGGGCCCATCCAGTCCAGCCTTGTGTTCCCAGCATGGGGAACCAGCTGCCCACGGGACACGTACAAGCAGGACATGAGTGTGGAAGCACCCACCCACCCACGTTCCCCAGTAGCTGCTGTGCATAGGGATACTGTCCCTGATCCTGGAGATGGCACGGAGCGATCCGGATTAGCCACCATGGTGGGCCTCCAGCTAGCTTAGGACAACCTTCTGCCCTTGTGATTTCTTCCTCTACTTCCGTTGCTCCTTGAGCAGGTCCTGAATTTACTGCAATCAGTCACACAAAATGACCTGACACCAGGGTATCCGCGAGCACATTTGGACACCTGGCATAAGTTTATCTGCACTGGGTAACCTGAGCTACTGCTGTGGGTTCTCCCCCCACTCGGGAGCAGTGGGCGCCCCGGGGCCAGGCAGACCTGGAGGCAGCGTGCAGCAACAGGGCGAGCCGTTTTGGGCAAGCCACAGCGGTTCCCCCCCCCCCTTCTCCTCCCACCCTCCGTTTTTTCAGGGATTGCAAACGCGAGCATGACAGTCAGCTTGCAGATCCCCAGTCCAGCCGCCACTGGCAGGCCTTCAAGGTGCCTGCTCAGCCCTCGCAGCGGCTGCCAGTGGCTGGCTGGAAAAACCTTTGCAGTTGCCCGACGACAGGGATTTGAAGCCTCGGGTGGAACAACATCTTCCACGGCCTCCTGCTGCCACAGTGCAGCAGGTAACAAGCCTGAATATTTTGCAAAGGGCCTCTGCATCGTTCCTTCCTCCTTTAGTTTTTCTTGACAGCTGTCAAAAGCTGTCAAAAAGATAGAGAGGTCAAAGATGTGAGGAATCTTTACATGTGAAAAGGGGGCAGGCTGATCTGTCCTACAGACGAGTAACAGAGGGCCTTTTCAGCAGTGGCACCCCGACTGTGAAAAATGCTCCCCAGGGAGGATCACCTGACACCGTTGCTTTATTCTTTTCAGCGTCAGGCAGACCTTTTTATTTTCACAATATTTTAGCAGTTAATTGGTTTTATCCTTGCTTTCATCATCGTTTATCGGATGCAGTGTGTTGCCTGTTGTATATGGTTGCGTTGTTTTTTGCTTTTTGTAAGCCATCCAGAGACTTTTAGTGTTGGAACAGCATATAAAAACTTTAAATCAATTAATTCATTCCATCAATGAGAACCTGTGGAACATCTTTCCCCTTGGGAATCTGTATGGCCCCACCATTAAACAGAACTCTTAGGATTTCTTGTTTAAAAAGAAACTCCATTTGATTCATCCACTTGCCCCTGTTTCCTCGTCACTTTTAATCTTTGTGGTGTTTCATCGCATGATGGGATTCATTGTACACCCTCTTGGAGCACAATGTCCTTGAAGAATGTGGCTCGAAACAGAGTTCATTAGGCTCAAATGTTGCTTTGGTCCAGTACAAGAACATTCACCTTTCAAACCTCCCCGCGGCCTGGGACAAGGTCTCTCGTGGAGTTTCCCTTCTCGAGCTCTTTGGTCCTTGGAGCAGGATCCGTCCCACGTTCCCTCACCGTTTTCAGCGCCAAGCCCAAGACAACCTTCCAGCCACAAAACGGCAGCGGCTGCTTTGAGCTGAAGCAGCAAGGAGATAGTTAACGGGCACTGGCCGTTCCGAAGCTGAAGCAGATGCGAAGCGGAGCGATGGAGCTCACTGCAATCCTTTCGGTCGGATTTCCAACATGTTCGTTCCAGCATCTGGCGAACTGACGAGTTCTAACATCACTCGAAGCAAAACGGGGGAAAAGGAACGAACGGAGGGGAATTCTGCCCTAAAGTGAGATGGGGCTGCACGCCGCACGGCCTGGGAAAGCGATTGCGGAGAGTTATTGCGAAAATGTCCCCGAAGCCTTTCGCCGTACAATGCAGGTGCAGTGTTAAAAGTGTGTGCGGGGGGGGGGGGGGGGGGGCAAGGGGACTCTCTTGCTGGCATAAATCAGAGGCTGTTATATGCTCGGAAAGAATATAGCAGAACTGGAGAGGGTGCAGGGGAAAAGCAGCGGGTCACTGAGGGTGTGGAAGAGGACGGCAGAGGCACAGAAACGGGAATGTCGATGTTTGATGCCCGAGATAGAACTGCCCCCCGTTAATATACATGGTACACACTCACTGACATCGCTCATTAAGCAAAATGTGTTGGACTGAAGCTGATCATGGTGTGGGGTCAGGGCAGCCTTCTCAAACCTGTTCCCTCCAGGTATTAGGAACGACAGTGTACAGCATCCATGGGCATTGCCTGGGGCTGATGGGTGCTGAAATCCAAGAGAAGCGGAGTAGGTCACATTCCCACCCAGCCGTGAAGCTCACTGGATAAGTCCCATCACTGTCGGCCCAAGCTACCTCACAGGGTTGTCGTAGGAGTAAAATGGAGCGGGGAAAGGCCGGGCATGCTACCCTGAATGCTTTGCAGGATTTCATCCAAATGAGTATTTTATTTATTTATTTATTAGAACATTTCTATGCCGCCCCATTTGCCGAAGCCTCGGGGCAGCTCACAACATTAGGTTAAAATACAAGAAATAACAATATAAAATAAGTCCTGGCCAGATAAAATAATCAATAATATTAACAATTAAAATGACGCTTAAATAAAAAGGTCTTCGCCTGGTGCTGAAAAACAAATAACGACGGCGCCAGGTGGACCTCTCTGAATAGTATTAAGTAATATTTTGCAGGTGACTTTAGGGGCACGTGTACAAGATTTGTGGAGTGGTGCTCCATCACAGGCATCGCAGTATTGGTTTTCTCTGACACATCCTGTCCTCTGTTGATTTCAAAAATCCAGACAGGTGGACGATTGACCCACACCCACAACCCTTCTGCAGTAGGTTGTCAGAGACAGCGGCAGGTAGGGACTCACAAATCCATTGCGCGTAGCGAACAAGCGTGTCAGGAAGAGGGTTTCTCACCTTAGCTCAGCTTGACATGCTAGTTCTCTAGGACCAGGGAAAGCAACACGATGGGAAAGGACCCAGGAAACACCGGTCAAGGCAGGGCAACTGGGGGATTTCAGAGGAAGCTGAATCAGTTTGCACAGGAGGAGTGCAGCTGTACCCAAGGTGCCCCTTGTGGACTACAGCTCCCATCCTCCACAACCAGTTGGCCGGGGTGGTGGGAGCTGTGGTCCAACATCTCTCGGGGAGGCGGGTGGGCCAAGGCTGCCGCCAAACCGGGCCTGCTTCCAGACACAGCTTTGACTGGGGACTAGGGGTGGCCCGCGTCTTTCCCTCTGGTGCCCCAAGCCTGGCCCTCCATCCCAGGAGAATCCCAGCTGCTTTCCCCTTGGTTCAGTTCCACCACCACCACCCCATGGGCAACCCTTCAGTTCCAGGAAGGCCTTTGACCAAGCCCCGCAAGGGAAGAGGACTGCCCCAGCTTCCCAGCCCCAACCTCCAGGGTGGCCAGATACCCTCCTTGGCAGAGGACAGTCCTCTGCTCTGAGAAGCTGGTGGAAGCTGTTCTCTTTCTGTTACCCTGCCTGATCCACATTTGGTAACAAATCAAAGGACCCGAAGAAGCAAGAGCAGAGGGGCCCCACCACAGCCGTACTGCCTGGACCCAGCATGGACCAGGCACTCCGGTTCCCAGTCACAGGCCTCTTCAGTGCGAAGAAATGCGATGTACTGCTGCCTCAGTTACTTCTGGCTGTGCAGTTTTAGGCAGCACCCTACCAGGATCACACAAGAGTCACCCACACACAAAGTTGGCCAGGGCGACTTATTTTATATTTTATATTGTTATTTTTTACATTTTAACTTAATGTTTGTATTTTACAAACATTTTAATTTAATGTTATAATTTAATGTTTGTATATTTTTTAACT
This sequence comes from Varanus komodoensis, assembly GCF_004798865.1. Taxonomy (NCBI): domain Eukaryota; kingdom Metazoa; phylum Chordata; class Lepidosauria; order Squamata; family Varanidae; genus Varanus; species Varanus komodoensis. The sequence goes on from NW_025336259.1 coordinate 1,941,320, forward strand.
TAATGTTGTAAGCCGCCCCGAGGCTTCGGCGAATGGGGCGGCATAAAAATGTTTTAATAAATAAAATAATAATAAATAAAATAAAGTTGCGCAAAGCTAACATCCACAGATCAGTCAGTCCTGGAGGAGATCAACCCTGACTGCTCTTTAGAAGGCCAGATGCTGAAGATGAAACTCAAGTACTTAGGCCACCCGATGAGAAGGAAGGACTCACTGGAGAAGAGCCTGATGCTGGGAAGGATTGAGGGCAAAAGAAGGAGGGGACGGCAGAGGATGAGGTGGCTGGATGGAGTCACTGGAGCAGTTGGTGTGAGCTTGGGTGAACTCCGGGGATGGTGGAGGACAGGAAGGCCTGGACAGTGTTGTCCATGGGGTCGCGATGGGTCAGACACGACTTTGCGACTAACAACAACAAAGTCATCCACACACCAGGGGTGCCCCTGCACGAGCTCTACCTATCTGCAGGTGTATCAGAGTTGGGCAGCAGGTAGCTGCCTGGGGGGAGCCAGAAACCCTGAGATGGGCTGGTACTCAGGACCAATGAAGGGAACGAGCAGGACCACCCAAGATGCAAACAGGCCGTGCTCCTTCTGCTAGTGCAGGAACCCCTTCCACACCTTCCTGCCCACAAGTGGGCCAGGTAGACGAAGACAGCCCAGGTGCAGGGGAACCCCTGTCCGCAGTCCCCAAGAGCATCAGAAAAGCGCTGCGGGATTGGACCACAGTTCTATTTCGCCCACCCGTCTGTCCACACAAGGGCCAACCAGCGCCCTGCAAGCAACGCAGCAGCAGCACTACCCTCGCATCCATGCTCCTCAGCAACTGGGGCACAAAGGTCCTGGCGTAGGGAGGCGGCACGTGGGCCATCGGGAGAGTGAGCCACGGATGGTCCTCTCCATCCAGGAATCTGTCCAATCCCCCCTTAGCCACCCACAATTCAACCGCAAAGCCCTTGGAGGCAGGGACCTGTCCACTCCATGGGATCAAAGCAGAGCTAGAAGTGGGCACTGGGTCCAACCCCGGCTCCATGAGGAACTCCAGGTCCCAGCATCCCTAACAGAGGGTGGTCCAGGCACACCTTGAATGCCTCCAGCATGGAGACCCCACTCCCTCCCTCATGCCTAGCACTCTGTAAAGCAGTTTTCGCTAACCTGGCACTCCCCAGATGAGCTGGGCTACACTCCCATCATCCCCTGCTGACTGGGGACAGATGGGAGTTGTAGTCAAGCACTTCTGGAGAGCGCCAGGTAGAGAGAGCCGCTGTAATGAAAGGTGTTCTCAGCCTGCCGTGGTCAGGGGCGCAGGAGGAGGGAAAGCTGCCGGGGTGTTGGGGAAGAATGCCGAGAATCAAAATAGTCAGAAGGAACATACTCAGCGCCTCTCCTTCACCTCGCCCCCCACCCCACCAGCGTCCCTCCCCTCGTGGCAACAGCCTCCAGAGGCTGCTTTTCAATTTACGAGCATCTGGGCTTCGTCGCAAGCAGCCACCTCGAACACACAGGCAACCCCCGTGCAGCAATTAAAGCACCTGCCATGAAGCCTGCAGCTTTTTCTCTTTCTAAAATGCATCTCGATCAGGGGCCGGACGATCCCGGACGAGCGTTTGCCAGCCCCAAGTCCCAGCAACTATTTATGGATTCAGACTGTCAAGGAACCAGGCCTGGGATATGTCGACGGAGCCCCAGGCGCCTGCTTTCAGTGCCCTGTGCAGTCTCCTCCGTGCCAGAGACGAGAGTTCCCCCTCTGCAGCAATCTGCCAGTTCCCTGCTTGCAAGAGCCCATGTAAACAGCGTTGCATAAATAGAGAACCAAACTGAAGGGTGTATTTTTAGCCCCCCTGAGTCCTGCTCTTAAGTGGCAGAGCAATAAACATTCCCGTTTGGATCCAGAAAGGAAAGACGCAGGAACGGCTTTAACCTGATATGTAGCAAAGAGGCCAGGAGATCTTTACGGGCGAACGTTCCCAATGACAGCACCAACTCCGCTTCGTCTGCGTATCATTTCCATGGGCATGGGCAAGCTGATCTGGAAACACAAGCGTGTCTGTTTGGCCCCCTTTCCACTTTTTTTTAAGGGAGTGTGGCGAGCAACACCAAAAGACAGAAAGATGGTTAACTGCCATCTTTCTGCATCCGTTGCCATTTGCATTCTGGGATCGGATTCCAGATCGGATCTTGTAGCAAAAAGATATAGCCTGAATTTGTGTAGAAGCTGGAACAAAGATAGTCATTGTATTGAGCAGCAAATGTTTTGGGCCCAGGAAATGCATGGAGAACATGAAGGCCTGCTACTTTTCCATCACCAGAGGAAGAAGATTAGAAGTGGAAGAAAGAGAGAGAAATGGCTCCCCAAAGTCCAGCACTGAGCAGGGAGCTGGGTCCTACGGCCTCCTCAGCCCCTTCCAGCTATCCTGTTCCGTGATTCTGTGAAAGCAGAGGATATATTTGCAGAGAACTTAAATATGCTAATATGCAGTGTTTTTTTTGTAACAGAACGCACCAGAACGGAGTTCCGGCACCATTTTTCAACAGATTTTCCAAGTTTTAAAAATAACTTTTAAATCTCTGATGTTTGGTCCACGTGGATTCGAATCAACCTGTCGAGCGCAGCAGGTCGGCGGCAAAATCATTAAAACGGTGCGTGCGGGCTGCTTGAGTGTCGAGTCCGATGCGTGCGCACTTCGTCCGCTGCTGGTGTGTCGAGTCCGATGCATGCGCGCTTCGTCCGCGCTGGTTGTGATGGCGCTGCTCGGCTTGCGATTGGTCGTGTGGTCGCGCACTAGTGCTTACTGCGGCCGGCGACCGTTATGTTTCGTTACACAACTGGCGTGTGTGTGTGTGTGTGTACAGTGATTTGACTACGTGCGAAAGGTAGATAATTTCATGAGTTCCGCACCCTTTTTCTTACAAAAAAAGCACTGCTATTGTGTATGTGTGGATGCAAATGTGGTTGCTCTTACTAGTGCATAGATAGAAATGCAAGACATCTGATCACAGTGGGAATAGATAATGCGTCTGCCCCACTGCAAAGTGTGGATGGACAGGCTGAAGACCAGCCACTGAAGACATGGATGCTAAACTTGGCATTCCTGACCAGTAGCTTCCAGTCAACCTTCATGAATTTGCCAGCCTCTTTTGGAAAGAACTTAGGAAGAGTCCTGCGGGATCAGACCAAGACTCCATCCGTCCAGCATTCAGTTCACACAGTGGCTAACAAGTTACCCATGAAAACGCTTCTCTGTTAGCATCCAGCACCACACCACAAAGCTGCGCACCCAAGGAGAGAGTCGTTTTTCCAGATCCAGACTAAGTGAGTTACATTTATGCCCTATGGGCTATAGGATGGCATACAAATGAATGAATGAATTTAAGCCCCACTGGAATCTGCATGAAAAGCTAATTGCAACTAACGTACCCCACTGATTTAAGGGAGAATGCAGTGCAACAGACCAACACAGCAATCCTACCCAACTTTAGTCACAAGTAAGTCTCACTGATTGAAGGGCCTTACTCCCTGGGAAGGAAGGAAGGAAGGAAGGAAGGAAGGAAGGAAGGAAGGAAGGAAGTTATTCTGCCCTGTGTACACAGACCCTCTGCAACAGAAGACAGAGAAATTGCAGATCAGCAGTACACATGGCAGGTGGTTCAAAGGAGGAAGAGCTTGGAAGCTCCCTGTCTCAGGTGGGATGGATCTGTCAATTGCAGATTCTCTCAGGCCCAAGCAGCTGGGGCTTTAAAACCATTTGGGGCGAGGTCTTTCCGCCCTCTACTCTGCTACAACCTGCAGACACTCAAAAATCTGCAGCTAGAGCATGGAACCATTTAGAATGGCTGGGGATAGAATCCCGGCCAACAAAAAACCAGTTCCAGCACGGTGAACTTGGATGGCGTAGCTTTAAATAAAAAGACGGAACGTTGTCACTGTTACTGACGATCAGCAGGGCTGTACACAAGGTCACTCTTAAGCAAAGCCCACTAAGCTCTTTCTGGGTCTCTCCTGCTTACCTTTCTTGGGTGTTATTTTTAATTCAATTTATTTTTAACGGAGGGGAGCTTTAAAAATGGCAGGCTGAACCTGTGGCAGAATTGCCCATTTTGCAATCTCATGACACTGCCAGTGCGTCATCTGTGGATGCAGGGTCACCAAGCGGGGCTAGCTGGCTTTCAGTGGCTCTTTCTCACGGGCAGGTGACCAACTGATTCTGTAGCCACGCAATGAGAGGCCTTTGTGTGTTCAGCCAGGCCTTAGAATAATAATATTCCTACTGAAGCAACTGAGATCCCTCCAGAAGGGGACATGACCGTGTGCCATCTCAGCGTGCAAGTCAATCAGGTCTACACTGAGTATTTATTTTTATTTTTATTTATTTATTTTTCGATTTATATCCTGCCTTTTTCCTACAAAGGGCTCAAGGCAGCTTACATCTCCTCCTCCATCTTCTCCCCACAACAACAACCCTGTGAGGTAGGTTAGACTGAGAGTCCATCACTGGCCCAAAGTCACCCAGTTGGCTCCATGGCCGAGCGGGGACTCGAACCCGGATTGCCTGAGTCCCAGTCCCATGCTCTTAACCACTGCACCACACTGGCTCTCTCCCGTTGCAGGTAGAAAGGCTGGTTTTCGCCTGGTTTCCGTCCTTATGAAACACCCGCTCGCTTAGCCAAAGCATGGCACACATGTTCCCACAGCTGGCTCATCCCAAAAATGACGCACAGTCGGGCACATGCAGATTCTGCCATAGCTTCGTGTGGTAGCCACCTCCTTCGCGAGGCGAAAGAAGAAGCCCTTTTAAAGTGGGTCCAAATCTCACCACTTCAGTTTCTACAAGATTCTTTGTTGATCTTAATAGCACTCAAAATATATTGCCTCATTTGCCGGGGGTTAAGTCCCCCTTTGAATGTGTTTCTGCTAAGCAAGGTGATTAGTGTCAGCCTGTTAAAGACCTCAGTTCTGGGTCTAGCCCTGTTAATTAAGGGCAAGAGTTATGTATTTATGTATGTATTTATTTATTTTCCGATTTATATCCTGCCTTTTCCCTACAAAGGGTTCAAGGCAGCTTACATCATTCTCCTCCTCCACCTTATCCCAACAACAACCCTGTGAGGTAGGTTGGGCTGAGAGGCTGTGACTGGCCCAGAGTCACCCAGTTGGCTCCATGGCCGAGCGGGGACTCGAACCCGGATCACCTGGGTCCCAGTCCCGTGCTCTTAACCACCACACCACACTGGCTCTCCACAGTATATGTGTGTGTTGTACATGTCACACACAGTATTTCTGGCCTTCTCGCCAGCCATGCCTGCCGTCCCAGTCAGTTTGCTGAGCGGGTTTGGGGTCTGCAGGGCAGAGAGCTGATAAAGGGCCAAACAGATAAAGAGCTGGATGCCTCAGAGACTTCAAGGCCTTTTGGCTGCTGAGAGCGGACAAGCTGGAACTCACGCATGTTTCTTTTAACCCGGCTGGCTCGCTGCAAACTTTCCAGTACCTGGATGCCTTTCAGCAAACACATTTTCTCCCGCCCTTTGGTAAGGTGTTCTTTGCCTGTGTTTTTTAATGGGATCCAGGTTTGTCAGGGGGTTATGACAGCTGAAGCTAAACGAACTGGGGAGATGCCGTCAAGGTAGAGAACTTAGTTGGGGCCAATTCATAAAATGCCGCTATCCTGTTTAAAACCATCAATACAATAAGCGCCATCAGTTTTTGCTCAGCGGACTCTTTGGGGAATTGTGTTGAACTGGGATCATTTCTAAAGAAAAGTAAATGTTCCCCCAGCTGCCGGTACTTCTGCTATGCTGTTTGTTAGGCCACAAATATATTGAAGGAACCCTTTTCTTTATTATCAGGGTCGTATCTGCTTCTAATTTAAAGAGCTTAAAGACTTAAAAAAGGAATCAAATTCAAAATTCTGCACCAACATTCCAGCAGCAAATGCCAATTCTGTAACCTGCCAGTATAATTTTCCTTTGTCGCTGCTATTATATCAGGGTATGGAGAAGGAAAGGGTTTTTGATCCATTGGGTACGAGCTGAGCACCGCCATCCCCTGGGACATGTCCTGCTATGTCACTTTTAAAATCCCTTTTAATCTAAGTAGTAACAGCAGGAAAGCAACAGAATAAACGGCTTGGGTCCTGGTTACCTGAAGGAGCGCTTACATCCATATATGCCCTCCCGCCCCTTGAGATCTGCGGGAGAGGCCCTTCTCCGGGAACCCTCCATGAAAGAAATTAGGAGGGTAGGTACTCGGAGGAGGGCTTTCTCTGCGGTGGTGCCTAAGTTATGGAATCCGCTCCCCAGAGAGGTCCGCCTGGCGCCGTCGTTATTTGCTTTTCGGTGCCAGGCGAAGACCTTTTTATTTAAACGTCATTTTAATTGTTAACAATATTTGCTTATTTATCTGGCCAGAGCGACTCCTTTTATATTGTTTATTTATTTTATGTTGTTAATTTTAATTTTATATTGTTATTTTTGTATTTTATTGTATTTTATTGTGTTGTAAGCCGCCCCGAAGCTTCGGCAAGGGGCGGCATAGAAATGTTTTAATAAATAAATAAATAAATAAGAATTTTTTGCCCATCATAGTGGACTTTCCTGAGACCAGAATTGCATGAAGAACTGAGAAGATCAACAGGACAGCCATTTTCATCATGTGCAAATGTTAGAGAAACAGAGGAACAGAGGACTTGTGACCAAGCAAAAAAATACTGGGTTAAAATACATTTTTTATTTATTTATTTATTTATTTATTTTTCGATTTATATCCTGCCTTTTTCCTACAAAGGGCTCAAGGCAGCTTACATCTCCTCCTCCATCTTATAGATGGCTTGGGGAAATGTTGCAAAGACCTGTAATGTTTAAACCAGAATATTTCTGTTAGGCAACGATCCCCAACAATCTTGATAAACGAACTCTATCTTTGACTTTGCATGTACTAACAGTGGCGAGGATTGCACATGCGCGATGCTGGAGGAAGGAAGAGCTACCGGCTGCAGATTTGATCTAGAACAAGATACTGGACTGCGCAGAAATGGACAGACTGACTTTATCCCTTAAGGAAAAAGAAGATACAGTTTACGACCAAGTATGCGACTTTCTATCAATGGCTACAGAATCGGAATTCTAATTCGGACTGAAATACATAGCATTTGTAGAGAGAAATAAGATTTTGTACACAGTATGTTTGAAGTCTTTGGAATAATTATTTGTTTAGTGAGTAGAAAACGATAAAACTTTGAAAACCTGAAACAGAGAAACAGAGCGAGTCAGAAGGGGCCTCCGGGCCATCTAGTCTGACCCCAGGTCCGGCCAGCTCCACTCACGACATGCCTACCAGGTGCATGTCCAGCCTATCCTTGGACACCCTCCCCGATGGGGCTTCGGCCACCTTTTATCTTCTTTCTTGGCAATGCTCAAGTGGCCTGATCCACCACAAAGCAAATGATGATCAAAATCATTTGCTTTTGACTTTAAATTGTGGTATAAGCCACTTTGGAGACCCTTATGGTCAAAGATGGGCCTGAACTCAAGAGAGAGAAAGTCCAAATTATCACTTTGTTTTACATATTTAGTCCTTTACCCTTTAGTCCTAATATTGTCAAGCTGTTTCAGTTCCCACCTTCTTTTCCTTTTGGATCCGCCTGTTTGCCTTCTGCTTTACTCTTATTTATTCATTTCCTTTCTGCACTGCCCATTTGCTGAAAATGGGTATTATACAACAGTATATAAAGCAATACAATAAAACACAGTAAAAATGGCAGCAAATCTTACTCCACAAAACATAAAACGTGTGCCATGAAGAATAAAAGAAAAGCACATGGGATGTGGCATCCCCTGGATGACCAAGTATAACTTCAAAGGTTTGGCATTGAGGGGTACCTGGAGGGGGCGTGGAACCTGGGGAGTGCCCAGCATTTCCAGTTACATTAATCCCCCCCCCCGGATTGAATATGAGACTGGATAGTGCTTTAGCAGATGTGTACCCACTGCCGCATAACGCATGTTCAGCAAAATTTCCTTCCCTCTCCCCCATTTTTAGAAGAATATGTGGAGGGGGGGGGGAAGTGAGCTGAAGGTTTTGCACTTCACAATGGCCCCCTCTCTGTTTCTCCATCATTTGAGGAATGCTTCCAGAATTCCTGGTTTGCCGCATGTGGGAACCATCGCAGTGAAACTCCCACCTTGCGTGTTTGATCCAGCTTTTACGTTGAGGGATAAAATAATCCTCTGTCAGGTTTTGCCTATTGGTGTGGGTCGTAAATGTGGGACAGAGTGACTGCAGAAAGGTATCATTGGATTGCTCGAAGGCCAAATCTTCTAATCAGTTCTGACAGGACTCTGCCGTGCTAAGATGTAAAGCTGGTTTATGGGACAGAAGTGGTAGGGAAAAAGTGGAAAATAGCGACGTCTCAAATGTTTAAAGGTATGGTCCTGTATAGCCAGTAAATGAGGTAGACAAAATACACCCCGTCTGAAGGAGAGATCGAATCCGTTGCCAAAATATTCTGTCCTTTAATCGCAGAGCGGATAAATGGCTTTTAACGATTCAGTAAGGTTTTGAATGTCTAGAATGGAGAATTAACCTGAACAGAACCGAATTTTATAGGGGATGTAAAAGCAGGTTTGCTTTTCAATAGTTTTTCCAGGGAGCTCCACTCCAGACTTCAGAGGAGTCACTGAAGTTGGAATAATTTAAAATCATGGAAACAGTCTCGCAGATCCCTAAATCAGACGCTGTGAAGAAAAAGGCACACAGAGATCTTGTTACGAGAAAAATGTAGAGGGCTCCAGTATTAAACCCATTAAAGGAATGAACAGCCCTCGAGTTCCATGGAAAACACTCTTCTACTGTGTAGAGTTCCTGCCTCCGATATCATTTTTCCTTTTTTTTTTTTGCAAAGGTGTGTTAAGATACCTTGCAAGCAAAGCATATTGGGATAAAAGAAGGATGAAGAAGCTGAATCTGGGGTCGTGTCCATCAAGACATTGTACTCTGTGTCCCAGTCACCCTTGGGGGGCGGGGGGCATTCTCAGCCCTGTGCACCACCGGGACAGCTCTGGCTATTGGACAGTATAGAAATGTAAATGCTAGTGCTAATAATAGCAAAGTTCCCAAGATCCTCAGCTTTTATGTGAGGGTGCCTGAAGCAGCCAGGGGTCAATGTGAGATTTTAATGCAATCCATCACTGAAACAGGTCCTTGATTTGCATATGCTAATTCACAGAAGGTGGGACTTTGTTTAAACTAGAAGTTTAATCTGGGTTGAGGCCCCATCGGTGAGGGTGTTCAAGGATAGGCTGGACATGCACATGGTGGGCATGTCATGAGCGGAGCCGGCTGGAGCCGGGGTCAGACTAGATGGCCCGGGAGACCCCTTCTGACTCGCTCTGTTTCTATGTTTCTATGTTTCTAATCACAAGGCAGTGTGGTGCAGTGGGGAGAGTGCAGGACTGGACTTGGCCTGGAAGTTCAGTGGGTGGCTTTGGGTCTGTCTCTCAGCCTCATCTACCTCACAGGGCTGTTGTTGTGAGAATAAAGTGAGGAGGAGGAGGAAAATGCTCTTGGGTTCCTTGCAAAAAGAAAAAAGGTGGGATGTAAAAATAGATTTAATCATAATGACATCTCACCACAGAGGGGAATTCCGTGACCAAGTAACCTGTGAGTGATTTGCTTCGTTTGCCGACAGGCAGATGGGCAGTGACCAGCCCTGCCGTCTTTTCTTAGGGGTCTTTATCCTTAAGCCAGCCCCAAAGGCTGCCTTCAGATGGAGGACTGTCCTCTGCAGCATAAGACACAGGGACACTCTAATGCCCCTTCAGTGTGGATGCTGCTTCTGTGTGCTTGGGATCTCCCGGTATCACCTGGAACCGAGGACCGTGCGAGTCATGCGGATGACTCTCCTCGTAAAAGCACCAGCGCCTTGACCCCAGCATCTCCCAGAGCGAGGGAGCAGTTGGCCTGAGGAAGGGGCTGCAGCCGATGCGCTCAGCTAACTCGCTCCGAGAGTCCTGGCTGGCTTTTCACGACAGCTTAGACTGGGCTCATGTTTAGCTTGCGCTCTACCACAAGCCCAGGATCCTTCGCATGTGGAGCCTTGTTGACCCATCCTGCAGGGGCGCATTTGGGCATTTGTCCGTATTTAATTTTATTCTGTTGTTCTCTGCCCACTCGCCCTGTATCTTATCTCTGATCATCCTGTATCTTATCCCTGTCTTCCAGGGTATTCAGTATCCCACCCAACTTTGTGTCAAAAAAACCAGTTGAAAGGCACTGGTTCCAGTACAGATCCCTGTGAGACCCCACTGCTTACATCCCTCCACTGGGAGAGCTTACCGTTTATTCCCACTCTCTGCTTTCTATTCATTAACTAGTTATTAATTCATAGAAGGACCTTTCCTCCTCTTCCATGACTTCTAAATTTGTTCTGTCATCTCTGGTGAGGGAGGTTGATTAATTATTTTGGAAGGTCCATCTAACAAATGTACAGTGGCATTTCTCACACAGAACGATAAAACAGGATACAACAATACAATAGGAACAATACAGGAATGATACAATAGGATAAAGCCCAACACCAAATTTCCCCTCCTGCCACCTGGCAATGCCAATCTGTCTCCCCCAGGTGGTCCCCTTCAGGTGCTCCTGCTGAACACAGAAAGGATGAAGGTGGAACCTGCATGTAGAGAGACCTCGAAGGAAGGAGTGGTGCATGCGGCTGCCCCTCGCCGGTCCACGGACTGGAATTCATTGTGCCCAAATAGGACCCTACTTGCCTGCTGCTGTGGCAAGGCCTTCGCATCACGGATCGTAGGTAAGGCATGGCTTACAAGGTGTTCCTTGGGGATCTGTTTCACCAGGGCCTGGGGCAGTTGGGTTCCAACCGAGTGTGATCCAGGATTCCCAGAGAGCCAGGAATAGTAATAGGATGGCATCATGGAAGAGCTCCAAGATGCCAAATGAACTCGGAGTCATGGAACTATAGAGCAGTAGAGTTGGAAGGGGCCCTGAAGGCCATCTAGTCCACCCCCGGCTGTTGCAGGACACCAAGTCACACCATTCCACTCAGGTGGCTGCCCAGTTTTGCCTTGAATGTCTCTGATGTGGGAGAGCCCCCCACCTCTCCAGGCAGCTGGTCCCACTGCCGTCTTGCTCTGACAGTGAGGAAGCTTTTCCTGATGCCCAGCCTGAATCTGGGTTGTTGCAGCTTGAACTGATTATTCTGTGCCCTACACTCTGGCATCAGCAGGAAGAGATCTTGACCTTCCTCTCTGTTACAGCCTCTGAGGTACTTACGGAGGGATATCATGTCCCCCTCAGTCTTCTCTTCTCAAGGCTGAACATGCCCAGTTCCCTCAGTCTCTCCTCACAGGGCAGCGTTTCCAAACCCAGGATCAGTTTTGTTGCCCTCCTCTGGACTCTTTCTAAATTTTCTGCATCTTTCTAAAATCTTGGTGCCCAGAACTGGACACGGTCTTCCAGGTGAGGTCTGGCTAGTGAGGAGTATAGAGAAACTGCTACCTCTTGTGGTTTGGAAGTCATACATCTGTCAATGCACCCCAAAGCTTTTGGGGGAGCTCTGAAGCCGGGGCGTTTCCCCACTCACTTATACAGGAACAGGAGCTCACTTTTGCCAAGGAAAAAGCATCTGCCCTTTTGGTGGCTGCATCTCATTGTCCGTTCGTGTTCAGCCTGTTGTCCACAATTGCTCTGAGATCTTTTTCTTTTTCCGTTCCGTTGAGCCACGTATTCCCCATCTTGTATCAATGTGTTTGGTTTCTTTTTCCTAGGTGGAGAACTTGGCACTTGTTCTTACTGAATCTCATTCTGTTGCTCTGGGCCCAGTCTTCAAGTTTATCAAGCCCTCCCTGGATCTTCATTCTGTCTTCTAGGGTGTTTGCTATTCCGCCCAGCTTCGTACCATCTGCAAATCTGATTATCTTTCTCGGTTCTTTGATTATCTTTCTCCAACAAACAGCAGATCCTAGCGGAACTTTAAGTGCAGTGTTGGCTTCTTCCAAGTGTGTGAGTCCCACCTCCAAATTCCCCTTCTCTTATAGCGATCCGGTTTGTTTCAGCAGCCTTAGGAAAGTGGTCTTGCCATGTTGTTGTTGTTGTTGTTGTTGTTATTATTACATTTCTATGCCGCCCCTTGCCGAAACCTCGGGGCGGCTTACAACACGATAAAATACATTGAAATACAATAGTACATAATAAATTACCATTAAATACAAAAATACAAAAAATACACTGAGTTACAAATATAAAATTAAAATTATCAGTATAAAATAAGTAAATAAAAATATAGGAGGAGAAAGAGAAGGAAGAAGAAGTTGCCCTGGCCAGATCATATGTTTTAACAATTAAAATGATGTTTAAATAAAAAGGTCTTTACCTGGCGCCGAAAAACCAGTAACGACGGTGCCAGGCGGACCTCTTTGGGGAGTGAATTCCATAGGTTGGCCATGTTGTGGCCTTCAAGGTTGTAGTTCTCAGACTTCGAAGGTGGCAACGTCGTCTCCTCTGGATGCAGGGGTATGGTCTCCAGGACATTTCTCGCAAACTGAGATGTTCTCCCTGAAACTTTAATTCGGGAGCTTCCTCTTCTGAGGACAAGGGCTTATGGGCCATTGAAAATGAGGCTTGGAGTCCCACATCATGGCTCTTCAGATGGTAGAGAGGGAGTCATGTGATCCAGTGCCTTGCACCTAGAAAAGTATAATGCCAGGGAGAGAGGATCCAGCCCAGCCCTCTTCCTGATGTGCTGGTTGTTATGTGCAGAGAATTTTCAGACAGGGTGGAGCGTGACCAGCCCAGATGTACTGCCCCCATGCCAACTGTGTCTTGTGGGGTCCCTGAAAGCCAGGCAGGCACCGATTTGGGGGGACCTCTGAAGCGGGCTGTTTTCCTTCTCCAGGTACAACACAGTTGATTTCTTCACTCGCCATTTTATTTTTCTGGAGTCCCGATATTATAAGGAAGAAACAGCAGCCATCCATGGGAGAGACCATTTTTTGTGGGTCCTGCGTTTCCCAGAATGCCCAGAACAACACACTGTCAGGGGAATTCTGGGAAAATAAAATCAGCCAACAGGTAAACATGGGCCAGGATGGGTGCCCTCTGCTGTTCAGTCCAGAGGCGCAGAATGGAAGGATCATCCACGGGGCAAATCCAGCCTACCTGGGGGCAAAATCCAACCCCTGGAGTATTCCAGGTGGCTCCACCTTCTTTCATTGGCCCCAACCTCCTTTCCCCCACCATGGATTCTTTGGTGGTTCCTTGGCTTTGGTGCAACTTTTTCTTCCATTCTAAACTATTATTTCTTTTCTTTTCTTTTCTTTTCTTTTCTTTTCTTTTCTTTTCTTTTCTTTTCTGGAACACCAAGCCAGCCTAGCAGGTCTACTTTAACATAATGAAGAGTACAAGTTAGAAATCCTTAGTCCAGATCTGCTTGGCAGGAGAGGGAAAAGACAGCTCTCCATGGGTATTCCTGGAGAGCCAGTGTGGTGTGGTGGTTAAGAGCATGGGACTGGGACTCAGGCAATCTGGGTTCGAGTCCCCACTCAGCCTTGACGCTCCCTCTGTGACTTTGGGCCAGTCACAGACTCTCAGCCTAACCTACCTCACAAGGTGGTTGTTGTGGGGATACAATAGGGAGGAGGAGAATCCTGTAAGCCACCTGGAATTCCTCTCAGGAGGAAGAAGCAATGCAGTAATAATGATGCTCATGATGCAGCTTAATCCCCTGTGAAGGAGGGGAGTCCCGGGGCCAGAACGCCCAGGCCAGGTATACAGTCGTGGTCGCTGATCCATCCTTTCGGCGAAGGCAGACGGCATTCCAACACATGTGCACGAAGAGTGCTCCAGAGGGTAATTGCTTTTCAGAGATACGCTGTTCTCAAATATTTTCTCTATTCCTTCCACCTTGACCTGGAGGGATTTCCTTCGTATGTAACGGGACCTGGTTCTACCATCCATGAGTGAGAGAATATAATGCAATCTGTCAAGTCGTATTAAGTGCAGATCCAGCCGTTCGTGACCTCGGGGTCTGGTTTATAAACCGCAGCGGTCTGCAGCATATCACAGCACTGATACTTTCACTAACGGATGCCTGTCGTGTTTGGGGGCGGATAGTGCTCGTGTGTTTCGAGGAGGCCCCTTTGAAGTCCATGCCTCATTTTGAAGTGTCTGGCGGGGAGGAGGGAGGAGGGAAAACGGCAGGAAATTGTTCCTAGCCTGAAGGGAGAACTCTGGAGCTGAATTCCAAATTCTCTTCACCTAATAACACTTAATGCTCACCCGCCCCCCGCCCGACATTCTCATCCACCGAAGAGAGAAAACACGCAATAACATACCATCTGCAGATGGCTGACTTTTGATGCATATAATCATTGTGACACACCTGGAATCTCTTCTTGGGTTATCACAAAAAGCTGGGGCTTCTCAAGAGCAGCAAGCTGTTAGGTCCTCTTAGTGCTTCAAAATTATAGTTGCAAACTTTTTTTCTTGCAGGGAGATAAATTTGGTCCAAACTAGGGCAGCAAGCAACTGGCCAGTATCAACACCTTACAACTGCCTTTCCCAACCCGGTGGCCTTCAGGGGCCTTTGGGCGGCAACTCCCAGGATTCCCAACCAGCAGGGGGCCATGGACTGGGAATTCTGGGTGTTGCGGCCCAACATGTCCAGGAGGCAAAAGGTTGGGGAAAGATGCGTAACAACATGAGTTATTAGCTGCATCAGCTGCTACTGCACTTCTAGGCATAATGGAAAGTACTGACATTAACTTTTAAAGCCCCACATGACTGGGGGACAGGTTACCTCAATGAGCAACTCCATCCATATATAGTGCCTGGGTCCTAAGATCGCTGTCTAAGGCCAGGTGCCCCCAGCAGGTGAGTTAGGGAGGCCATGTGCTGAGAAAGGGCCTTTTGGGTAGTGGCTTCCAGAGGTGGGATACCTCCCCCAGAGTGGCTTACCTGGCACCTACATGCTGGTCTTTCCAGTACCCAATGGAACTAAACACCCCTTTAGTTTTTCCATTCTTTCAGTTGGTTTTAAATATGCGTTGCATTTTTTAGAACATTCCCTGCTGGCGATTTTTTACTCAGGACTTACTTTGATTTAAAGTTTTAACAGATTTGTATTACGTTTTCTCATGCTACATTTTTAGAGCTTTTGTTCTTGTGAACCGGAGAGAGAGTTGCCTATTGGGTGGTGTACAAATGCAGTCAGTCCCTCAACACTTCCATGGAAGCATTGCCCAAGGAGCCACATTTTCTACGGGATCCCACGGCACGTGGGAAACAACAGCAACCCCATTGCTTCGCGGTCCCTTACTCGCGAGCAACAAAGAAAGAGCAAGAAATGCATCTCCAGCGAGAGAACTGGACATGGATTTGCCGATCTATATAAGGAAATGGGAATTTAGAAATAGCAAATATAATTTTCAATAGAAATAGGGAGAAAATTGTGACAAGCTGAGCTTGTGCACTCTTCAGGTGCTAACTGGATGCAGAGGCCTAAGGACACTTCTCAGAGGTCTTAGCTTCAGACTGGACTTGGATGGATGAGCCCTGTTGTTACTATGTGCCATCAAGTCTCCAAAACAGCAACGGATGCCCTTCTCCGGGAGCCCTCTGTGAATGATATCAGGAGGGTGGGTACTCGGAGGAGGGCCTTCTCTGCGGTGGCGCCCAATCTATGGAATGCGCTCCTCAGAGAGGTCCGCCTGGCGCCGTCGTTATTTGTTTTTCGGCTCCAGGCTAAGACCTTTTTATTTAAACAATCTTTTAACAATTTTTAATATCATCTATAGGTTTTTAATTTGCAGCCAGGGTGAATCTGGGTCTGAAGTGAAGGAACTGAAGGAACTGAACTGAAGGAAATTAGGAGGGTAAGTACCTGGAGGAGGGCCTTCTCTGCGGTGGCGCCCAATCTATGGAATGCGCTCCCCAGAGAGGTCCGCCTGGCACCGTCATTATTTGTTTTTTGGCGCCAGGCTAAGACCTTTTTATTTAAAACTTATTTTAATTGCTAAATTATTGTATTTATTAGGATTTTAAGTTAGCTGAGAATGCACCGGGGGGTTTTAAATGTTTTTTTTAATATATTTTTTGTGAGCCACCCCGAGACTTTGTTGCGATGGGGGTGGCATAGAAACGTTTTAAATAAATAAATAAATAAATGCATATATCCTGCCCTTGACAGCCCTGCTCAGCTCTTGCAGGTTCAAAGTTACAGCGTCCTCTCTGGAGTTGACCCATCTCACATCTGGGCTTCCTTTTCTCCTGCCTTCAACCTTCCCTAGCCAGATGGTCTCCTCCAGAGAATTTTGCCTTTTCCCGATGGGCCCACAGTACGACAACCGCAGATTTGTTCTTTCTGCTTCCAGGGAAAGCTCTGGACTGGTGTGATCGAGGAGCCACCTTTTCGTCTTTCTCTCAGCCCAGGCTATTCACAAAGTTCTCCTCCAGCATCATGTTTCGAACACACGTGTTTTCTTCCTGGCCACGCTCTGCACTGTCCAACTTTAATTTTTATTTATTTATTTATTAAAACATTTCTATGCCGCCCCTTGCCGAAGCCTCGGGGCGGCTTACAACACAATAAAATACGATAAAATACAAAACTAACAATATAAAATTAACAATATAAAATAAATAACAATGTAAAAGAAGAAACAATGTAGAATCTTTCCATGTATTCAAAGAAGGCTGCCACTTGGAAGGCTGGCGATGAAGCAACTCGGAAAGATAATCCAGTCTAAGGATATCCCACACTCATGCAAGGAGTTTGGGAGTACAATCGTGTCGAAGCAGCCTTACACGGGACAGTCTTTCCTAGTTCCTCCATTGCGACCCTTTCAAGTATCAGCCTTCTTTGAACTTCTTGGCCGCAGTCACCCTTTGAGTTAATGACTGAGCCAAACTGTGCAAACTCTTTCACAATTCCAGCTTCTTCATCGCTGACAGCAAAGTTGTATAAGCCTGTGTAGCTGCGATTTTTGTTTTCTTAATGTTCAGCTGCAATCTCGCATTTGCATTTTCTTCTTTCACCTGCATCATGAGTCATCTCAAGTCTTTGCTGCCGTCTGCCAGCAAGATCGTCGCATCTGCATATCTTGAATTACTGAGATCGTCTTCTGCCAATTTTCGCTCCTTCCTCTGAGTGTCATCCAGCTTCCTTTATGGTATGTTCTGCCTACAGACTGAAGAGATAGAGAAAACATGTGTGTTAAATGCAGCTACACGTACCATGGCAGCATCAGTACAGAGCTTCGCTGAAGTCCCCAGTCCAAATCTGAGGACCTCTGGTAACTAGTAGTTCCTCTATACTCCCTCCTAGTTCCTCCATACTCCCAGTTCCTCTATACTCCCTCCTAGTTCCTCTATACTCCCAGTTCCTCTATACTCCCTCGTAGTTGCTCTATACTCCCAGTTCCTCTATACTCCCTCGTAGTTGCTCTATACTCCCAGTTCCTCTATACTCCCTCGTAGTTCCTCTATACTCCTAGTTCCTCTATACTCCCTCGTAGTTCCTCTATACTCCTAGTTCCTCTATACTCCCTCGTAGTTCCTCTATGCTCCTCACTAGTCAGACCTCACCTGGAATGCTGTGTCCAGTTCTGGGCACCAAGATTTAAGAAAGAGGCAGGTAAATTAGAAAGGGTCCAGCGGAGGGCAACAAAAATGATCCAGGGTTTGGAAACTCTGCCCTGTGAGGAGAAACTGAGAGGACTGGGCATGTTCAGCCTTGAGAAGAGAAGACTGAGGGGGACATGAGATCCCTCCATAAGTACCTCCAAGGCTGTCACACAGAGGAAGGTCAACAACCCAGATTCAGGCTGGGCGTCAGGAAAAGCTTCCTCACTGTCAGAGCAAAGCAACAGTGGGACCAGCTGCCTGGAGAGGTGGGGGGCTCTCCCACACTGGGGGCATTCAAGGTGAAACTGGGCAGCCCTCTGAGTGGGGTGGTGTGACTTGGTGTCCTGCAGCAGCAGGGGGTTGGACTCGATGGCCTTCTTGGCCCCTTCCAGCTCTCCTATTCTATGATTCTATGAACTTCTGAGGTTTAATATGTCCTGGCTCTCAGGAATTTGAAGTGCCTTCTCCCACCCTTTCCTCTGTAAATGAGGGTCAGCCGAGGAGCCCTTTGGGGTGGTCCCATCACACTGGCCTGCTCGAAGGTTTTTCCATGTTTGCCCCGGATCTGATGGAATTCTCTCCCAAAGGAGATCCACCAGATGCATCAAGCTGTTTATGGGAGCCACCAACGGCTTCTTTTCAGGGCCGCCCTGAAGGGGAGGCGACTACGCCTGGCAGCCAAAGCCACTGGGCAGATATGGCACCTTGACCGTTTCTGCTCAAGGACAGGAAAGCCAACAGTTTCCTGTCCTGCATGCAGGCAGCAAATGCCTTTGCCCAGCCCTGCATTTCCTTCTCTGGGCTTTGGAAACCCAGACAGCTGGAAGTCAAGGACAGTTTCAAAGACTGCCTCCTGTTTCCATAATTATACTGTTTGACTGATTTCCATGTGTGGATCTCTTACTTGGCTTCGCATTTTATGTTTGCATTGTATTCTTGTATCAAATGTGCATGCCATCTGGAGAATTTATCTTCTTGACCGACAATATGTGGGACATAAATAGAAACAAATGAAGATGAACAACACCCGCTAGGCTCTGTCTCCTTCGAAGCAGCATCCCTGGAGTTCAGGGCTGCAGCCTACAGATGAGCATAAACTCAACTTTAAGAGCAGGAAAAGACTCTGGGTGCAGAAGGTGGGACCTAAGAATATGTTGCTTGTTGGGCGCAATTGTCCAGCCGTCGCATGACAAGCTTTAGCAAGGTAGGACTTAACGTGAATGGCAGCAGGACAGAAGTGCAGCTCAAAACAATTTGCTGCATGTCTGCTCAGAAGTAAGCCCCACTGCCTTCAGGGCGGGGTGCTGCCACGGAAGTGGGTGTGGGGCTGTAGGGCTTTGACACCGTGGGAGGACGTGCAGCCTGATTTATGAAGAAGTCAATCACAGTTTGCAAAAGACGACGACCCGCATTCAAGGGCTGCCCACAGGTTGAGTCTTGACTGTGGCTAGCATTGAAATACGACTTGCAAGTGGGAAAGTGCACTGTCTGAACCCAGCCAGGCTAACAAATAACCCACCATTCACAACCCAGCCAGAAACCTGGGCTCTCTTCATGGGTCATTTGTGTTTTACTGAGGCATTAAGAGCTGGAAGAAAGAACCCAAGGGAAAGGGGGAGAGACCAGAAAATTGTAAAAGCAACACATTTTCCCTGTTCACCCCACCAAAACCAGAGAAATAAGCAGCATTTTCAATGTTAATACTATTGAATTTTATTTGGCCAGGGCGGCTTATTTTATTCTAATGTATATATTTTAATTGTTATTGTCTTAATTTATTGTTGTGAGCCGCCCCGAGGCTTCAGCGAATGGGGTGGCATAAAAATGTTTTAATAAATAAAATAAATAAAAAGTCCTGAAAAATTTGGAGAGGTGATTTTTTTGGGGAGGTGAAAATTTGGGGAGGTGATCCCTGATTTTTTCCATCTCCCCCTGTTATGTTTCTCCAAACCTTCACATCTCTGAGCTCAGTACTATGTGCTTAAACTGTGCATCCAATTCTGCTCCAATCTTATGGTTTTGAGTCCACTGGTGCATTTTACATGGACTGTAGCTCAGAATCAGTTTGGCGGTAGATGTGCGTGTTTGGGGCAGTGACGTACGCTGTGCAATTATTTAGTCTAGAGGGACAGGTGCTCTGTACATGCTCATAGGTACAGTCCTAGTATTGGAAACAGATTCCTTGGCTAGATCCTGGCAAAGCCTTAAAACGAATTTTATTATAAGAGAGGGAGACAAGAAGAGCTTGCGTCTAACAAGAATAAAGTAGGAAAGAACGGTAAAACCAAACGAAAAGAATACATTTCTAATGAAGCATTGCTGGAAGGAATTACAAGAAGAACGGATTGTTGTGTGTGCAGAATTTATGTGATCCGGTGGCTGCAGTCTGTTCACAGCAGGCCTTATCTTGGAAAAGAGAAGTGCCAAGACTGGAATGTGTGTGGGAGAGAGGCGTCGCATCTCTGAAAGTATGTGGGCAGCGGACAGGTTGCAATGGCAATGTGGTGAGTAAAGAGAACTCTGTGTATGTTCAGAAGCACATGCAGGCAGATGCCTGCAGAGCTGGACCCTTCTTGGGGATCTGGCTGGAGATGTCAGGGCAGATCTACGAGATGAGCTGATGGATTTCCCAGATTCCTCATTCACAGCCTGACTGTCAGGGCTGTGTGCCCACAATCCTCCTTAAAGATCCAGAATCTCACCAGTCCGTCATGCAAGTACGGCAGCAGATGGTGGGGAACGGCTGAGTTCCCCCACTGCTTCTTACTTAGCAACCTAGTCAGCCTCCCGTCTATTCGAAGCCTCTGCGCGCACCCTCTTGGATCCAAGCCCATGTCCAGACACAGAGAGATCATAGACATGATCCCCTCAAATTACTCCTAATTGCAATAAATAGGTCCTATATTAATGAGCGAGAGGGAGGGAGGCAGCCTTGGCCAACATTGCATAAAAGGAGGCCGCATTGACAAACGAGCCGCTTGTTCTGGCCAGCCCTGCCCGAGTCCGGCCCATTGCCGATCTCAGCTGTTCCCAAAAGCTAGTGCGGCTTTTGCAAGTCAAACGGCCCCCTTCCGCTGTCAGACCTGCTTTCCATCCCGCCCCCACCGTGCAAATAGACCTCTCTCCTCTGGCCGTGTCTCTGTGGCCTGTGTCAGGGGGATGCGGTTTCCCGGGGCCCGTCGGTGCGATGACGGCTCCCGCGGAGGGGTCTGTGACGGCAGCACGAAGCCAGGGCCCGCGATTCTCACATTTCATGCTACGCCTCTGCGGCCATCGGGTTTTCATCACCTGGGTTTTGAGTGAGTCGCCGTGGCCACCGGCACTGCGAATCCCTGAGAAAACCCTCCGAAATGCAGTGCAAAATGGTGGCTTACAGACCTCCAGTGGGATGGCCATCTTTTGGTTTAAACAAAAATGCAGATGTGCCCGCAGCAGGAAGCAACCTGGGGTTTGGGACTACATCTCCCATCATCCCTGGCCATTGGTCATGCCGGCTGGAATAGAGGTGAGCTCTATCCCAGGTTGCCATAGAGGGAAAAGCAGGATGCAATTGCTCCAAGAGAAATTATAATTTATTTATTTAAAAGGTTCGTATAGTATCCACTACCAAATAATCTCAGGACGGTCTTACAATACAACGATTAGAGTGCAGCATCATTATGTACAATAAAACCCCACTTAAAATCACAATCTAAACCTTAAAATACTGGGATAATAAAAAGGTTTTGGCCTGGTGCCGCAAAGGATAAAGTGTCCACACCAGGCGAACCTCTCTGGGGAGCGTATTCCAGAATCGGGGTGCCACGACAGAGAAGGCCCTGCTCTGGGTAGTCACCCTCCCAATCTCCTTCAGGGAGGGCACCCAGAGAAGGACCTCCAACCCACATCTTAAGGGGCAGGCAGGCACATAGGGAAGAAGGCACTCCTTCAGATATCCAGGTCCTAAGCCAATTAGGGCTTTATAGGTCATCACCAACACCTTAAATTGGGCTCGGACTTCAATTGGTAGCCAGTACAAATGGTTTTCCCAGTTGCCATGTATGGCTCTGAAAGCTGGACCATAAGGAAGGTTGAGCGCCAAAGGATCGAGGCCTTTGAATTGTGGTGCTGGAGGAGACTCCTGTGAGTCCCTTGGACCGCAAGGCGATCAAACCAGTCAGTCCTAGAGGAGATCAACCCCGACTGCTCTTTAGAAGGCCAGATCCTGAAGATGGAACTCAAATACTTTGGCCACCTAATGAGAAGGAAGGACTCTCTGGAGAAGAGCCTGATGCTGGGAACAATAGCTGGCAAAAGAAGGAGGGGACGGCAGAGGATGAGGTGGCTGGATGGGGTCACTGGGGAGGTGGGTGTGAGCTTGGGTGGACTTCGGGGATGGTGGAGGACAGGACGGCCTGGCGGAATGTTGTCCAGGGGGTCGCGATGGGTCGGACACGACTTTGCGACTAACAACAACAAGAACAAATGGTAAAGTCCCAGCATTATACGTGCGCATCTGCTGGCCCCTGTTAGCATCCTGGCTGTTCTGTTTTGGACCAACGGAAGTATCCGGACCGTCTTCAAGGGCAGCCCCATGGAGAACGCATCACAATAGCCCAATCGGAAAGTTACCAGAACATGGATAATTGGCTCATTGAGTTCCAAATTCCTTTTCAAGGTCCCTTTTCTTTCAGGATCTCGTTATGCGTTGGGGTACCAGCGCAGGGCCTCTTGGAAAAGTGCAGTTTGGCCTCATGCTAACCCTGTACCATGGCTGTCCTGGAAAGATTAATTTGATTCACATTTTCAAATCCAAACTCTGGCATGGATCGGTTTGGAAAGCAGTAGCAGCACTGATGGGGTCACATGGCAGCTTTTGGATTCCCAGATCTGAGCTCAGCAAAGGAGCTCCAACCTCAGAGCTGGGGATCCCATCCGCCACAGGCAGTGCGGAAGGGGGTGAGAAGAGAGGAGAGCCTCCCGGTCCATCCTGATGGGCTCTCCGCTTCTTCCCCAGTCCATCCCATGTGCCTCCTCTACAGGGCCAAAATTGCCCCCTGGCTGACTTACGGGGCTGGAGGAGATGCACCCTGGCACTCTCCCCGCTCTGCATGGGACACAGGAAGTCTGTTTATGGTTCGGAGGTTTATGGAAATCCGGACTGGATTCTGCCCTAATGGCTTAAAGTGGCATCATTCCATGACGCATGAATATTCCATGTGGGACATTCACTTTTCCTTCAGAAAGTAGAGGATTAAGCCAGCCAATAAGACTCTAGTCAAGTCGAAGGCATCATTAAGGAACAAGATAGAAACTAGAACTGCCGGAATCTTCCTTCCCTTATACAGATCTTTGGTGTGTCTACACTTGGAATCTGGTATTCAGTTCTGGTTCCCTTATCTGAAGAAGGACATTACTGAGCTGGAAAAAGTTCAGAAGGGGCAGCAAAAAAGATGAGGGGACTGGAGCAGCTCCCCTGTGAGGAGGGAACAACAGCCGGGATGCTCAGCTTAGAAAAAGGGTGAGGAAGCAGAGACATGATGGAGCTGTTTAAAATCATGCCTGGTGTGGAAAAATGGAGCGGGAGGCATTGTTCTCCCTCCCGCTTAACACTGGAACCCAGGTCATTCCATGAAGCTGCTGGGTGGGAGGTTTAGGATAGCGAAAAGGCAGTCCTTCTCCACTATGGGATTTGGTGGTGATGGCCACCAATCTGGATCCACCAGGGGGATTGGTCAGATTCCCAAGGGACAAGCCTATCCGTGGCCACGTGGTCCCTCCTTCACCGGAGGCGGCATGGCTGCGAACCCCAGGTGCTGAGGAGCTGGGCAGGAGGGGGTCTTGCACCCGTCCTGCTGGAGGGAGACGGGGCAGCTGGTTTGCCACCGTGTGCACAGAGTGCCGGACTGGATGGACCTTGGCCTGATCCAGCTAGCTGTTCTTATGTCTTGGTGATGGAGGGAGAGGCAATTAAATGAACAAAGGATTACTTTTTTAAGATGGAAAAATGAGAAAACCCTATTTGTGTCTCTAGGCACAAGTGCTTTCACCAATATTCTCTCTCTCTCTCTCTCTCTCATTGTAAAAGGGAGAAGGGAACGGCCCGCTATCCGAGGCAATCCATCTGTTTCTCCCTGTCTAGCAACACACCCATTTGCCATTCTTCTGCAGGTCAGATCGCCCAATGCAGGTGCTGAAAACCAGCAAGCCAGCAGCCAGACCCTGTCCATCAAAATGCGGGTCCGTCAGAGCAAAGAGGCGAGTGAGATGCTGAGCCTTCACCTGGCAGCACCGGGGCCTCCGTGGCCCGTCAGAGAAGCATCTGAGATCTTGCCTCCCGCTGAGTGACGGACTGCAGGCAGATGCTCAGGCCTTCACCTTCCAGCCGTCGCCTCCAGGACGCTCGTGGAGAGATGCCGGCTGCAGTGGAGCAGCTGAGGGGTGAGGCACGGGCCGTGGGAGGCCGCACCTGCCCTTTTTCATTAGCAAGGGTTAGGGTTAGGGTTAGGGTTAGAATGTGTCTGCCTCCCTCACAAAGTTCCCCTTTCCCTCCCTGTTCCCTTCGGAATCCTCTCAGCTGCTTGGTGGAAATGAAGCTTTTCCACACAGCATCTCGTTCCCCATTGCAACTCACAACGTTTTAAGGCGGTGTGGTTTCCAGTGGGCAACAAAGACCCATTGTCATATCTCCATCCTGTCTTTTTCCAGCAAGAAATGCAAGGGGACTTACATAATCCCCCTCCTCCTGCCCTTTATAACCTCTCAACAACCCTGCGAGGTAGGCTGGGCTGAGAGTGTGTGACTGTTCCAAAGCCACTCAGGGAGCACCACAGCTGAGCAGGGACTCGAACCCGGATCTCCCATCCCAGCCCTCTCACTGCCACGCCACACTGGTTCTCCAAAAGACCTGCTCTGTGTGAAGAAGAAAACAGCTAGAACTGGTGTGCCGATGGGAATCAAGGCAGCTCCCCATTTCTGGACTTTCCCGGGAGGCTGCAGGGGCTGCCTTCACCCCAACTTCTGCCGTGACTTCCCCTCCACTCCGCATGGCCATCCAGAGAGGCAGGGCTGTTGGAAGCCTTCCAGAGCATCCCTGAGTGATCTTACTTGCTATGGCATTGTTCTTTTGAATTTTTATTCATTTATTCATTTATTTAAAACTTTTGTCTACCATCCCATCACTGACATCTTGGGACAGTTCACAATAATAAAATAAGAAAAATAAAAAAGTAAATAAATTTTTACAAGCACACAGTGGTCAGGGCCCAGCTGTACATAGTTACAGATGAGTCATTTTGTAATTTTTTACATTAAATTATCATCTCCTTTTTTGCAACGAAATGGTGCTTATTCCCAAGGAAACTTGTTTTGCCAGAAGGCCGGCAAAGTAAACTGCATGTTATTCCTATCGTCATGACGGTGCTATGATTTAAATGAAGTTAAAATGCGGAACTGCACCCTTTCGGCTTATTTCTGTACTTTTCCAAAACTGGGATGGATCCCCTGCTCTCCACTTCATCCTCAGAACAACCTGTGAAGAGAGTGAGGCTGCAGGTCAGGGGCTGGTCCGAAGTCACCCAGGGGCCTTCATGGCTGAGCACAGATTTGAACCCAGGTGCTGGAGTCCCAGCTCCATCTCTGACCATGACATCACACCGGCCAGCTCTCAGGTTCCACGCTGAATCGCGTTACCTCTTCGGAAAGCCACATACGCTATAAAGTTTAAAGGCAAAGTATACACCTTTGGAGGATCCAGTTCCAGGGCTCTTTCTCTCTTTCACACACACACACACACACACACAAAATCCGAACCCTCTCGCATTTCCTCCACGCTCACACAGGCAAAAGAGACACCGCTTTGATTGCACCAGGAACAAGTTGTCTGCATTTCGCCCCATCCCAGTTGCCTGCCAAGAATTTCCTCCCTTTTCCAGAGACTTTCCTTAAATCGCAAACATCTGTTGCATGACTCGATTCCCAGTGTGTTCATATCAATGAGAATCAGGCCTCTAACGAACAACAGTGTGCCCCTCGCTCCCCCCCCCCCCACCCCCAAGCTGCTTCCAGAGAAACTTGCTTCACACAAATTGTCCTATAAACACTTTGGGGGCTCTCAATAAAGCCTGTGCGGATGCTTGGAGAGACCTGGTCTCAGGGCAGGCATCTGTGGCTCCTTGACAACCCCCCCTCCTTCCCAGTGGTATTCGGCCAAGAACTGCTGGGCTGCACATTTCTCTCTGCACCACGCCACTGTCCTTGAGACGTCGCACAAGCGACACCCCCTCTCTGCCCGTTCTACACCTCTCCTCCCGCTATAAAGTTTTATTATCTATCAGCCCTCAGCCATCCTTTTATTTTTAATTGGCAAATAGAGCAGAAAAAGGAGGAGCAACAGAACATGATGATGTGAGAAACATCCAACAGTATCTTCTGCATATGCATTCATGTTACGATGTGCTGTTAAGTCATCTCCAACTTTTAGCAACTGTGTAAATAACTGGTTGGCAAATGCAAGTAGATGAAAAGGTGCCACTTTGGTGGGCAGGTAACAGCGTTCCGTGCACTTCGGTGTTTAGTCATGCCGGCCACACGACCACGGAGACCGTCTGCGGACAAGCGCTGGCTCCCTCAGCCCGGAAACGGAGATGAGTACCACCCCCTAGAGTCAGGCATGACTGGACTTAACGTCACGGGGAAACCTTGACCTTTAAATAACTGGTTACTGGTTACCCAAAGGAGCACTTATAACTCGCAACTGGTTACCTAAAGGAGCGCTTGCGTCCATATCTGCCCTCCCACCCCTTGAGATCGGTGGCAGAGGCCCTTCTCCAGGAGCCCTCCGTGAAAGATATTAGGAGGGTGAGCACCCGGAGGAGGGCCTTCTCTGCGGTGGCGCCCAGCCTATGGAATGCGCTCCCCAAAGAGGTCCACCTGGCACTGTCATTATTTGCTTTTTGGCACCAGGCCAAGACCTTTTTATTTAAACGTTATTTTAATTGTTAACTTTATTTATTGATTTTAATAATTTTTGCCAGGATGTCTCCCTTATTTTATGTAATTTGTATCAATTGTATTTATTTATGGTTTGGAAGCCACCCCAAGGCTTATGCGAGTGGGGGGCATAGAAGTTCTCCAGATAAATAAATAAATAAATGAATGAATGAATGAATGAATGAGAACCCTTCAAGATGTCATGTCCATGACAGCTCTGCTTAGCGGTTCTAAATTCAAGGCTGTGGCTTCCTTGATGGAGTCAACCCATCTTTCACTTTGTCCTCCTCCTCCTCTTCTGCTTTCAACTTTCCCTAGCATGATCGTCCTCTCTGGGGGGTCCTGCCTTCCCACAAAGCATGAAAAAGATGACAAGCTCAGTTTCGTCATTTTTGCCTCTAGAGAAAGTTCTGGTTTGATTTTATCCGGGACCCACTTGCTTGTCTTTCTGTTGGTTCAGGTTGTTCAGTAAGCTCTCCACTTTTTTAACACGTCTCGATACTCAGCGATCAGGAATACCAGAGTGCAGACGATCAAACATCAGGTCTCCGCCTGCTTCAAATTTCTCGGCCGCAGTCTCCATTTATGCAGACGACTGACCTGAAACATGTAAAATCTTTCACAATTTGAACCCACCCTTGTTACCTGTGAAGTTCTGTAACTCTTCTGTAGCTGTGATGTTTGTTTTCTTCATATCCATCAGCAGCCACACTTCTGCCCTTCCTCTTTAATTTCAGTACATTGCATCCCAACCAAAGCAATGTTTAAAGGACATACCCTGAAATGCGGAGAAAGGAGACGCCACTCGCCACTCAAACCATTGAATGAGAGGAACTGAGAGTTTCTCCCTTCAAGCTTGCTGTGCTAGCCTTTTTGCATATTGTTTTAATATTTAGAATATTTGTAGCTACTTCTCAGGGATGTCCAGACAGAGGGCTGGCAGCCAGAATATCAAGGGCAGTGTGGGGCACTGAAAAGATCCAGGGCCTGGATCCACAGGACAGACAAAGGTAAACTAATTTGCCTATGCTAATTTGCAACATCCTCAGGTCTCTATGCACCTATATCTTTAAAGGGGACTACTTCATTAAGACACCTATTAGTAAAAAGGGGTGCATGAGAAGGAACACCAGAAAAGCAAATCCAGGGAATTCCAATGCAGCAGCTAGCGCTCCTGGACAAGACGGGAGGCGTGGAAGGTGCGCCTCTGAGATTTGGGGCTCCTAGTAAAAGATTTGGGGGTTTAGTCCCAGTGGCCCCTCACCCAAGAACGCACCTCTGCCCCCAATGCATCTTTTCTAGATGTGTTGGACTCCAGCTTCCAGCATCCCCAGCCATCACGGAAGGCAGTGTTAGCACTGGGCGTTGGAAGAGGTTGTGAGCTCTGTTTTGCCTTTTTCCCTTGCATGGATTTTCCGTGTTGGGAGGAAAGGACACGAGGAGCAGGAAGGAAAAACAGAAGGACTGAGTTCCCCAACCAGGGCAAGAGGATGGTGCCGGGGCAGCCTTGTGTGGAAGCCTCCAAGTTTTCCCTAAAGTGCAGCTTACGGTACAGAACAGCAAAACCTGATACCAACAAGTGAGAGAAAGCATAATACCATTCAAAAATGTAGCACAGACAAATTTTCATATTTATAGATAAAATCCACAGAAAACAGGTGATTAGCTCTATCTATCAAAAGGCTCTTTCTCAGCTCCCATCTTTTCTGACCATTAAGGTTGTCGTTAACATTCCACTCGCTTCTATTTCTCTTTCTTTTTCTGAACGCTTGTCAAAAGCCTCCAGAAAGGGAGGGTGGAACAGCAATAAAATGAAATAAAGCAGAATAAAGGTTTTTTCTTAACAGATTTTCTGCGGCAATGGGAGGGGGAAGGGGGAAGGCAAGGTGGGAAGAAGGGGAGGAAAAACATACAGGCACGTGAGGGGGTGCCATGCAGAGGTGGGGCATGACCGTTTTCCCCCTGCAGTGGAGGGCAGGATGCGCTCCAACAGAGCAAAGCTCAGGGAACCAAGATTCAATTTAGATGCCAGGAAGGACTTCCTGACAGTCAGGACCCCGAGGGCATGGACTGGGCTGCCACAGGAGGTGGCTGAGGCCCCATCGGTGGGGGTGTTCAAGGACAGGCTGGACATGCACATGGTGGGCATGTCGTGAGCGGAGCCAGCTGGAGCCGGGGGTCAGACTAGATGACCCGGGCGACCCCTTCTGACTCGCTCACTTTCTCTGTTCTGTGTTTCTGCATCCACACACACACACTTGTTCTATTGTAAGCAGCCCAGAGAGTCCTATGGAATATGGGGCAGCATACAAATGTATGAAATGGAATGGACCCTCTGACACCTTTCCCAGACTGGGAAAGGAAGCCTGAACAGCATGCGCCATCATTCAGTTTAAAATAAGAAATAACAAATCATATGGCAAAAACACAATCTTTTTTAAAAGTCTTAAAATCCAGCGAGCCCAAAGCAGCCTGACCCAGCCAGGGGCATGTTCTGGACTTCAGCCCCTGAATCCATTCCTAGCATGGCCTTTGTTCCAGACTGCTGGGAGTTGTCGCCCATATTCCAACACAGCAAGGCAAATATAGGTAGAAGAGTTATATGAACCATCAGACACATGAGTTTAAAGCCCCCGGGCAGGGACAAAAGAGGAGCACTGAAGTACTGCAAATACTTAACGTTTAAAGCTGGGAGGTCGCGGGGAGAGGGAAGGAGATCCAATGGCCAAGCTCCTGCACGGCATCCGATTTGGCTCGCAAGGGGATGTTGACTCTTTGACTCAGAGCAGGTTTGCCAGAAGCCAACAGGCAGGGGCTGATTAAATAGACCAAGTGCCTATGAAAATAATAATAATCAAAGAGGGTTGGTTTGCCAAATGTTCAGGAGGCGCAGCCAAGTCTATCTTGCTCCTAAGCCGGTGCCTGGCTGCGGAGGGCAAAAGGAAATCCCAGGGGAACGAAGACATTGTAAATGCAAAATGGCTTTCCTCGCGCCGAGCTGGGCCAGCCAGCGCTGACTCAAAGGCAGGGCTCCGGGCTCTCATGGTGTTCCCTTGTCTCCCATCTGGAGCAGTTGGGTTTGATGTGTGTGCAAAGTCAACCCTGCTAAACAGAAAGCCTCTTTCACTGAAAAGAGCTTTTGCCATGGGGGGAGAGAGAGAGAGAGAGATTGTCAAAATGGTGCTTTCTGCATTTCTGCACCCTTTGAAGTCTCTCCGTTTCTTGTTGACACAGAACATTAAAGTGCTGGAGTTGCCGGGCAGGGGGCAGAAGCCCTCCCTGCTTCCCTTCCTAGAAACCTTGTGAACAGAATCACAGCCATAGGAAGCTCCGAAATCGCTCGCTAGGCTGGGGAGACCAAACACAATAACTGACAGGCCTCCTGCACAGAAAACAACCGGCAGAGAGTTCCAAAATTCAACCGCTTTCCTATTCAGCTCTTTTGCAAAGTTAGAGATTTACAGTACAGACGGCAGCTTCCGTTTTCTTTTTCTTGCCTAGCGTGGCAAGTCTCTGGTGTCATTTACGGCAGAACAACAGTGGGCAAAATTTTTCCCCATCGCTTTATCTCCATGCCAAGAATTCACTACTCCCTGTCACTGTTACGGACACAGGAGCACTTCCAAATAAACGTTGGTGACGCCGATTTCCTGCTTTATGCCGCCCTGCGCGTCTGAAACCGAAGAGGGCTGGAATGACTGGGCTAGGCAGAGGAAACCCCAGGGGGCACCGGAGGATGGTTAAGTAGCCAACCCCGCTGCCATCGCCAGCATTCCTGTGACTCCTGAATTGCATCAGAGGAACTACAGGATCCTGGGGGATTTCCCACCGTTACCACGGAAGGAAATCCGAAGGGACCTTCTTCTCTCTCACAGCCACCTACAGCTATTGCAGAAAGCTCCGTGTCCCCTTTCTGCTGGACTCTTCCTTTTCTCCCACCTGCTATTCATTCGGTGATTTCCCACGTTCCTTGCAATGCCTCTCCCGAGGTTTAATCACGAGCTAGAGGAGCTTTACGGCCTTCTGAGCCCGAAAGGGCTTGGGACCAGGTTATCTGCAGGATGAGGCCCTCACCTATGTATCTACCCAGACCTGAGGTCACCTTCAGGGGTTCGTCTCCAGTAGCCCTTCCGGTTAAGTGAGGTGGGTGGCTACCAGGAGGACGGCCTTCTTGGTTGTGGCACCCCAGCTGTGCAATGAGCGCCCCAAAGAGGTGAACCTGGTGCCTATTTTTTTTTCTTTTTGGCATCTGATGAAGAACATTTCAGTTTCCCTGTATTTTGATAGTTTTACTGTTTTAACTTTTGTTTTTATATACTCCATTTTATTACAGACCACTGCTGTGCTTTAAGCCAAATCAGAGCAATTGCTATTGCTATTACGGTTTGTTCTTTTAAGTGTGTGTGTGTGTGATTTTTGTGTAATGTTATCTTTTGCTCACCACCCCACCCAGAGATCCTCAGCTATTGAGTGGTATAAAAATGAAATAAATAAATGGAAAATGTGGGACATGTTTGGGGTATTTTGCTCTCTCCTGAAACGCAGCCCCTGAGTTGCCCCTATATGCCTGCTGTGCCCCATTTCCGGGGGTGGGAGAGCCAGGCCACTGCCTCAATTCTGCTTTTAGGGTCACGGTTAGTCTCCCAAAACACCCTCCTTAAACGGGAGGTACTCTTAAAAGGGAAGAAAAAGGGAGCAGGTAAGTAGCTCCCCACATGCTTGAATTAGAAAGCCCTCCCCATCACTGGGCCCCCTTTGTCAAATATTTTCCCCTTCCCTTTCCTTTTGAGGGTTCAGATGAAAGTCCCCCACAAATTCAGCAACATAGAACATGTTTTGCACTTCAAAAGCACAGCCCCTGAGATTAACTCTGCTTTCCTGATTGTCCAAAGTATCTGCAGAAGCAAAAAGAAAACAGAGAAACCGAAGGTCAGGTGAATACAACATGACAACCAAACCAAAATTTATTTTAATGCCTGAATAGCAAAGCAAATGTGATTTAAATTCATGAAAATGGAATGAATGATGATTTCAGTTATTAAAATTAAGTGAATCACAAAATAGGGGAAAGGTTTTGTTCATCTTCTATGGAGATGAAGTGGAAGAATGTTCTGGCCATCCTTGGAAGGGAATTAATTATTTAACCCCAAAAGAGTTGTCGGATTTGAACGCGTCCGGTCAACGAATGTGCCATCTTGTGCTGTCTTTGAGTACAATCCTAGCATGCAGCATTGGTTAAGAATGCCAGACTGGGTCCCTGAAAGTTTCTCCAAAAAGGTGTCCCACTCGGGGCTGAAAAATGTTCCCCACCCTTAGGATATAGGGCAGATCCTTATGGGGTTACCCAGAGCATCCTTAAATTTACAATCCAGGATATATAACATCTTTGCTCACAAGCACTATTTGATGCGATAAGGACAGGTTAGGAATCTTTGCATAAAGCGAAAGATAGTGGTCCTCTCTTGGCAAATTCCTTAAAAAAATATTATTAACAACACAAGCGGACCCTCAATTGCTTCGTGGGAAAAGTCTGCCAAGTAAATCTTTTTATTATTAAGTTGAAAAAATGGGATCCAGAGCTAAGCGAGCAAAAGATTTATTCTCATCTCAGTTCTTTTCCCATCCATTTCTGGAACGTTCCCAGCTTGCCCTGCTCAGAGTGGAGTTGCTTTCTGCTCCTATTTCTTCTTGACAAACACAAAACTGCTCCGAGAGCTACAAAGTGGAAGGATGAAAGTCTCCCTTGCCTAAATTACAGGTATTGCCGAGAGATAAATTATTATTATTAAGAATAAGGCCTTCGGTGCAGGCTGGCAGATATATTAAAGGGATTTCCTTGCTTGCTCATGAACTGCAGCCACTTCCAGAATTTGGAATACAGGAGTTGCTGTATCTAATCAGCTCAGCCACCCATCTCCACTCACTTATTGTCTCCGACCGCAGCCAAAGATGATTCAGTTGGAAAGGATCCCCAAAGTGGGCATATATGACAGACCTTTTCTTTGCAGGCAATGTGTGCGCTTTGTCGGGATTTTGGCAATGCCCAAGGAAAAAAACGAAGCCTATTGGCAGCTAAGGATGGACAGATCCGTTGGATTTCAGTGTCTCTCTCTTCTCTCCCCACAGCAATTCAAACCAAATGTTGAGATGGTTGTTTTAAAATTGTGCTTTTCTCTGAATGCATGCAAGTCTCCGGTCCGTTTTTGCCTAAGATTCACATTTCTTTCAAGCCATTCTCATAATATGAGAGATACTTTTGATTTTTCTAATGTACGTATTTTCTTACTGGAGAACTCCGTCACAAAATCTGGAGAAGCACAGAATTGGAAGCTGAACAGCTTTTCAGTTCATGTCTCGGTTTAAGAGTGTGAAGGTGGACAAAGTCACAGTAAAGTGAGAACCCAAATAAATATACCCACCCACCCCTGTTGCTACTGGCCGCCTCGAGGGAGTGGGAATCTGCCCCTTGTCCAAGTTCTCCCTAGGCTGACATTCGGGAATTCAGGCAAGCAGATGAGGAACTACTAGAAATAAGCTTTAGGACTGCAGCCATACCGCATAACAAAATGCCAGAATCCAAATGTATACGTTTAATGCAACCAAACTGTAAATTGTTGTTGCTATGTGCCGTCAAGTTGTCTCCAACTTATGGCAGCGTTATGAACGAGTATTCTTCAAAAAGTCAGCTCCAGGCGGTGACTTCCTACATGGAAGCGATTCTTCTCATAGTTGCTCTTTCTGTTCCTCTGCAGCCCTCAGCTTCGCCTAGCAGATCACCTTCTGCAAGGAGGCTTGCTTTCTTGGATGTGCCCAAACCACGACAGCTTCAGTCCCAACACGTTTGTTTCCAAGGAAAGTTCGAACTTGATTTGCCCCAGGACCCACTCTCTTTAAACCCTATAGTTGTTGTTAGTCGCAAAGTCGTGTCCGACCCATTGCAACCCCATGGACAACACTCCTCCAGGCCTTCCTGTCCTCCACCATCCCCAGAGTCCACCCAAGCTCACACCAACTGATCCCGTGACTCCATCCAGCCACCTCATTCTCTGCCGTCCCCTTCTTCTTCTTTTGCCCTCAATTGTTCCCAGCATCAGGCTCTTCTCCAGGGAGTCCTTCCTTCTCATTAGGTGGCCAAAGTATTTGAGTTTCACCTTCAAGATATGGCCTTCTATTTTTATTTTTTATTTTATATATTTATTTATTTATTAAAACATTGGGGTTGATCTCCTCTAGGACTGACCGGTTTGATCGCCTTGCGGTCCAAGGGACTCGCAGGAGTCTCCTCCAGCACCACAATCCAAAGGCCTCAATCCTTCAGCGCTCAGCCTTCCTTATGGTCCAGCTTTCACAGCCATGCATTGCAACTGGGAAAACCAGAGCCTTGACTATACGCACTTTTGTTGGCAGGGTGATGTCTCTGCTTTTTAGTATGCTGCCTAGATTTGCCATAGCTTTCCTTCGCAGGAGCAAGCATCTTTTAATTTCTTGGCTATAGTAAAAAAAATACCTAAAGGAGTCGCAACTCAAATGAAAGGCAAAATACCAAAAGCAGCCTAAAATACTGTTTAGCCAGCTATCTACCAGAATTGATGGCTAAAATGTCCTTCCTCATTTTAAAATAAAAATGATCCGTTGATAGCTAACAGGAGGTAATCGATCTACTGGCGAAAAATGAAGACATTCTGCTTCAGAATCCAAATAAGCCGACCCAAACTTCTCCTGGAGTTGAAATGGTGAGACCACTCCTGGAATGAACCATTCCAGACTTCAGGTGGGTGGTGTTCGTGGGGTTGTGGCATTCTTGAATGTCTGTGTGTGTGTGTGTGCGTGTGTACGTATGCATGTTGTGTAGGATCGAGGTGTGTGGGGTTTAAAATGCTGCCTGGAAATAGATCTCTCAGTCACTGCTGAACTGAGTGCAAACACCCCATTTCCAGGGCAGGCCTGCCCCATGCTACGGGGAAGTGCATGGTCTCAGCAGCGCAGCTCAGCCTTCGGCATTGAGAGGCAGACTGCTTCTGAACATGGAGGTTTCACTGAACCATCACACCCTATATAGCCACTGACATCCCCCTCTGTGGATTTGTCTAGTAATCTTTTCTAAAAGCATCCAGTTCATGTCCAAAACCACATCTCAGGGCTGCTTTGACATCTCACCGAACACACACAAGGGGAAGTGCAGGATTGTGCCCGCTCGCCCTCCCCGGCCTTCCCTCTGCACATTCAGTAGAAAGTCTGAAAGAGTCAGGGTGTGCACGTGGATTTGGAGTATTTCTAAGAAGACAATCCCACATTTAAAGCAGAGTTCTGCCTCCTCCCCCGTGACACATCTGCCTTGCATATTTTGCACAAAGTGTTGCACATTCTGTATGTTTTGCACCAAGAATTACATGATTTGCACACTTTGTGCAAAGAAGCCGCTCGGATTCCCACATGTTTGTGGGCTTGATCTCAGCTTGGCTTACTCTCTGGTCCGGGCCAAGCATGGAAAGAAGTCCAGCCAGGGAAAGAGAGCTGATCTGTCTTCCACTTCCCCTGAGTCAGCAAGGTAGCTTAGGAGCCCCAGGGCCGGCTGCGCAACCCCCAGAGGTGCCCCAACACCTCCCTGCTGCCCTCCCTGCAAGCAACCGCTGCCTGAAGCAGCTTCTCCCTTTGCCTTCTGGTACGGCCAGCCCCTGGATAGAGGAATAGGCTCCATACCCACTGTCTGGGGAGCCCGAGGAGAAACAGGGTACCCGAAGGCGAGGCACGAACTTCATTCTTTAGTGGTCTGAGTAGCGAGCGGGCGGTATCATCGTTCAGCAGATGGGCGCATGATCTATGTGTCAAATGCCTCAGGTTCGTGCCTTCCAGTCTCCAAGTACTGCTTGGAAAGAGACTGGGACCAGTCAGTGTTCAGCACTGGTAGCCCCATGGTCTCCTGCAAGGCGGGGTCCACAATCCCTGCCGTCCCTCAGCATTGACTGTGGTGACTGCGACTGACGGGAGTTTCCGGCTGAAGCATAAGGATGGCCAGCAGTTGCCCACGAGTAGACCATACTGGTCTAGCTGGATCAAGGGCCCAGTTCGGCTTCCAAAGCTCCTCGGACACAGAGAAACCAGGAAATGACCGTATTACAGAGTCCCTGAAATTCTAAAGCGCAAACAGGAAGATTCAGGGAATTAAAAACTAGTTCGCTGGACTTCATTACCCAGGAAATGTGGAGCCACAGCTGTGGAGCTTCTGGTCCCAAGATACACAAATGGTCCAAGCGCTGGTCTCTTTCCAAAAGACTGCAAAGATTTTCCGCTTTCGGAAGGCACTTGGAATTATGTGATATCATCTTTGAACAGGACTATTTCATGCTTGGTTATTGTTTGGTCTTTTAACTGTCTTGCACCCATTCCCAATCTAGATCTTAAAGCAGCCCTCCCCAGACCGAAGAGCCATGCTGGCCCAGCTGGATGGGAGTTGGAGTCCAACCCTTCCAGAGAACACTGAACAGGGAAATTCTGCTTTAGACAAGAACCAAAACAGAACAAATAATGATAGCCCTGCAAAAGCCACAACCTCTCCTGATATGCTTTACATAAGGATATGTTTTTACCCTTACAATGGTCTGGAAAATAATGTTAAACATAAGAAATGATGAAATGAGAGCAGTGGTGCCTGCCTAGGCCAGTGTTCTGTTCGCAGCTGCCCTCGGCGTCCCACAAGGATACGGGTGCAAACAGCACCCAGCAGCCCATGCTCCCCAGCAATGGGTGCACATAGCCATGTTGCTTCTCATACTGGAAATGGCATGTGCCCATAAGGACTAGTAGCTTTGATAGCCTTCTCCTCCAAGAATATGTCCAATCCCCTTTTAAAGCCATCCAAATAGTGGCCATCCCTACATCTCACGGTAGCAAATTCTGTATTTCGATTTGTTTTATAATGATGCATCAGTTTTATGAGATAGAGAACATGCATAACAGGCAAGTTGGGTGTCCTGTAGAATGGATGAATGCTTGTGAGATTGACACAGGAGACTCTCTTATAGTGACTGGGTTCAGACAACAGGATAACCCAGACTCAAGGGTTAGAATCATAGAAACACAGAAAAGTAGAACTGGAAGGGTCCAGAAGAAAGCTATTGGGTCCAACCCCTGCTGTTGCAGGACACCAAGTTACACCACCCCACTCAGGTGGCTGCCCAGTTTCGCCTTGAATGCCCCCAGTGTGGGAGAGCCCCCCACCTCTCCAGGCAGCTGGACCCACTGCCGTCTTGCTCTGACAGTGAGGAAGCTTTTCCTGATGTCCAGCGTGAATCTGGGTTGCCGCAACTTGAACTGCTTATTCCGTGTCCTACACTCTGGCATCAGCAGGAAGAGATCTTGACCTTCCTCTTTGTGACAGCCTTGGAAGTACTCATAGAGGGATCTCATGTCCCCCTCAGTCTTCTCTTCTCAGGGCTGAACATGCCCAGTCCCCTCAACCTCTCCTCACAGGGCAGCATTTCCAAACCCTGGATCATTTTTGTTGCCCTCCTCTGGACCCTTTCTAAATTTTCTGCATCTTTCTTAAATCTCGGTGCCCAGAACTGGACCCAGTCTTCCAGGTGAGGTCTGACTAGTGTGAAGTATAGGGGAACTACTACTTCTTGTGATTTGGAAGTCATACTTCTGTTAATGCATCTCAAAATAGCATTTGCACATGGATTGAGTTTCCCAGTTCTCCTGGAAATGCCTGGAATTGAACCCAGACTTTGGATGTGCAAAGCACAGGCTCTACCCCTAAGCTACAGCTAACGGCCCAATCACACATGTGGGAATGTCTCCTTCAGACTTACTAACATCTACAAGAGCATGCAAGTGCGTTTCCTTAGAAGTATCCCTGTGTGGAGATGAGATTACTTGCAAATTAACTGTGCTTCGCCTATCAGAAGTGGACAACCTGTGATGGACCAGGTGTTTGGCTTACAAGCTCCATTGCCACTGCTGGCTAGCGCTGATGAGAACTTCAGGCCTTGAGAGTGCCTCGTCTTACGTAATAGGGGCCGAACCAACATCTTATCAAGAATCCGTGTGTGAAGAGCTGTGAAGCATCCTCTGTTCCCATCTCCTTAGGAGTTTTCTTTGGGGCAGGGGGCATGATGTCACTGCATCAGCATTTCCCCACTCCAGGAAGTGGCAAGCAATGAGTCAAGGTGAGCAGAGATTCCAGGAAACACTCATCAAATGACATCACACCTCCACGGTGTCTCCATGCTTTCCCTCCCCACCACGTCCTCTCTCACCCTCTCTCTTTTCCATACCGCTTGGATGCTGCTTAGCATCAAGCCCTTTTGAAGGCAGTGGCATTTCCACCAAAGGAAGCTTGCGTAGACCAGGCTGCAAGGATTGGAAGAAAACACAGTGTGCTTTCAAGCATTTTCAAGAGAAAGCAGAAAGAAGAGGGCTTGGAGGACCATGGATTGACCCCTTTTGGAGAGGGAAGGGCTGGAGACCTAACCTATCCCACTGACGTGCAAAGACAAACAAAACCAACCACAACCAACGCAGTGGTGTCTGCTCCCACAACTGGCATCTTCTGGAATGTTTGCTTTCCATAAAACTAGAGACAGCAGTGATGAGAGCTGTCTGCATGAGAATGACGCAGCTCTCCGGCGAGATTCCAGTCGCCCGACTAAA
This sequence comes from Varanus komodoensis, assembly GCF_004798865.1. NCBI lineage: Eukaryota > Metazoa > Chordata > Lepidosauria > Squamata > Varanidae > Varanus > Varanus komodoensis. Next base: position 1,979,576 of record NW_025336259.1, read on the forward strand.
ACATCTAACAGAAAGTCACCTTCTGCCTATTTTCATCGCATCGGTTTTAAAAAGCCCAATTGGCCAGCCCTGGAGTGGCGGATACATTTGTCGGAATTCCTCATGCTCGGAATTCAGTCAGGATAAAAGCAATGTTGCACATTTTTAAATTTATTATATTTTTACACTGCGCATCAGCTCAAAGCCTCCCTGGATGGTGTACAAAATCAAAATCCAATAATATATTTTTAAATAATCATAAGTTCACCATTAAAATATAATATTATGATATTATATTTTACAGCCACCTCAGCTCAATCAATCTTAGGAGTACCGCATAAATATAAAAAATGGAAATGGCAATTAAAATATTGGGAAAATACAAAGGGTTTCGCCTGGTGCCAAAAGGACCATAAAGTGGGTGCCAGGTACTCCTCTTTGGGGAGCTGATGAGGTGCCACAGCTGAGAAAGCCCTGCAGAAGTATCTGTCCATCCGAAAAACACGCTCTTGATGCTAAGCCTCTTTTCTCTTGGACCGATGTAGCTTTTTGGAAGGACTCTCTTTCCCAGGCGCTTTTTATTTTTCCTCCCATCTTCTAAATCCATGTTGTCTGAGCCGTCTATTCCTCTTCATCATCTTCCTGACAGCTTTCTGTTCTGGCCCAGCGATGGGATTCTGACACAGGGAGCTGAAATGATCAAGTCCGATCATCAAAAATTTACCTAAGGGAAAGTGAGATAGAGCCCATAAATCACAGCCTTTTGAAACACCAGAATGCCTGTTGGATTCTGCTCTTCGATATTTTCCATTCTTGTCCCTAACGGACTGGGGATTGATCGCGAGCCCAAGGAAATCAACTGGAGACTTTCTCCCTGTCAGACTTTGAGGCCTTGGTGATGCTTGTGGAATGCTCTTTTCCCCAGAAAACATTCGGACTTTCCATCAATTTTTTACGCATAGCATGTTGTAAAATTGACTTACGATTCCTGATGTATGTCTTTCTGGTGACCTAGTCAAAGAAGGTGAAGTAGGATTTAAATTGTATTAAACATTGTTGGGGAGTTGTGGTGTTAATTTTTCCTTGAGGGTCAAGCTGAGAATCGTTTCTCGGGGCGGAAATGGAAGGGACTGCAGGTATGAACAAGATTCTAGATGGGTACAGCAATGCTTTTGTCCCAGATCAGGGCCTCCGAGATGCCATGAGAAGGTACAAACCTCCTCCTCTGGAAGACAAGGAGTCAGAACATTTTGAAGATAATACAGAGCTCGGCATGTTCCTTGAAACCGAGAACACTCTCAAGAAAGGGCTTCGAGTTTCCACTGATGGCATCTTGGCATTTCTCCCCCCTTGGCACCTGACAGTTTCTCAAGCAGCTCGTGCGGTCCTCTTTTCTTGGAGGACCTTCCTTTGTTTTAACAGCTGTCCTATCCAATTCCAGGTTACAGATAAAGGGCTGGAAGAACCATTGCCCATCTGGTCACGGGGCTCTGGGGCAGGGGGGTGCCTGAGCCAGGCTGCTCCAGGCCCCCCAAAAGCCGGGGGGGGCGGGTTGTGCATATTTGAAGCGAAATTGGCTGGCTCGCTCGAGCATCGGTGTGAAACCAACAGCCTGAACCACTTTTCCCTCCTTTGGTCAAACCTAAAATGTAAATTGCACTCATGAGATGCCAGACAGGGACTTGCAAAACTGCCAGCTAACCTGCCTAAAGCTGTGTTCTTCACTGTATCTTCCGTTTTAATTTTTAATTGTCTTGAAGTGCCCAGGAGCAATGGCTACTGGAGGTATAAAAATGATATAAAAATAAATAAGGGATTCGGCAAGGCAGAACCTGCCGGCAGCTCCCAATGACTCCAAAGGCGCTCTCCGTCTCTCCTTCTCCACCTCTTTCTTCGTGCAGGAGGTGTTGACTCTCGATGGAGGCCTGTGAGTGTCGCCTTGCGGTTTGCTTTGGGGATGGCCCAGCTGTTGGCTTCCGGGCTCCCAGAGGAGGCTTCAGGGTGAGGAACTGAGCCACTGGCCACTCACCGGTTTTAAGGTGGCTGTGATAGAAAAGGCCCGTCGCTGATACTGATCTTTGCTTGCTGAAACTGCAAACATCAACAGTTCACGACTGCCTTCTGGGGCCCAGCAATGGCCAGACTCTGAACCCAAAGCACTCTGGCTGGTGGCCTTAGCAGTGACAGAATCTTGGTTTTCAATTTGTGAGGCGTGAACACTCGAATTCATGGGCAAGTTCAAACGCCTGAACCTCTGCGGCTTTATTGATCAGCGGCCCAGTACCTGCAGTCACTAATGGTAGTGCATTACCAGGTAGAGGCAAACTCAACTACAAAATCACAGCCCATGTTCACCTTTTAAACCTGTTAGTCACATATACCAATACAGAGTGTTAATGCTGGTGCAATAGCATCTTGATGTCTTTAGGCACGGCATACGAAAAAGCAGAGACATCACCCTGCCAACAAAAGTGCGTATAGTCAAGGCGATGGTTTTTCCAGTTGCAATGTATGGCTGTGAAAATTGGACCATAAGGAAGGCCGAGCGCCGAAGGATTGAGCCCTTTGAATTGTGGTGCTGGAGGAGACTCCTGCAAGTCCCTCGGACCACAAGGCAATCAAAGCGGTCAGTCCTAGAGGAGATCAGCCCTGACTGCTCTTTAGAAGGCCAGGTACTGAAGATGAAGCTCACACACTTTGGCCACCCGATGAGAAGGAAGGACTCCCTGGAGAAGAGCCTGATGCTGGGAACAATGGATGGCAAAAGAAGAAGGTGATGGCAGAGGATGAGGTGGCCGGATGGAGTCACTGAAGCAGTCGGTGTGAGCTTGGGTGGACTCCAGGGATGGTGGAGGACAGGAAGGCCTGGAGGGCTGTTGTCCATGGGGTTGCAATTGGCTGGATCGGCCTTCAGACTTTGCAACTAACAACAATGTTCTAAACCATAAGAAATCTGTGGAACGCGCTCCCCAGAGAGGTCCACCTGGCGCTGTCGTTATTTTTTTTTCGGCGCCAGGCGAGGACCTTTTTATTCAAGCGTCATTTTAATTGTTAATGTTATTTTTATTTTAAAGTTTTTTGGCCAGGGCGACTTATTTTATACAGTTACATGTATTTTATATTGTTATTTAAGTATTTTAATTTATTTATTTGTAAGCCGCCCCGAGGCTTCGGCGAATGGGGCAGCCTAGAAATTGTCTAAATAAATAAATAATAAATAAATACGGCTAACAATAGTATGGAAAACATTACTGATTGCTTTATTGATACGTCAGTCTAGTAAATTCTTGACAGTTCAGGTCAGCCCTGTGTCTGCTTAAGCATGCGAATGTGTCTGACGGAGGAACCATTCAGGAAAACTGGTTTGACAACTACACTGCACAAGTGCTTGCCTCTGTGGAACTAGATGATTAAATGGTCCATTCAGAAACACCTGGACATCTTTGTCTCTGCTCTTTGCAGCACACAGGTATTTCCCCACTGACAGTATTAACCTCCAGCAGCTTCTCAGTCCAGCTAAGAATTCCATCTTCTGAAAGGAACAGCGATGCTAAACAGTGACCTGGCTTGGAATCCTGCTGCTTTGTCAGGAGGAGGCGCAGGTCTGGTTTTATAACACAAAGGCACATATAAGCAACCTTTTTCTCCTAGGATTTATCTGAATTTTCCCAACAGCAGCAAGTCAAAATAGAACAAGTCATGCATTCCTGAGCTACAGGTGACAGGGACCTGCAGAAACCTCAGGCCTCTCCGCAAACATTAAGATTAACTCGCCTGAGCGGTGCCCAGCCTCACCACAGGCAGACACCAAGATGCTGGCCACTTGGCTTAACCGCAAATATGAAAGGGGCAACCTCGCAGTTTGTTCTTGGAACTACAGGCTGGTTACCTAGAAAACATCCGCCACAAACTTTCCTTGATGTGACCCAGAATATCGGAGCTGGCTGGAGCCGGGGGTCAGACTAGATGGCCCGGGAGACCTCTTCTGACTCGCTCTGTTTCTATGTTTCTAATAGATGCAATTAGAATCAGTGTTAGAAGCAATGGTTAGCCTGGAAAAACTCTGACATGCACAGTTGTTGACCTATAGACCAGGGGTCGGCAACCTTTAACACTCAAAGAGCCATTTGGACCCGTTTCCCACAGAAAAGAAAACACTGGGAGCCGCAAAACCCTTTTGACATCTAAAATGAAGATAACACTGCATATATCGTTTTTTACCTTAATGCTATGTATATCTTCATTACGATTTAGCTGCAGCTCTTGTTCAGTCACTAAAAACTGTTATTTTTAATCTTACATTATAAACTAGTAGGACTCCTTTCATATATTTTGAACAGGAGAACAGCTTCCTGAAGAGTCAAAGTCAGCGCTAAAGGGCTGCATGCATTAAACAGCAAACCCCAGACGTTCATCAGCAGTAAAAGCAAATGAATCTTCCCACGTATCATTAAACGTTTGGTTTTCTTCAGAAACTTTTCTTTGCTTTGATTTATCTAAGCGCTGTGCCGGCACGGGCCACGGATCGGCGGCGGCTGTGGCGTGAGCGATGGGGACACAGCAGAGGCATTCAAGAGCCACATTCGGCTCCGGAGCCGCAAGTTGCCGACCCCTGCTATAGACTATACGATTGGAAGGATCCTGACATGCGCAGTGAAAGCTTATTTTTATTTATTTTATTTATTAAAACATTTTATGCCGCCCCATTCGCCGAAGCCTCGGGGCGGCTTACAACAATAAGTTAAAATAATTATAATATAAATCAAGAATATAAACATTAAATTAAAAATACAAAAATACAGTATAAAATAAGCCACCCTGGCCAGATAAAATCCAATAATATTAACAGTTAAAATGCCGCTTGAATAAAAAGGTCTTCGCCTGGCGCTGAAAAACAACTAACGACGGCGCCAGGCGGACCTCTCTGGGGAGCGCGTTCCATAGATTGGGCGCCACCACAGAGAAAGCCCTCCTCCGAGTACCCACCCTCCTAATTTCTTTCACGGAGGGTTCCCGGAGAAGGGCCTCCCCCACGGATCTCAAGGGGCAGCTGGGCATATATGGTTATTGTCAACCTACAGACCATAAGAGGCCATGCCCAGGCCTTTGCTTTCTGCCAGCTCCACTTTTGCACATGAGACTCACTGCTGACCTATCTTGCATGCAAAATAAATCATTTCTATCCCATCTGGGCGTTGCTTCCCTTTTTCAATGACAACCGAGACCCTCCGGGAAGAAGACCAAGGGCATTTTTGCAACAGCTGGATGGGGGCTCCAGCTGGTCCGATAGACAGTGCCGGCACTTCAGCCGTGGGGGCAGAGATGCCCCGAACAGCCCATGGAAGGCCCCCAAGTGGCTGCTGCCAAGAATTGGCGGAGATATTAACCCGTCAGTAAGGCAAAGTCATTTGTTGTGCCTGGGTCATGATAGAGGTATGAGCGGTCACAGGTAGGATGTGAAGATCAGGCTGGACATCTTTCCCTCGCGCAGTCCTGCCCGGGGAAGGATTGAGTCCACAAACGCTTGGGAATGCTTGCAGGCCCTTCTTTGGTGCAGAGTACGCAATTCTTCATGCAAAGGGTGCAAAGCCCACGAATTGCTTGCAGAGCGGACGCAGGGCAGCGCACTCAAGAATTTCTCTGCCAGGCGCCCACATAAATGCTTGGAGCGAGGCGAACGCTAGGCAGGGAGAAAGCAAGATGAGGAGACCAGACAGATTCCCACCCCCAGCCCAGATTCCTCACACTTTGGTAGCCACAGGTAGGTTTAAGTAGCCCTGTTGGCAAAGTTCATTTTTCATTTCTGCAGTAGTTGCCGCACGGAATGGCCTTGGCCTCAAATAGAAAAAGCCAGGCTAGTGAAGCTGCCTGAAGTCCAGCAGGCTGGCCAGAACCAGAAGAGCTGGGCCACACAGAGTGCTCTCCGGAAAACTGGCGGAAGAGCCAGCTTGGAATTCAGAGGAAATGCTTTGGAGAGAAATGCAAGTTGGTTGTTACCCATGTAAGAAGCAAAAGGTAAATGTTTAACCTTTAAATGTTTAAATTGTTAACAGTATTTATTTTATCTGGCCAGGGCAACTTCTTTTATATTGTTATTTATTTTATATTGTTATTTTTATATTGTCACTTTTGTAATTTTCTTCATATTGTGAGCTGCCCCGAGGCTTTGGCAAATGGGGCGGCATATAAATGTCTTAATAAAAAATAATAAAATTTAAAAAATTTAAAAAAATGTTTGCCTTGGATCATTCCAGATTCCACCCTGGAGGCCAATGATAATCAGAGGAAACAGGGTGACACCTGCAGACACATGAGGCCCAGCTCAAGTCATCTTCAAAAGTATTCAGTGACAAGGTGCTGCAAAGGTTCTTCTTGGCAAAAAGGAACCAGGGATCTGGTTCAGAGAGCAGGATAAGCTGCATTCAAAGGTTGAGCATGGGTTGTCACCAAACCATGGGTTGTTCTTAACCATGGGTTCTGTGTTGGGCGATGGGAATCCACTGGATTTCCCCAGTGTGGCTCCCCAGACTCTGGCCTGGTTTCATTCTACCCTAAGTCGCCTTGGACCAAGCACTTGGACGTCCAGCAAGACGCAAGTCCCAGCTAACCATGAGTCCACACACGCCCCTCCCACATGGCCGCTGTCCAAGCGGAGTTTTGCCTCCACATACGAGATTTGTGGGCTCCATGTACTTTGCACAATTTGTGCAAAATAGCCATTGGCTTCCTTGAGGATTTGAGGACTTGCCCTTGGCTTGTCCTGGCTTCCTGGCCAAGACTGAGTGCAAGAACGTCCGGCAAGTGCAGGAGAGCTGGATCCCAACTTGAGTTGCACATCCCTGGTCTGAACCCAGCTATGCTAACAAGCCATGGTTTATGAACCACAAATAACCCATGAAGAGAACCCATGGTTTGCTGGTGGGTTGTGGTTAACAAATACGCTTCGTCAGCACCGTGGGGTTCAGACAGCACGATAACCCATGTTTCAAGCATAACCCAGGGGTCAAGAGCAACTCACACTCAACCCCGGAGTGTGGATTATTGTGTAATCTAAACACAGTCATTGAAAACGCTCTCGCCAAAGCAATAGATTCCCTGAAGGAAAAGTGGTGTAAAGCATCGCAAAGTCTATTTTGGGGTGATTCTGCTTATTATTCTGGGGACCACGTGCTTCCCCAGAGTCTAATGAAAACGGCCTCCAGCAGCCCTCCCACTCGGCATGGGATGCTGACAAGCATCCAGGTGTGAGGTGCTCACGAGCCACCTGGCAAAATGGCAGGCTAAGGCTTTGCTTGAATTTTGGAGGATGGAGAAGCAAGATCTGGCTGGATGGAACATTCTGTTGCTCAACGGAGGGCCAACTCACCTAGGGGATATATATCAGAAACGGGGGTTTGTCACAGGCCTGGAAGGGGGGCAAACCTGGCGTAGGCCCCACAGGCTACAAATATGTGCAGTGCAGGGGATAAACAGGAAGCTATTTACCTGCCAGGGTTAAATGGAATGCTAGTCAGGTAAAGCTGAAGACGCTCCCATGCAAAGGAGAGAAAGTTCTAGAAAGCTCTCCCAGGTAGGTCTCATTTTTTGGGATGTACAGAGAACAAATATAAGCTTCCATTAGATATAATGTTTAGCTACCCCTTGCATACATTTGGATCAAATGTAGTTATGTGTTAAACTGTATTCAAGTTATATGATGTAAATGCTTTATGCCCTCTCTGTTCGGAGAGCATTGCTGTTTTAATGACAACCCCACACCCTGCAAACCAAAGATAAATCTTGCTGCGTAGCACAAACCGCGACTATTTTATGGACTTCCAGGTCAACAACCTGGGGAAACACTTCCAAATCTCTCACCTGCTTGTTTTTAAAGGGAGGGAAAGTGTTCTTTTCTAACTTTTGCAGCCGCAAGGAACAGGCCCTGGGACGGTCATGCGTCTGCACGCTCAAATTGGCACAAATGCAGGAAGGCCATAGTTTCTCTCCATCCCCGTGACCTTCCACAAGCAAAGGGTGTGGGGGAGTCTCGCCTCGCACCCCCAGTCTGAGAGGTCGCGACGGGCATCGCGGCTTCATGTCAGCCAAAGCCCCAGAGAAGCATGGCAGATCTTGTATTAAATCTCCATTTTCCATCCTAAAGTCATTTGAGCAAAACTGCCACGATGGTCCCGTTTGCAGTCATCAAGAGAGAGCAAAGTTGTCTATTTATGTGTACAAAGCAGGAAGAGAAGGAGACGGGGATGTGGGGGAGAGACCCGCTGATGTGCTGAGAGAAATATTTCCCTCCGGAAGAAAGGTTCCAGTAAGTTTGGCAGGCTAAGCTTCATAATCAGAATAATTTGGGGCATTCTCGGGAAAGCAAGGGCACCATCGCAGGCCCCAATCCCAAGAAAATGCGTCACGCTTAAGCGGAAACAAACAGAGTTCACTTATGACTGACTGGCTTCATGGATTTCACTGGGACTGAAGTCCAGCTTTTTTCCAAGTTTGGGGAACACTGCGATGCGGTGGGCCAGGCCAAGAAACAGCACATTTAAATTCCCGAGTCCTTTTTCGCACATCACATTGCCAAGAGGTGTGTAAATGCTCTTTTTGTGGCTTGGACAGCATTGTCCTCCCTGCTGCTTTTCCACTGGAGGAGCTAGGCCCTGGGGAAGGTGGGAGTTGCAGTCCAACACCCCTGGGGGGAATTGAGTTGTGTGAGGCTCACCTAGGCAGGCCGGTTGCCCACGCCCAGAACTGACCTGTCCCACCCAAGCTGGTCCCTGAATCATCTCGAACAGGAGGGCTAGTCTGTTTGCCAGGAGAAGAGCTCCAGGAGTACCGAGATGAATGGGATGAGTCTGTGTCCTGTTGCAAGGGACCGCCCTCGATTTCAGGGCTGGGCAAAAGGGAGGTCCCTGGATCTCTGGACTGCAACTCTTAGAAAGTCCTGATGATGGTCAGCAGTGCTGGGAGATGAAGCCTGAAGCACCTGGAACCTGCTTCCTGCCCCATCTGAAGAGCCCTCTGAGATCAGTCCTTTGCTCAAGGGCAACCTCTGTTTGTTGTGCAGTTCAAGTCTTGATTAAAGGTAAAGAAACACAGGAAGCAAAACCCAGCCTCGTGTCTGAAAGGTGTTTCCATTTGTTACGATTTATTTATTTATTTAAAACATTTCTATGCCACCCCCGTCGCAACAAAGCCTCGGGGCAGCTCACAACAAAAACAAACAAAAGCATATAACAATTATACAATAAAATATTAAAACCTGGTGCATCTCGGCTTAACAATTTTTAAAAAATAACCTACATAATAAATTAACAATTAAAATAAGTTTTAAATAAAAAGGTCTTCGTTTGGCACCGAAAAACAAATAACGACGGCGCCAGGCGGACCTCTCTGGGGAGCGCATTCCATAGATTGGGCGCCACCGCAGAGAAAGCCCTCCTCCGAGTACCTACCCTCCTGATTTCCTTCACGGAGGGTTCCCGGAGAAGGGCCTCTCCCGCAGATCTCAAGGGGTGGGCGGGCATATATGGACACAAGCGCTCCTTTAGATAACCAGGGCCCAAGCCGTTGATAGCAATTATATACTGCTTAATATTAACTCGGCTCAGTCACTGACTCAGAGAGAGCCTGCGGCCAAGAGAGTTGAAGCCTGAGACTTGGAAGAGCAGCAGTGAAGCAAAGAACTAGAACAGATCCTCACCTTAAAGGATGTTGGATTGGAAACCAATGCCAAGATCATCCACACTCTTGTATTCCTGATCACTATCTCGACGGTCGATTCCAGAAGGTAGTGCTGGGGGACCATGTCTCTACGTCATGGCAGCTATGCCATGGGATACCACAGGGCTCCATTCTATCCCCTCTGCTATTTAACATCTATATGAAACCGCTGGGAGAGGTCATCAGGAGGTGTGGGCTGCGGAATCATCAATACGCTGATGATACCCAGCTTTACCTCTCATTCTCCACTAATCCAGGTGAGGCAGTGGCTGTGCTGAACCGGTGCTTGGCCGAGGTAAGGGAATGGATGAGGGCCAATAAACTGAAACTCAACCCAGACAAGACGGAGGTCCTGTTGGTTGGCGGATCGGGTTTCGGAGAGGGTGGATTTGACCTGGTCCTGAATGGTGCAACACTCCCTCTTAGGGATAAGGTCCGCAGCTTAGGTGTACTCCTCGACCCGGAGCTTTCTTTGGAAGCTCAGGTGACAGCGGTAGCGAGGAACGCCTTCCTTCAGCTTCGGCTGATTAATCAGCTGCGCCCCTACCTGGAATACGACTGCCTGGCGACGGTGACACACGCGCTGGTGACTTCCCGCCTAGACTTCTGTAACGCGCTTTACGTGGGGCTTCCCCTGAAGACAGTCCGAACACTTCAGTTGGTGCAAAATAGAGCTGCCAGGTTGCTGACGGGGACGGGGCGTTATGCTCACATGACTCCAGTCCTCCATCAGCTTCACTGGCTTCCCATTGAAGCCCGGGCCCAATTCAAGGTGTTGATTATGACCTACAAAGCCCTAAACGGCTTGGGTCCTGGCTACCTGAACGAGCGCTTACGTCCGTATATGCCCGACCGCCCTTTGAGATCTGCGGGAGAGTCCCTTCTCCGGGAACCCTCCATGAAAGAAATTAGGAGAGTAAGTACCCGGAGGAGGGCTTTCTCTGCGGTGGCGCCCAACCTATGGAATTCACTCCCCAAAGAGGTCCGCCTGGCACCGTCGTTACTGGTTTTTCGGCGCCAGGTAAAGACCTTTTTATTTAAACATCATTTCAATTGTTAAAACATATGATCTGGCCTGGGCAACTTCTTCTTCCTTCTCTTTCTCCTCCTATATTTTTATTTTATACTGATAATTTTAATTTTGTATTTGTAAATCAATGTATTTTTTGTATTGTTATATTTAATGGTAATTTATTATGTACTATTATATTTCAATGTATTTTATCATGTTGTAAGCCGCCCCGAGGTTTCGGC
>NW_025336259.1:1990619-2078840 GCF_004798865.1 Varanus komodoensis
CTCTTTCTCCTCCTATATTTTTATTTTATACTGATAATTTTAATTTTGTATTTGTAAATCAATGTATTTTTTGTATTGTTATATTTAATGGTAATTTATTATGTACTATTATATTTCAATGTATTTTATCATGTTGTAAGCCGCCCCGAGGTTTCGGCAAGGGGCGGCATAGAAATGTTATAATAATAATAATAATAATAATAATAATAATAATAATAATAATAATCACTGTCTTTTCTTTTCTTTTATAACTTTTCTTTTATAACTTCTTTATATCGTTTATATTTTTTATTTATTTTATATTATTAATTTTAATTTTATATTGTTATTTTTATATTGTATTGTATTTTATTGTGTTGTAAGCCGCCCCAAGGCTTCAGCAAGGGGCGGCATAGAAATGTTATAATAATAATAATAATAATAATAATAATAATAATAATAATAATAATAATATTAATAATAATGACGTGAAAGCCAAGTTCAGCTGAGTGTTCTCTCTGATTCGCACTCGCTCCAGCCTGGATGGTGGATTATCTATGACAACCTGTCTAGGTCCCCTGGCCTTTGGAGAGGACAACCCCAGCGAGCGGTGGGAGGTGTCCCATGTTCAAATGGATGGGCTGGGGGGCGCAAGAGGTCCTGCACAGGCAGGAGGCTGCTTGGACCATGTCAACATCCGGTCTCCCAGGACCCCAAAGCGGACTCTTGCCAGAATCCCCTTTGCCACCGTTGCAGACAGAACTCTGGGCTGCTGCTGGGCCCTTTCGGAGAGCTGTCTTTATCCCCTGCACCCTGCACTAAAACCGGACGAGCACATCTGAGGGAATCCCTGCCTCCATATATCCCAGCCTGATCCCTGAGATCTTCATCAGAGGCCTTTCTCCAAATTCTTCCCCCCCTAAAGAGTAAGGGGGGAGATGGCGAGGAGTAGGGCCTTTCCTACAGGAGTGCCCCATGTGTGGAATTCGCCTCCAATAGAGATCCATCAGATGTCCTCCCTTTTTACGTTTAAACTTCGACTAAAAACATTTCTTTTCAGGAATTACTTAGGTGAGCAGGTGGAACTGGTTTTATTATGGTTGTTTTATAGGTATAGTTGACGGCAACTGCCATGTTAAAAGACTTTTTTTTAATTACCAAGCACTGTTACATGTAGGATTGTTTTAAACTGACTATTTTAATGTGATTTTATTATCACACGAGTGCCAATTTTATCTATTTTATTGTTTCGCTTTTATCGAGTCATCACTTATGGTCATGGGGATTGGTGTTATTCTTATCTTTAACATAATGCAAAGCAATGAAAGTTGCCTGGAGAGGCTCGTGGCTATGGGATGCCACATACAAACGCAACAAGCACACAAGCGTATTCACAGGGGACCCTGTGGCTGCCCTCGGACGGCAAACCATGAGGAGCTGGGATTCCACCCACCATCTGCCCCACGCTGCTCCCGGCTTCTCCAGCAGCACAGCCGTGAGGATGAGGCTGGAATCTTCCACTTCCATTTTAGACCAACCAGCAGTTCTGTCTGTTGTCCAAACGCTAAAGGTAAAAGGTGAAGGTGAAGGTTTCCCCTTGACGTTAAGTCCAGTCATGCCTGACTCTTGGGGGCGGTGCTCATCTCCGTTTCCTGGCCGAGGGAGCCGGTGTTTGTCCGCAGACAGTCTCCGTGGGCATGTGGCCGGCATGACTAAACACCGAGGTGCACGGAATGCTGTTACCTGCCCACCGAAGTGGCACCTTTTCATCCACTTGCATTTGCATGCTTTCGAACTGCAAGGTTGGCAGGAGCTGGGACGGAGCAATGGGAACTCACCCCGTTGTGCAGATTCCAACCGGTGACCTTTCGATCAACCAGCCCAGCAGCGCAGCGGTTTAAACCAATGCGCCACCTGCAGTCCCATCCAAACGCTAAACTGTGATTAATCATGGTCAGGGTTGCGGTGATCCTCTTGAGATCTGGATCTCCTCCCCCTTTGGGCTTCTTCTCGTGCTGAGCCCTGGCTTAGGGAGCAAGCCAAGCCAAGGAGACTCCTACGAACACTCACACGAGTCCAGCTGCACCAACGGGAGCCTTCCTCCGCAGCACGAACCAAGGCCATGAGTGATGTGCGCAGAAGAATTCCACTCGTGCCGCATTTGCAAGGACTCGGTTCCTGGTGGGTGTTCACATCAACCCTTGGAGAATGCGGTGCCAAGTCGGTCTCACGGCCACAAGAAACAGGGGAGCCGAGCTGAGGGCATCCAACAGTCTGGGGAGTCTGGGGAGCCGAGCTGAGGGCATCCAACAGATCCCCATCCCACAGTGGATTCCATCCCTACCTTTAGTTGGTCAAAACAAGCCATCTTCATCACCTATATTTTAAAGTTGGCTTGTTTTAAGCAAACCATAATTGAAAGAGTCCACAGTTTCTCAGGGCTTGGATGACTTTTCCATTGGTGGTTAATGAGAAAGGTTAATTGATTCATGGTCAATAAGGAATGGGAACGGGTGCCCTGAGTGACTCGTCACTCTACTGGAGAAAGAGAAGGAAGGGTGTGAAGCTCCCAGAAGGCTGGGCTCATGGTTCTCACAGTACACCGTGGTTTCTTGCAACGAGTGACTGCTCCCAGCTTGCAAATGTCTACAGCGCAGGCAGATAGGAGGTTCCCAGGCCCCATCAAACGTCCGCTGCCCCAAGAGCCCATTCCCCTTACGCAACGCTGTGGTGCAGCCGGACCCGGAATACTGTGCAGGGTTCTGGTGGCTGCATCTAAAACAGGACAGTGTAGAGCTGGGAAAGTGTAGAGAAGGAAAAATGAAAGGATCAAGGGGTGGAGCAGCTCCCCTATGGCGGAAAGCTTCAGTGTGGGCTGGTTTGCTTTGGGAGATCATGAGGAAAGGCATGGCAGAGGTGTACAAAATTATGGTGTGGAGGGAGAGGAGAGGACGTCTCCTTCCGCCTCTCCGAGTGCTAGAACCCAGCGGGGCCATCCTTGAAGTGGAGGGAGGGAGATGAGGAGACAAAAGGAAAGCCTTCTCCACAGCGTCATCCTTGAATGATGGAACTGACTTCCATGGGATGTCGTGATGGCCACCATCTTGCAGGGCCTTCAAAGTGGATTCAACAAATTCATGGAGGAGCTGGAAGCTGACCAGGACTACTAGTCCTCATGATTAAATGTACCAGAGGTGGTATGCAGCACCAGTTACTGGGGAACATGGGTGGTGTTGCTCTCATGTCCTGCAATCACAGTTGCCAGTAAAATAATATCTTCCTTTTCTAGAGCAAGACCTGAGTGTCCAAGGGCACAGGGTGCGTTTTTCACCGCTTTCCCTTCTTAAGTACAATATTTTCTCTACTGATATCTCAGAGTACGGTGGGAGGGGGATGATTGAAGATCTTTTCTGCAGGAACAACACAAATTCCTCACAACCTCTCCCTTGCAGACGAGAAAGTCAGTGAGGGTAGAAATCACAGCATGGTAGGGCGTGTGTTTATAATCATTAACTGCTTTGCCCTGTGAAAGGAGAAATGGTATATACATTTAAATGCACTGTGGGCCCAGGTCTTGTGGAGTTATTTATATACAACCCTGCAGATGGCATCTCTTTTAGCAGCCCCAGGAATCGTTCTGGGGTCTGGCTGGTTCAGAGATCTGTTAGGCGCCTTTTAAACTTCTGCATATTTCTTCCAGGTGTTGGATATATGATTTAAGAATCTATTTCTGGCACATGAAAGTTGCAGCGAGTCTTTCACAGTGTATCTAAGGCTGATACTTTCTGTTTAAAACGCTCAAATGTTTAAATAGGATTTGTGGTTTTACAAAAGGCCTTCCCCCATACCCTGCTTTGCATACATAAATTGTTTGGATTGGGACTTAGGATCTTTGGACAGTTTTAAAAATGAATTTTATGTGCATTTTGTATGCTCCTTTGAGCTTCTTATATGAAAACATTTCCATTTCTTGTTAAAAATTACATTCATTTGCAAATATTTATGCTGAATGCATGCAACCACACAAGCAAAATATGCTTTCATTGGGATAACATCTCTGTCCGTAATTAGCATGTCACATTTTTGTTTGTTTATCCAACTAGATTATTTCTAGCTTGCCTTGCAAGGTCCCTCACGAAGTGGCTCAGCCCAGACGCTGGTTTACCACCAGAGACCTAAAATAGATGTAACATCAGAGATTACACAGTCGGATCACCTGAGTTTTTCAAAACCAAAAGAAAAAAACCCACTCGTTTTGGTCGGAACAGCTACGCTAAAGAAAGAAGCTCTTTGACCTGCCATTGATCTGAAAATTCCACATATAAAATATCTGGCGCGAGTCTAGGGGGTGCTGCAGACTCCAAAGGAGGCCAGGTCTCCTGGCAAACGTTGGAGTAGGGATGAAATCGGTGTGTGGGGGGGTGAAACTTGAGAGCTGCCACCAGAGCCTCCCGTGGCTGGCTGCCTCGTGGCAGCTGTCCATCCCCCCCCCCGCCCCGTCCTGGCTCCATTTGGGAAGCTGCTTTGGGCTGAGGTATCTTCCTTCCAGGGCTGGCTCTCCCATGAGGCCCGGTGAAGCCCCTGGCTCAGGCGGTGAAGCAGGAGCGGCGGTGAATTGCCCCCCTTGCTGCCATTCCTGCCCGGGGGGGGAGCATCTGAGAGGCACACCGGGGGGGCTCTGCCAACGGCGGGGGGGGGGGGGCTTGCTGAAGGAGTTGCCCCCTGGAGCGCCTCTTCCAGTGGGAGCCTAGCAGTGAAGAAGGGCAGCCTCTTTCGGCCTGTCTGGCTTTCTGGAGAGTCGCACCTGCTGCTTCTTTTAGCCGTGCAGGTCGCACTGAAGAAGAGCAGGAAGGGGGGCAGCCGGCAGGAGGAAAAGGTGGGCGAACGGCGGCACTGGGGGGAAAGGGGACACCCGGCGTGGCGAAGAGAAGCTGCTCGCCCCCGTTCCGTGGGTCAGGACGGTGAAACCATTATTAAAGACGTTGCAAATGCAGAATCTGAATGCGGGCCCAAGGGATGAAAAGGCATTTCCGTGTCCAGTAGTTGTGTGAGGGGTGGGGGGTGGGATCGGGGGCTGCTGGTGGGAAGACGATGTGCCCTAAGCGGTGGGTCACCCCTTCTCCCCTTCACTGGGGGCCACCCTGCCTGCCTCAACCCACTGCGAGCAACATAATTGCCTTCCTGCACTGAGACTGCGTCGTCTCGGCGTGCCTGCTGGATATCCCGGGCTGCCACTGCTGCTCTCCAGACACAGTTGTTGTTGTGGCATTGCATCTATCCTCATGACAACGACCCTGCAAGGTAGGTTGGCTGAGAGTCTGTGACTGGCCCAGCCAGCCCGTGCGCTTCAGGGCCAGATGGGGGCTAGAACCTGGACATCCCAAGCCCCAGGCCAATGCTCTAACCACTAGACCACACTGGTATAGATCAGTGCAGCTGCCTTCATTCTGAGGCTCTCCCCTCGGACTGTGCCTCTGTGCATTTCAGTATAGGCCACCGTACCCCACCTTCAGCCAAGGGGTTGAAAGCAGGGCCGTCTTCACGCGTGGGCCTGATGGGCACTTGCCCGTGGGCCCCGTACTAATCTGTGCATGTCAACCCTTGGAAAATTGGAAAACTTCCCAAATTCACAGCAGTTGGAGTTGTCGTCGGGGCCCCGGGACACTGCTTTGCCCGGGGCCCCTCGTGCTGTTCAGGCGGCCCTGGCTGAAAGCAAAGGCGGGACTTCAGGTGGAAGCTGAATGTTACCTCTAAGCACACCGTTTTTAAACCGGAGCTGGCTCTTACATCAAGGCCTGGCCTACACACGGAGCACTGAAAGGGGCGGGCAGGGCTGTGAAGTGACCACGTCGGCTGCATCTCTTCCGACGGCAGACATGCGTCCTCGTTTCTCAGCGCTTGGCCACGTCCAGCGACTACATGCCCATGGGGTCAGGGACGGGTGGACTTGAACCTGCCCCCCCCCCCCGAGTCTGCTGTCAACTTTTATTTATTTGTTTGTTTGTTTATATCCTGCCTTTTCCCTACAAAGGGCTCGAGGCAGCTTACATCATTCTCCTCCTCCATCTCATCCCCACAACAACAACCCTGTGAAGTAGGCTGGGCTGAGAGTGTGTGAGTGGCCCAAAGTCGCCCAGCGGGCTCCCTGGCCGAGCGGGGACTCGAACCCGGATCGCCTGAGCCCCAGGCCCGTGCTCTTAACCACCACGCCACACTTGCAAGGGATTTGTAAACCATGCAGAGGTGGGTTCCTTAAAGCAGGTGGTACCGTTCATTCTGCAGCTCCAAGACGCCAGAGGGTCTCTTTGCGAGCAGATCCTCATTGGCAATTCGCAGCTCTAAGAGGAAGCCCTCTAGGAAGATGGAAGCACTGCCTCTGTGCACGTCAAGAGTGACACTTGAACCCAGCCTAGGGCCTTCTCTTCTCTCTTCCTTAGGGGAGCGCTGGGGCTCCAGCCTCAGGTGGCTTCCGCAGGTGAAGGGCCGGCTGGCGAGAGCAGCCGGGCAGCTCATGTCTCCTGACGCCTCGTCTGGGACCTGGCACCACGCACAGCAACGGCTCTTCCCCCTCCTCTTCTTCGACCCCTCGCTGCTCTTCCCGAGCATCTCTTGTCCCCTGCGGCCCCCCAGGCCTGTGCCTCCGTCTGATCTCTCAGCGCTCCCCCCCACGCCCCACTGTCTCCGGGCCCTGCTGACCCGGGGCTACCTGCCCGGGAGTGGCGACCGGCCCTTTCAGGGTGGATCTCCACATGTTGGAAAAATTCAGATAAATCCTGGCAGAAAATGTTTGGTTACGTGTCTTTATAAAATGCCTGCTCCCCTTTCGCAGGAAGCAGCCAAAAATTCCAAGCCAGGTTACTGTTTAGCATTTGCTGCTACTTTGAGAAGTGGCACCTGATGGCCTCCCCGAGAAGCGATTGTTTTGCTGATCGGTAAGGACTGATAAGGCCGCCAGGTTCACAGCATTGCAATCACCCTCATTTGCATGCCAAGACCCACAGTAATCCCATGATTGTTATGTTAATCTGCAATCAAATCCCATGGCACTGAGCCCCCTCTGCAGACCCCTGCCCTTCTTCTGACTGTGTTCCCCTTATTTCGCCATCAAAGGCCCAGCTGCTGGGCCCAGGTGACTCAGAACCATAAAACACTCTGTGCATGTTCTAAAAGCTTGTAGCTGGCGGTGGAGACCGCTCCCTGGTAGCATTGATGGGGATGAGAGAATGATTTGAAGCAAGGAAACAGGAATAGTGAAAACGTCCCGAAGAAAATTCCTTGGCCAAAAGGAGGGGGGGGCCGGGCTCAGAGAGCAGGGGGGATTGTCACTAGACAAGAGAGCAGGACCCGTGCTCAACGACCTCATGACTATTAACACCCCCCCCCCGCATAGGAAATAAGCTCATTATAATTCACGTGGGAGGGGAGAACAGGCGCTGGAGCTGCACAGAACAGGTGGGTGGAAAGGTGGTGGAGAGGAGGGAGGAGCGGCCAGGAAGGGCCGCGAATGGGAGGCGAGCGTGTGCGGGGTGGGCTGCCAAGGGGAAGGACGCTCTCCGACTCCCTTTACTGCAGCAAAGTTCCCAGAGGAACTCCCTGCTGCTTGGAATATTGCTCTCTCCTGAAGGAAAGGAAAGGGTGTTTCTTTTGTTCAAGGACAGGCTGGACGTGCACATGGTGGGCATGTCGTGAGCGGAGCCGGCTGGAGCCGGGGTCAGACTAGATGGCCCGGGAGGCCCCTTCTGACTCGCTCTGTTTCCATGTTTCTAACTGCAGGGGCCTGGGTGAGCCCAGCCATAAAAATGCCGGGGTTCAAGGCGACTCAATCTTCCCCGCAACTCTTGGTAGTTCATTCTCGACTCTGACGGGGACAAAGAGGCCTGTGCAGAGGAAACCCTTTGCAGCACTCTGGGAGTGGGGTGCCTTTCCTAAACGCACACCCCACACACACAGAGACAAGCACCGCTCCCTGCCTCCCATTCCCCCACCCACATGTGAGAAATTAACACAGCTATGGCGGGTAGAACATTTGTGGCGCTATCCTCCACTTGCAGACTCAAGTGGTACAGTCCATTCCACCAGGTCAGGGCTCTACCATCCCCATTGGCCATAGGCATCGGTCTGGCTCCCACCGCCCATCCACCTTCGGGAGCGATAGTGAGGCAGGCCTGAAAGGCACACTCCGCTGCCGAAAAGCGCGCTCCTTCCTGCCTCGCCTCGCCTCGCCTCGCCTCGCCTCCACTGCCCAGCACGAGCGTGCTGCCAAGATCCGAGGGAGAGAATTTGCTCCTGCAATTACCTATTTATCTTTCTTGGACCTGTTCTCCCCGCCAGGGCCACTGTGTGTGTACCCGGGGCTTCTCATGTTATGGGAACGCACGGGTTTTGGAAGCGGTTTGGAAGCGACCCCATAAAGCAATGCTTTCAGGGTTTTTTCTTTCCTTTTCATGGGGTTGCCGCTGCCGCTTTGTGAGCTAATCCCAAGACTGCCTTAGATCTTCAGACCATCCAGTAATTGGGCGGGGGGGGGGCGGCAGGGGGAAGTCGTGACCTGCTGTTCCTTTCATTTCTGTCCTGATTCACTCGGCATTTTTGCCTTTTATTCCGGCCGGGCTCAATCCAGAGCCAGGCTGCCTCGCAACCAGACAAATCCCATCTTTGTACACGTAGCCTTCTGCCCCTTGGCTTGGAGATGCTAAAACCAGCCTGCAATGTACGCCTTTGTAAAGCATGCAAAGTGCTGCTTGGAGAGGAAAGAGAGAGAGAGGGAGAGAGAGCGAGAGAGAGAGAGAAAGGAGCAGCGGCACAGGGAGGGGCGAAATGTGTGGCGAAGGAGCCAGGAGGAGGTGAAGCAGAAGTGAATGGAGTTCATTTGAAGAGGGTGCCAGCTCGGCTGCACTCGGCAAACACGCTGCCCTTTGCTATGAAGCGAACCCACTGTTGCAGGTCCAGCGTGGCTGGGGGGGTTCCAACAGACCCGCTAAGAAGAGGCCTTTCATCTGCCCACTGCAAACACTCCCGGGCCGGGTAGGAGCCGCAGGGAGAAAAGCGAAGTGTCAAAAGAGTTCAGCAGGAATGTGCATTGAAATTTCAGAGGTTGCACCTCCCCCACATCCATGCCCACCTCTGCCCTACGCTCGGCCCCCCACCTCCACCACAAAGTGATCCGGCAGCTCTGTGCTTACGGTTCGGTTGGACGGCGGGAGCCAAATCTTGCGGCTTCTGAACTCCCGTTTCAAAAGCTTCGTTTTGCACCAAGCCATCGCAGAGACGCCAACGGAGGAGGAAGGCAGCACAGAAACATCATCTACAGCTGCCTTGGGCAACAGTGCCTATCATTCCCAGCCAGTGTGGGAGTTGTAGTCTGGCACTTCTGTTGGAAATTCCATTTCTCCGAAGGTCCCACCCACCCCAACGCATCTTGCTCCTCGTCCACAAAAGCGGAAGCACCTGTGGAGGTTTGTGGAAGATGGATTCCGGCCTTCACACTTCTGCTACTTTTTTAAAGAAATGGTAGGACTTTGTACAGACAGCTGTGCGTGATTGACCACAGTGGATATTTCCTGCCGCTCGTTTATGTCCCTGCAACCGTCAACGTTTCCAATGCACCTACGGGTTTGCATGATCACATCAATTTTCCATCGATGCACTGATTTCATAGAATCACAGAATCCTAGAGAAGTAGAGTTGGAAGGGGCCATGAAGGCCACTGAGTCCAACCCCCTGCGGTTGCAGGACACCTCGTTACACCATCCCACTCAGGTGGCTGCCCAGTTTCGTTCTGAATGCCCCCAGTGTGGGGGAGCCCCCCACCTCTCCAGGCAGCTGGTCCCACCGTCGTCTTGCTCTGACAGTGAGGAAGCTTTTCCTGACGTCCAGCTTGAATCTGGGTTGTCGCAACTTGAACTGATTATTCCGTGTCCTACACTCTGGCATCAGCAGGAAGAGATCTTGACCTTCCTCTTTGTGACAGCCTTTGAGGGACTTCTAGAGGGACATCATGTCCCCTTCAGAGCCGAGGCAGCCGGCAGGCCAACCTAGCATGAAGAGGAGAGCTCCGTCCAGGGGAGCAGCCATGGAAAGGTGCCTGAAGGTGAGGAGGGAAGCCATGGGGCAGACAGGAATGGGCTGGAGCACAGCGGGAATGAGGCAGGAAGCCCGGGAACGAGTCTGGGACCGCCCAGTGCGAGGCAGGAGCAACTGGGGCAGGGTCGGAGCAAAACAGGGTCGAGGAGCGAGGCGCAGAGGGGCAGGCTCAAAGCACCAGGGGCCGCAGGTGCTGGTGGGCGGGAGGCAGCAGTGCGGAGACCTGGTAGCACAACCTTCATTCCACGAACATTCCCAGGTTTCTTCTCGGCCTGGTTCGGCTTCTAAGATCTGGGCTGAGCACGAGGGCAGGCCGGTGAGCGTTGGAGAGATGGGCTCCACCCACACTTGCCACCACACCTGGAATGCCGTGCACACTTCTGTGTGCCGTGGCACCAGCTCCAGGTTTGGGGGGGCTTTGGGCCTCCCAGGCCCCCTCGGGGAGTCAAAGCTGCCTCCTCCCGGACTCCGGCTGCGGTCCACCCGGCCCAGGATTCTCAACACGTCCCGGCAGGGCCTCCCAGTGCGGGAAGGAGCCCAGGACGGAAACCCGGACCTCTTCCACGCAGCGCAGGGGCTCTCCCAAGGGGCCACGGATCCCCTCCCTTGCCGCACCACCACCATGGCCACCGCCTGCCCTTGCCACTGCACCTGTTCTCATCACAGCCTCAGCTTGCTTGCGGGACAAGCCAAGAGCCAGGAATGAAGCAGCCCAGCACCTCCTTCCCGTCGCCGCCTGGTCTGGCCAGAGCGAGAGGCGGGGAACAAGCACGCTGCCGAGGGGAAGGAGGAAAGCAACTCCCAGGGGCCTCATCAGTGGGCCAGTGCGGGGTTTGGGCTCCTGGCAGGTGCCCAGCTGTGTTGGCTGGCTCTGTCCCCACCGCTGCCCCACCCTCCCCGTGCATGGCCCGCGAGAGCAAAGTGAACCAGCCGGGCACGGCACTCCGGGGCTGCGGCTTGCCCAAGCGCCACGGGCCTTCGCCAGGTGCCCGGTCCCGCCCTCCCATCCCACCGGTCCCGGGCTGCCACATCTCACAACGGACATGGTAGGGCTGGACAGGCACCGAGAGGGCGCCGAGAACCCTCAGTGCCAACCAGGCATTCTGGCCAAGCTCAGCGACACCGGTGCAGGCGAAAGCAGTGGGCAGCGCTGAATGTGCGGGAGGTGTTTCTTAGCCACCCCCTTGCAAGCAAGTCCTTAAGGACGGTCGTTGTGGGAGGGCACACGACTCAGCTGCAGCCCCAAAGTCACGTGCACTGCGGAGGGTTCAGAGGCCGACGTGCACCTGAAGAAGTGGGCATCAGCCTGTGCCCCCGAATGGCCGAAATCTGTCGATGCGGGGGAAGCAGCGAGGCCCTCCTTGTCTGGAGGGTTCTGCGCAGCCACACCGGATGGTGCTTTTACTGCAACGGCGCTGCTTCAAAGCAGCGACAGACACTCAGCACTTGGATAGATAAGAACCTAAGAACAGCCCTGCTGGATCAGGTCCGTGGTCCATCCAGGCCAGCACTCCATTCACACAGTGGCCAACGGGCTACTTGCAGGATCTGCCCAGCAAGATGGGTTCAAGAGTTCTACCTGGCCAATGTCCCCAGCAACTGGTGCGACAATGCTATTATTTCAAATGGACGCGTTGCACATACCAGAATAAGAGAAGCGGCACATTTAAAAGGCCCAGGAGGATAAAAAGATCTTTGCCTGGCGCTTGAAAGTCAGCACCAGAAAAAGCCCCCTATGGAGGGCATTCCACAATTTGGGGCCACTGCGGAAAAGGCCCTTCCGTGAGTAGCTGCCCGCCAGGTATCAGTGGGTGCAAGCATTTGGAGCAGGGCCTTGGATAGTGGCCGCAGGGCAGGAACATAAAGGAAGAGGCAGCTCTTTACCGTCTCTGGACTCAAATTGTGAAGCATGTTGTACATTAGTACTTGCGCCTAGAAATGGGCTTGGAAGTGAACTGGAGCCAGTGAAGAGATTCCATCCAGTTCTAGCCAGTGTCCCGCTGCTTTTCTCCATTCACTTCCAGGGCTGATGCCCTTTGCCTGCTTGCCTAGCGGGAAAAATGTTGGTTGCTGGGCATGCAAACAGGTATGAGATGGCAGGAACGATCAGAGTTTTGCCTGTTGCTGATACTGATGCACTGATGCCTCCTTCAGTCAGAAGAAAGTCCTTTCAGGGAAAGGGGTATTTAGCAAGCTTCTTGCAAGTGTCCCTGTGTCCCCCCACTTTCTCTCAGCCTTCCAGCAGTCTTACTTTTGACCATGTTGGTACAATAATACAAGAAGAAAGGTGGACAAACTTCGACAGACCAAAGCATTGGCTGGTTACTGAAATTTTAACCTTTCTGCCTGGACGTGCATCAGCCTATAGACCCCCCTTTTCATGCAGACATTAAACTTGGGCCTTGCACAAGTGTTGTCTACCAGGGTTAGACTGCAGTGGAAAGTCACTTCTCTCTGGCTGCGCGAACCGACACACCAGCGCTGGCGCTGAGCTCCCATCTCCACCAGAGGCAAGAATATCCCGCGATCGAGATCTCTCGGGCTGCATTTGATTATTCTCGTTTTCAACCTGGGCACAAGCACTGCAGATCACGTTGACTGGGTTGTTTTCCCCACGGAAACATTTGCTTTTAATTAGGGGATGATATGTGAGCACTACTAGAAATCTAATCCGGAGTCCAGTAGAAAGGAGTTACTATATAAAACAGAGTTCTAAAGTAGCGATCCTGCCGCTGATAACATTCATCCTCTCCTAATGATTTATAGGCCATTACGGAAGGCTTTTTCACATGCCTTGATTCTTGCCTCCCTCCCTTCATCTGCTCTCGCAAACCATCTGGGGTTTCCTCATCTGCATAGACAATAAATAGGGGGATAAGGTTGCCAGGGGACTCAAGTTTGGGGGCTCGTTCTCAGGACCCCGGGTGACATCCCAAGGCATGCGCTAGTCAGACGCGCACGTGAGGAACAGCTGAGTGTCCTGCATGCGCAGATAGCCATGTGCTTGGCTAGCTGACGCGTGCTGGCTGGGCTAGCGTGTAACTCTCCTGCACGAGAGGAAATGAAAAAATAAGTGGATTCCGCTTGTGAATACCCAAGAAGAGGACTTGCATCCCAGAGCAATGAACTTGTTCGTTTAATACCATCCATAAGCCCAAAATGGCTCTCTGGAGGTTCCTGTTTGCATGAAATTCACATGTGCTAATTTATGAGTATGATGAGAAGGCAAGACTCCCTGGAGAAGACAATCCTGCGATGGAAAGTCGCAGGCAGAAGAAGAAAAGGAGGACCAAATAGGGGATGGGTTGAGTCATAAAGAAAAGCCACAGTGGGGAGAACATGTTGGAGGGCTTTTGTCCATAGGGTAAGTTGGAGATGTCTCGACAGCTTGTGACAGCGACAATTTAGACGCATAGCTGCCAACGTACAAATAACTGTCGCATTTTAAAGAGAAATACAGTACATCTCACCATTGTGTGGAACGGCAATGACATTAATGGATAAATCTGCCCCATCCATGAAAATCTGTCTGTACCCCATGTCTGAAAAATTAACAGAATCCCTACCCACTTTTGCCCAATGTTTGTTATTTATTTATTTATTTGGAGTTTTTATATGCCATCCCATCGCTTAATGCCTTGGGACGGCTCATATAAATAAACATAAATAGACAACATAGTGCCCGATACATACACAAAAAATACAAATTACACAAATTAAAAACCCGATTCATTCTGGCTGGAAGTTAATACCTATAGATAATATTAAACATTGTTAAAATATTGTTTAAATAAAAAGGTCCACCCAGATGGGGGTGGGTGGGAGGTCCTTTTAGACCAGCCCTAGTTTGGGATTCATACTCTGAATGATATTTCAGGACATCATGTTCTCTAAATAGCTAGTGCTTTGGGTTAAGGGCCGCCCTTTTACACATGTGCCTCTGGCCACCGAAATGCCCCAGATGGAGTTTTGCTTCCTTGCTGGCACGGCTTCAAAGGCATCCCGCGCTTACCTTGAAGTAAAACTTTAGGAATGGGCTACAAATGGACTTGAAAGAGCCGGGCCCTGAGGCAGGGGCCGCTCTCGCTTTGAAGTGATCTATGTATTACGCTTCTCAGTGGACCCTCCGAACGGATGATGAAGATTCCTGAAACAAGTGAAGTGAAATGAATTGTTTGAAGCTTGTAGGAATGGCAGGCAGAGGGATGGACAGACGGACTAACAGGGTATCTCTTCCCTCCTCCATCCTCAAGCAGAAATACTGATGGGGCTTTTCCCTCCCCAGTTTGAAGTTGGTATTCAAGAGGTTCAAGAGGGAGGATTAGCAGAAAATAATAGACCGCCTAATCTATCTAGAGATAAAACATTCATTCCTCTTCTAATTTTAAATGGTCGTTAGTTGACTCTCGGAATAACTCCAAGGTGATTGGGGTTATGTTTGAGATGGAGCGGTAAGGAAGAACAGTTGCACGGAAATTCAGGAAAAGTATCCCCATCAACTGAAAGTACTAGATGCTTTTAAAAAGGACATCTTACAAGAAAATCACTGAAACCATAGATCATCTCACTAAAATTCTAAAATATGGCAACCAACTCATGGGATCACCAACCAACCATCGCATCACAAGCCCGTCTTGGGTGATCTTCCCACTAGGCCGTGCTGCTGCTTCTTGAGCACCCAAAGGATGCTGCCTCGCTCTTTCTCTTCCTTCACAGCCCAGTCAAAATCTGCCCTGCCCTGCGAACTGTTTGGCTTAACCTCTTAGGCAATCCATTCCCTGGACTAGGAAGTCCAAGCCCCCAAAGGTTTTAATCAACCCCTGCCCCGCTATGGGTCCAGGTTCTGGGGCCCCCGGACGAGATACCTTCCATGGGTCCCCGTCCTCAGCATCTGCCTTCTCACCACCATGGTGACCAGCCGCTCTTGCTCCTCTTTCCCAGGACGTCTCCCACTGGCTTCCTGGACAGGCAGGGAGGCCACGGGTCTCCCGTCCCTCTTCTCACCGCCATCCTTGTCTGGGCCGCGGTGGAGGAAGAGGAAGAGATGCTCCAGGGGGCTCTTGTCACAGGGCTTCTGGGTGCAGGGCCTCGTCAGGTGCCCAGCCATGCCTACCTTTGATGCTGGCCTCGTTCTGTGCCCATGGGCTGTCCCACCATCATTACACGTAGGAGCACGTACTGATATTCTTTGAAATACATTGCCAGAAAATAATCAAAGGGGCCTCTCTGGACACACTGGAGAGGCAGTGTGGTGCCGTGGTTAAGAGCCTGGGACTGCGACTCAGGGGATCCGGGTTCGAGTCCCCGCTCAGCCATGGAGCCAACTGGGGGACTTTGGGCCAGTCACAGGCTCTCAGCCCAACCTACCTCACAGGGTTGTTGTTGTGGGAATAAGATGGAGGAGGAGAATGATGTGAGATGCCTTGAGCCCTTTCTAGGAAAAAGGCAGGATATAGACAGACAGACAGATAAAAATCTACAGGCCCATCTCTTCCAGCATCTTTTCCCAGTCACAAAATCGCTGATCCTTCTACCATGACCCATGAACCAACTTGAAAAGGACAACAAAGAGCAGGGCCTTCTCAGTGGTGGCCCCTAAGTGGGGAACGATGTTCCCACTGTGGCCTGGCTGGCGCCAACATGGTCTTCTTTTAGCGCCAGCTTACAACTGCCCTCTCCTCCCAGGCATCCCATAGCATATCATGGGTTATTTCAGCTGTTTCATTCATTCTAGTTTTTCCTGAAATTGTTTCAAATATTTTTACACCACTATATATTTGAATGTTATACTGTTTAAAATTACTATGGTGGATTTTATATTGCATTTTATCATACCTTTATTTTTATTGCATGTCTTTGTGCATTTTTGAGACATCATTGTGACGCACCCGGAGAGCTCAGGGCTATTGGGCGATAGAGAAATAAAATACTACTAATAATAATTAATAAAGCAGGGCATGAAACCGATAGTAATCCTCCCTTGTTTGTCTGAGATCGACAAGACTATTACAAGACCTTGGAGCATCGGGGGCTAATATTTTTCTTACTCCAAGTTTTGTTTTCCAGCGTGATATGGTTTTGTGGGCTGCGAATTCAACCAACAGAGGAGGTCCCTGGAATAAGTGTGATGGCAAGATGTACTGCATAATTATTTCAGTTATAATTATGCATTCTAAATTGGCTTATCTTCACATTCATCTGCTGCCAATCAATGTCCCTTTCGCAGGGGCTTTAGGGGGTGCTCTACAGCTCCTCTTTCTTGGCAATTCATAAATGCACTGCCAAGTCATGAATCCCACCGTTCACTGGCATGGGGTCCCAGGAGAGACCCCCATGCCTCCTTCCCCTCTGCAGGCAACGCTCCAGACCCCCCTGATCTCATGGCAATTTGTGTTTCTCGTACTGGCAACCGAAAGAGACTCCAAGTTGCAAGTTTAACAACCTGCGAGAAAATGCACAATGCGGGGCTGAATTGCTTCACACGTCATTGAAACGCAACCTCTGTCTGGGCCTGGACAGCAGCAACGATTTTAACAGCCCTGCCGTGTCGGTTAATGATGTGGGAGAGGATCGCCAGGCGATGCTCTCACCGGGCGGACTTCCCCCTTTCCCCTTCCTCCCTTTTCCAGGGTGATGTCGCTTTGCTGGCTGAGAATTTAAGCAAGGCGGAAGGGTCCTGGAATCCACTTCCTCATTCCCGGGAAGACATCCTCATTCCCAAACTGAAATTTCACACAAAACTGCAAGACTTGATACCTGCTCTGGAGCTGTTGTGCTCCCCTACATGAGGCGATCACGTTGGCACCTTACCAAGGCTTTTCTTCCGTTTTCTTTGCAGAAGGATTAGCACTTCCTTCACACAGGATCCTATTTATTTATTCACTTATTACATTCGATACCCGTCAATAGCCAGGGCTCTCTGGGTGGCTCACAACAATTTAAAGCCAAAATACAGTGTAAAAGGCAGTTTAAAAATCCAAATAGTTAAGACCACAGTGTAAATAGAAGTGGGAACTAGAGTAAAACCTAGCAGCAGTGGAAAGGTTTAAAATACAATGTGGAATTGAAAGTAGGCTGAAACTAAAATTCTTGGGGAATTCCAGGAAATAAGAAAGTATTCACCTTGAACCCAGAAAAAAAAAAAAAAAAAAAAACTCTGTGCAGGCCTCCCCAGGTTTTCCCTTTTTCGGGAGTTTTTCCTCTCTGACTTTCTACGTGTTCCTCTATTTTCAATTGCATGAGGTGGCATACAGTGAAATCTGTTGTAAACTGCCCAGAGAGCTTTGGCTATGAGCAGCATAGAAATGAATGAATGAATGAATGAACTGCACATTTCTAGTGGGCTTCTGTAGTGAAGAAGGGTGGCATCCAGGAAAATACTGCATTTTCTTGCTCACCAACGGGAAAAAAAGGCCTACATAGATGGACCAGTACTGAGCCCCAGGCCAGGTCTGGCGTTGAAAGTAGGCTTAGCTGGGCTCTTGCCAAGAGCCCACAATGCAGCAGGGGTCCCTTTGACTCACTCCTCCTGTCTGTCTCCTGCACTGGCCAAGGCAACTGAGAAAGCCAGGAGATGCCTAGATGTGAAGAGCAACTTTTGTCCCAAGCTAACTTGTTTTCTAGTGTTACTCTGACCCTTTTACTGAAATATGGGGATTAAGGTCGCATGTAAGAAGTATGTAAATCAGAACTGCTATAACGATGCTTCCGTTTTTCTCTGCCTTGGGATGAGCCCAGAGTTGTCATGGCACTGCTTTCTCAAAGGCAGAGCACCATTCCTAAGGATGCGCCATTAATCATTAATTTTGGGCCAGATAGGCTGTCTGCCTTTACAAATATCAAAGTGCCAATTTTGTCCACCTTTATTCCCTTAGCGGCTTGCTTGTTTTGCAAAGCATCCTCCATCCTGGTGTGGCTGGAGAACAACTCCAGGAGAAATGGGGTGGGGGGATTTGCATGACGCTGTTGCAGGTGTCCCTGGCTTCGCCGCACCCAAAAAATGCCATGCTTTCTTCTTTTCTCTGGGAAAATGTGGCTTGTCTGACCAGCGCTGCCTCCAGGTAAGGCTCTTGATGGCTGATCACCTGCCTCACCCAGGGGACCACTCCCCGATCTGACATTCTCCCTGGATTTTCAGTCGGCAAAGTGGGCGCACCTGGTATGAAACCTGTAAGTAGGATTGGAGCAAACCTCTCACAATCCACCTCTCTTCTCTTCATCAGCCTCATTCCCGGGCTCAGCCCAGGCTGTGGAAGGGTTGGGAGCTGGTTTCCCCCTTTTCCTTTTCAAGTTTCCAAAACCACAGACTGTCCTTTACAAAATACTTCCTTCTTGCCTGTTCACCCCCAGCAAGGTACAGCCACGGAAAGACTAGTCTCTGTACATACACAGAGTGGTTTGCTGAACCCAGACTAGAACCTGCTCCCGAGAACCCTCCTTTGCAGTAACACTGGCCTCCATCCCTCTGGAGAAGAGTTAACCTCCAAGATTTATTTATCTATTAAAAGCTTTTCTGTCCCTTCCCCTGCATCTTGGGATGGGTTACAACAAATAAGTAGAATAAACCAAACTCCACAGCATCCGACCGTTAATGTACTAAAACCCCAGTGAAAATCAAACATTAAAACAGCGGGTAAATAAAATGGGTTTTGCCTGATGCCGAAAAGAATATGATGTCGGCGTCAGGCAAGCCTCTAACCAAAGAGCTGTTCTACCCTTGCAGGGCATCATGGGGGCAGGGACCAGGCGGAGCGAGGACTCGTCTTCCTCCTCTCCCTGGTCCCCTCACTTCTCCCCAGACCCAGTCTGTCCCCACGGTCTGCCTGGGCTCCGGGGGCAACAACTCTGAGACAGCTGCACCCTCTTCTGCACTCCCCGATTCCCAGCCATCCCAGCCTTCATCCAAAGCACCGGTGCAGCCCTGGCCTTGGAGGGCACCCCAAAACCACCGGCCTTGTCTCTTCCCAACATCAGGTGAGAGGAGCCAAGAGAAGTCCACAAACACCCACTGGGCTCCCTTTGTGCAACCCACAACCTTCTTCCGCAGCGAGTGCAGCGCCAACAACCAGAGAAGGGCTGCGGCTTCTGCCACGTTTGTGCTGGCAAGCGTCTGTACAGGCGCTCGGTGCCTTTGGCACCACATCAGACTTGGAGCCGCAAGAAAATGGGCCAGAGTCCCAGGAGCCGAGCCAAGCAGAGCAAAGCCCACCCGGAGCAGGTTCCTCGCACAACCCTCGCTGCCGCACCCACAGAGCCGGTTCCGGCTGGGCCTCAGCTCTCCGGGCCTTCGTTACCCCTCATTTCAGCTCTGCAGGACTGCCTTGGATGCTTCAGTGGCGTCAAAGCGGGCCTATTGTCCAGCGTGGAAAACCACACAGTCGCTGGTTGCTTTCTGGGTACAATTCAAGGGGTTGGTTTTTATCTTCTAAGCCCTAGAAGGCTCAGGGTTCAGCTAGCTAAGGGGACATTTGTCTCACCATAGAAACTGAGCAAGTCAGAAGGGTCCTCCCGGGCCATCTAGTCTGACCCCCGGCTCCAGCCAGCTCTGCTCTACCATGTGCATGTCCAGCCTGTCCTTGAACACCCTCACGGATGGGGCCTCAACCACGTCCCGTGGAAGCCCATTCCACACCCTCGGGGTCCTGACTGTCAGGAAGTGCTTCCTGGCATCCAACTTGAACCTTGGCTCCCTGACCTTGGCTCTGTTGGAGCGTGTCCTGCCTTCCTCTGCAGGGGGGAACAGGTCTCTACCCACCTCCGTGTGACACCCCCTCACGTACCTGTATGTCGCCAACAGATCCCCTCTGAGTCTCCTCTTCTCCAGGCTGAAGAGGCCCAGTTCCCTCAGTCTCGCCTCATACGGCTTCCCCTGCAAACCGGCCACCAACCTTGTGGCCCTACGCTGCACTGACTCTAACCTGGCTATATCCTTCCTGTAATGAGGGGCCCAAAACTGAGCACAATACTCCAGTTGCGGGCGCACCAGAGTCATATAGAGTGGTAGTAACACCTCTCTCGACCTAGAAGCCACACTTCTGGCTATGCAACCAAGGGTGGCGTTCGCCCTCTTGACCATCGCGTCACACGGCTGGCTCATGTTCGGCCTGCAGTCAGCCAGCACCATGGGCCCACCCAAGCATCAGGATCTGTGGCAGAAGCCCTTCGCAGACACCATTCCCCACAAAGGCATGTGGAACAAGGCTTTCCTCTCTGCCCCCAAACTACAGAGCACATCCCCGTCAAGGATGCCAGTCGGTCCCCCTTTCTTGGTCTTTCGAAAGGCGGCAAACATGATCTTTTCCATGTGGCCTTGCGAAATGTGCCATTTTAAGGCTTTTACTATTTTCATGCTCGTTAAAAAAAAATTGGTTCAGATTGTTGACAGTGACTTGACGGCTTTTAGCAGTATGTAAATATCAGAAGTAAAACAGAAAATTTTAGGAGTCCAGCTGTCACCATCTTTCTCCTGTGTTTTCCCACCACATTGTTCCTTTTCTTTTCCTTACCAAAGCAGATCTGTTCAAAAAGGCGAGATGGGCCCTGGCTGCAGAATGCCCTTTATCAGTAGCATTAGCATCCGTCCGTCAGGGAACACCTCAGGACTGTGTAAGCTCATTTTCACAGCAGCTCCACCATTCCAACTCTGTTATTCCTCTCATTCTACAGACAGTAAATCGTATTTTCCTCACTCTAGAAAAATTACAGTGATAGAATCACAGAATCCTAGAAGAGTAGATTTGGAAGGGGCCAGAGGGCTGTCGGCTCCAACCCCCTGCTTGGCGCTGGACTCCCAGTTAAACCACCCCTCTCAGGCAGCTATGAGTGCGGTGTAGCTGCATCAACCCATCCCAATTCCATGAGAGAGCCAACAGGAAGCCAGCAAGAAAAAGCACTTCCCTTTGACCTCACAACAACCCTGCAGGGTAGGCTCTGCTAAGAAAATGTGACAGGCCTCTGTTCCCCTATGTGATGCCTGGTTGAAATGTGGGATTCGAAATTTGGTCTAATAAAATGCAGCACTCTGACCCTAGAGTCTCAAAGTGTGTATTTTTCTGTTTGTTTGTTTGTTTGTTTGTTTGAGGATGCAACCGTAAGGAAGTTTGGATAGAGAAAAGGCCTACAGCTCTCAGGATACCTCAACCATCCATGCTGGCAGGGGATGTGTGAATGTGTAGGGATTTTTTTCTGTCTGAACTTGCATAAGATTGCAAATTAAAGGACTTTTTAAAAAGCTGGGAGGTTCGCAAAAGCCAGCTTGAAATTCTGGCCTCCAAGGATGCTTTCGACCCCACATGGTCCAACAACCCAGAACAAGAGGAAAAAGACGGATGGGGAAGACATCAGTGGGAAGCATCTTAGAGAGTTAGAGAGACCAGGGGCCAGTTAGCGGTGCTATGCCTGGTTTCTCTAAGTTTGTGCCTTTCAGTGCGATGGGTATTTTCCTGCACTGTTTGGAGGCGAAGGTCCGAGCTGGCGTTTGCAGCTCTCTGCCTGGAACTCGGTCTTCTGTGGAAGCTGCATCATTGCCTTCTGCCAAATGTGTCTTGGAGCAGAAAACTCAGACGAGCAGTTGCGTGTTTTCAACTCAGAACCTGCCTTTGTCTCGTACTTGCCCTGCTTACCTTCTGGGCAGGGGCAGCTTTCGGAGCACCTTGGGGCGAGGCATCTCTCAAGACCCCACCCCACCTTTCGATGCTCCATCCCTCTCGCTACCCTCATCCGAAGCATCTGTGGCGCCCGTCTTCTTCCTCATGGCGGCCTCCAGTTCTTGTTCGCTGGACGGACCAAGAGACCGACAGGCAAGTGCCCCACGGCATCTCCCGGCCTTCCATATTACCACCTTCGAGATGCTCGTGTTGCACCTGGGAAACGAGTGTTTCATGACTGGCCCCACCCATGATGGCAGCCATTTTGTGAGCGTGCCCACCATTCCCCCTCAGCCTTCCAAATATACACACCTACTCCAAAAGGCTGGAGCCTTGGGCACCAGGCACACTATGGTTTTCTGGGAGATGTTCTCCAGATGAAGAGGACGGCTCCTTCCGCTCGATGATAGGAAAAGCAGCTCTCCGGTTTCCATCCCTTTACACCCAGTCACAGCTGCTCCAAGACCCATTTCCCACAGTCATTTCCTGCTCCGAGGCGGCATCTCACATAACTGCTAGGTAAACTTACCCATCACCACATCATTTGTCAGTGGGCAATTCCTAGCACACATCCTCATTAGCCAGCGCCTTCTCACGCCTGCTTCCCGCTGGTTTCCTTCGCACTGGAGGCGTCTCGGCCTTGGAAGGAGAAATCCTCATTTCCTTCTATCAATACAGGTCACTTCCCGAGTTCACGCTCCCGCCCCCCCCCCCCCCGCTTATGTTCTAGAGAAATGTCAGTTGCCACTGATGCTGGCAATAGGGTTGCTCGGAGGCTGCGGATCATCGTAAAAGACAGCCGAGGCAGATTTGACCAGCTCGGGAGGCCGTGTGAGAGAGGCAGGTCTTGGTGGGAGCCGAGATGCTGGAAGGACAGCCCCATAATCCGGCTTCCGCCCCAAATCACATCCTTTGCTTATCATCTGCAAATTTCTTCTGCAAAAATAATTGAAGCAAAGGCCTGAAAGGACAGACAACACTGGGGGGCGGCGGGGGGGGGGGGAACGACACATCACTGGGTCCATGTTATGGGCAGCAGGGCTTCCATGCAGGGAGATGATCTTCGGAAGTCTTCTTACCCGGGTGGCCCCCAAAAGCCACAGACAAGAAGCCAGGATACCACCTATAAATAAAACTAACCAGCTATAAAAACCAGGATAGCAAGAACACTGTTGCGACAGGAGTTTCGGCTGTTGGGCAGTATAGAAATTGCTTGATTAATTGATTAATCAATTAATTAGCATTCTGGGCAGGAAGTGGATTCCCAGGCTAGCACCCGTGTGTTTTTTATTTCTTTTTATTTACTCATCATGTTAACAATTAAATTAATAATTTAAATAACAAATTAATAACATTTTATAGTCACGTTTTTGTTTTCTTTTTTCTTTCTTCCTTCCCGTCCTTCCTTCCTTCTTTTAATCCTGAACAATTGGGTATTATCAAATGTTTAATGTTTATTACTGAATATTTTAATTGTATTTTATACGATTATTTAATTGTTGTAAGCCGTCCTGGGGCCATGTGAAGGACGGGATAGAAATGTTTTAAATAAATAAATAAATAAATAAATAAATAAATGTTTATTTTTATTTAATTTTTCCCTGTGCTGTATCATGTTTATATTACACAAGCCACTTCCACGCCTTAGGAAACTCTGCAATAAACATGGTACAGTAGAGAGATGCAGTCTTTACTCCTGAGTAATTTTTAGTCCCAGCTGTGGCCGAAAGTGTAGTCCTGATCCATATAAATTCCTTTCCCGTGAGTTATTAAAACCTGGCATCCGTGGAGGAGCTGGGAAGGTCAGGGTTGGAAACGTGGGAACCACTTTCCCTGACTCGGTGCCCTCCAGGTGTGCTGGAGCAGAGGCCCCGTGATGGCTGGGGAGGATGGGGGCTGCAGTCCTGGACAGCACCAGGCTGGGGTCAGCCGTGTGAGTCTTGCTCCAGCAAAAGGGTGTGTGTCACAGAGGCAGGGTGCCTGGGAGCGATTCCCTCGTCTTGTCCTCGGATTCCAAGGGAGATCAGATTAATGTAACAGGCCCTTCAGGCCTAAGAAACATTGCACCCTTTGGAGAATGCCCTGAGAGTTTTCTCGCCCACTTAAGAGACTCTTGAGCCCACAGGTTTTCTGCCTTCTTGTAGATAAATCCACATTTCCAAAGGCGTTTGCATGGGGTGTGACAGAAAATGCGAGCACAGAGGTCCCTCACACTCAGCCGGAGGGCAAGGGGCCATTGGAAAGAAGGAAACGGGGACCACGCACAGTCCTCATTTCTATCCACCCCCCACCCCGTATCCCTGCCCAGTAACTTCTACTGTGAATTACTGTGCATCATTTGTGCATTTACTTATTTTTTGGGGTTTATTGTACTTCCTATCACAAACGGGGTGTGTGGAACGAGGCCGTGGAGGAGCTTTGAGATGATTATTATTATGATTATGATTATGATTATGATTATTACATTTCTATGCCGCCCCTTGCTGAAGCCTCGGGGCAGCTTACAACACAATAAAATACAGTGAAATACAATAGAACATAATAAATTACCAATAAATACAAAAATACAAAAAATACATTGAGATACAAACACAATAATATAAAATTAAAATTAACAGTATAAAATAAGTAGATAAAGAATATAGGAGGAGAAAAGAGAAGGAAGAAGAAGTTGCCCTGGCCAGATCATATATTTTAACAATTAAAATGATGTTTAAATAAAAAGGTCTTTACCTGGCGCCGAAAAACCAGTAATGACGGTGCCAGGCGGACCTCTTTGGGGAGTGAATTCCATAGGTTCTGTGGATGAGAATATAAATCACTTGACCGATTCTTCCCAGGACAATGGGATGCCAGAGGGATATTGCTTTATGATTCATATTTATGGTGCATCCCATTTTCAGAGGACAGTCCTCAGTTTGAAGGGCAGGCTAGATGCGATCCTTCATCTGATGGCATTGGCTATGGGAAGGGCTCTCAGGTCCAAGTCCAGTTAAAATAGGCAGAACCCAAAGAAAGGAGAGCAGGGCTGGTCCTGATGTTGCCCCTTCATGGAGAAAAACGAACAGACACCGAGATGGCCTGGTCACTCCCCCAAAGCTCTGGTGAGATATTAGAATCTGGGGCCATCCCATATCGTCTTGGGAATATCCTGTAATTATGGATATTGGCTGTACCCTTTTCTCAGGCCTCCCTGCAGCTCTCACATTGTTTTGGTCTATGAATGCATATCATGTGCCCATGACTTTCTCATCATCTGCCCTGTTCCTGTGTATGTGACTAGAAACCTAAAAAACACTCTTTATATAGAAACATAGAAACAGAGCAAGACAGAAGGATCCTCCCGGGCCATCTAGTCTGACCTCCGGCTCCAGCCGGCTTCGCTCACAACATGCCCACCATGTGGACGTCCAGCCTATCCTTGAACACCCGCACCGATGGGGCCCCAACCACCTCCCGTGGAAGCCCATTCCACACCCTCGGGGTCCTGACTGTCAGGAAGAGCTTCCTGGCATCCAAATTGGACCTTGGTTCCCTGAGCTTTGCTCCATTGGAGCGTGTCCTGCCCTCCTCTGCAGGGGAGAACAGGTCTCTCTCCACCTCCGTGTGACACCCCCTCACATACCTGTACGTCGCCAACAGATCCCCTCTGAGTCCCCTCTTCTCCAGGCTGAAGAGACCCAACTCCCTCAGCCTCGCCTCATACGGCATCCCCTGCAAACCGGCCACCAACCTTGTGGCCCTACGCTGCACTGACTCCAACCTGGCTACATCCTTCCTGCAATGAGGGGCCCAAAACTGAGCACAATACTCCAGTTGTGGGCGCATCAGAGTCGTGTAGAGTGGTAGTAACACCTCTCTGGATCTAGAAGCCACACTTCTGGCTATGCAACCAAGGGTAGCGTTTGCCCTCTTGGCCACCACGTCACACGGCTGGCTCATGTTCAGCCTGCAGTCACCCAGCACCCCGAGGTCCCTTCCACAAGTGCTGCTCTCCAGCCTCTTGCCCCTTGTTCTGAAAGCTTGTAGCTGGTTCACGCACTTCCAACAGCTGTTCTGTTGCAGGTTTGTATTCTGCACTGGGGTCATTCTCACCAATAAAACTGCTGAGGTTCAAGGTGCAATGCACCTCCCTGTCGAGGCGCGTCCTCATTGTCATGGCTGCTGAACTCGCCTTCCCGACTGCCCTCACTTCCAGAAGATGCGGTGCTGACGTTCGCTTTGGATGGCTCTCAAGGGCCTGGGCAAATTCCTGGAGCAAGAGGAGGGGAAGGAGGCTACTCGTCCTGAGAGTGATGTGCCACCTCCAATACCAAAAGCAGTAGTGGCTGCTGGGGAACATGGGTGGGAGAGTGCCACCCCACTTGTGAGCTTCCCCCAGGCAGCCGGGCAGCCTCTGTGTGAGCAGAATACTGCCCAAAGGAACCCACCTCTTTTCCAGGAGAGCTCATTTTAAGTTCTTACTCTCTTGTCGTATTTCTGGTGAAATGCTCTTATTTCTCAATGTGCATTACCATCCACCGCGTCCTGTATCTCTTCTCCGGCAACGTAAAGATGGCCGCGCTGTTGGGATCACAGGCACCCTGCCCCAGACCTGCTCAGCTGCTCCACGTGTCAATAAAACATGGATTCTTGCATGCTTCGGGGCTTTCTCCCCATGGAGGAGCAGACCCGAAACTGTCTTCCCATGGGGAGATTTTGGTGAACCTCCCAGTCCCAGGCTAAGAGGAGCGAAGGATCCCTTTTTGCAGGCAGTAAAGCACTTAGCCGCTGCTTGTTTTCTTTGGACGCAGCTGTTCCGGGACTGGTAAGCATCGCAACGAGGAGCAGGAACTCAGCAAAAGGCCTGCGGTGCTCGTCAGGACTGGCTTATAATTAGGGACCAACCTCTTCCCTCTGATAAAACACTACATGCAAAGGCGGGATCCCCCCCCCAGAGAACTGGGAGGGTTGGGGAAAGAACCTGATTGAATTTTAATTCACGGAGACTGGGAACATTCCGGTTAGTTGCAGGCCAACCTTGAAAAATTTTGGCATGTGTCCGTGAACATGAAAACACACCACTGTTCGTGCACCATGTTGCATCTTGGGGGGCTGTGCCTCCCCCCTCTGGTCTGCTGAAAATGCTGAGCTATCCACGGGACAAAAGCGTGTGAGGGGAAGGAAGCCGCCGATATTGTCTGCTTATCTGCCATTAACTTCTGTTGGCATCCGAAGGGCAAGGTTAACCGAGGGAGTGTTGGAAGGACCACGGAATGCCTGAGAACCGTTTCGGCTGGGAAAGGTGTTGACAAGACGATCCAGAGCAAGAGCAGCAACGCACATCTGGATTTCCACGAGCTAATCAAAAGGGAGCCATCAGACAGGCCAAGCTTCGCAAGGCAGGCGAGAACAGGGGAGATCGCCCAAGGCCCAAAAGCAGCCAACCGATGGGAAGGCTCCCTTGCTAGCTTTTAAACCTGGTCGACCTGGGGAAAGGAATGCCAGACTGAAGGCTGCAGTGCACGAAATTTGCATCTGGTTTCACTGAACCTGTACAGGCCAAACAGAGGTTGTCCAATCCACATGCAACCTGTCTGAGACCGTTTCTAAGGCTCGAGCAGTTTGGCATGGTCATTTCTCCTATTTTTTATTTTATTACATAAAAAACAGCCACGGGGAGGCTGAAACTGGGAGCAGAGGACAGGCAGAAGGAGTTTGCCTTCCTCCCTCCATTTAAAAAGTTCTGCCTATATCACGTCCCCTGCAAGTATCTTTTCTTTTTTTTCGAAACAAGATTAGAGTGAATTTTCCAAAGAGAGAGATAGATGTGCATATGGGGAAGGAAGATAGATGTTACTGAAAACCAGTGTGGACTAGTGGTTAGAGCCCTGGGACGGGACTGGGGAGCTTCAGGGTTGAGTCCTCCACTCATTCATGAAACTCACTGGGAGCCTTTGGGCCAGTCAGCATCTTTCAGCCAATCCTACCTCACAGGGTTGTTGTAGGAAAATGGAGATGGCCAGGGCCTTGTAAGATGCCTTACAAGAAAGAAAAAGACAGGTGTAAGAAGCATTACTTGCGATATGTGTCTAGCCACCATGCTCGCACCCCTGTGTGTAAAGATAAAAAAGACATGGCTGCTGGGCATATATTTAAAGGGAGGTCTGCTTCAGTGCAGAGCAAGAAGACCCGGAAGACAGAAAGAGGCTTAATCCAATTTAACTAGACCAAAGAGGAGAAGTCTAGGTTCCAGAGAGAGCTGCTACCCAGCCAGAGAAAGACATGCCCAATCCTTCCTTGCTTCCTTCCTTCCTTCCTTCCTTCCTTCCTTCCTTCCTTCCTTCCTTCCACTGTTTTGTGTAATAGAATCCTTGCATGCACCCGATTTAAAAAAAGGAGCAAAGATGAAGCATTTCCATTTTTGCATAAAAACTTAAAAGCTCTCATCTAATCTCTAGACCAGGCTGAGTACCAAAGAATTGACGCTTTTGAATTGTGGTGCTGGAGGAGACTCCTGCGAGTCCCTTGGATCGCAAGGCGGTCAAACCAGTTAGTCCTAGAGGAGATCAACCCTGACTGCTCTTTGGAATATATATTTAACTTATATGCAGAGCACATCATGAGAAAGGTGGGGCTAGATGAATCACAAGTAGGAATTAAGACTGCTGGAAGAAATATCAACAACCTCAGATATGCAGTCAAAACTGCTCTAATGGCAGAAAGTGAAGAGGAACTAAATAGCCTCTTGATGTGGGTGAAGGAGGAGAGCGCAAAAGTTGGCTTGAAACTCAACATTAAGAAAATTAAGATCATGGCATCCAGTCCTATCACTTCCTGGCAAATAGATGGGAAGAATTGGAGGTAGTGACAGATTTTATATTCTTGGGCTCCAAGATCACCACAGACGGGGACTGCAGCCAAGCAATTAAAAGACGCTTGCTCCTGGGGAGGAAAGCTATGGCAAATCTAGACAGCATACTAAAAAGCAGAGACATCACCCTGCCAACAAAAGTGCGTATAGTCCAGGCGATGGTTTTCCCAGTTGCAATGTATGGCTGTGAAAGCTGGACCATAAGGAAGGCTGAGTGCCGAAGGATTGAGGCCTTTGGATTGTGGTGCTGGAGGAGACTCCTGCGAGTCCCTTGGACCGCAAGGCGATCAAAGTGGTCAGTCCTAGAGGAGATCAGCCCTGACTGCTCTTTAGAAGGCCAGATGCTGAAGATGAAGCTCAAATACTTTGGCCACCTAATGAGAAGGAAGGACTCCCTCGAGAAGAGCCTGATGCTGGGAAGAATAGATGGCAAAAGAAGGAGGGGACGGCAGAGGATGAGGTGGCTGGATGGGGTCACTGGGGCAGTCGGTGTGAGCTTGGGTGGACTCCAGGGGATGGTGGAGGGCAGGAGAGCCTGGAGGAATCTTGTCCATGGGGTCGTGAAGGGTCGGGCACGATTTTGCGGCTAAACAACAACAACAGTGAGAGCCAGTGTGGTGTCGTGGTAAGAGCACGGGACTGGGACTCGGAGGATCTGGGTTCGAGTCCCCGCTCGGCCACGGAGCCAACTGGGTGACTTTGGGCCAGTCACAGACTCTCAGTCCAACCTACCTCACAGGGTTGTTGTTGTGGGGATAAGATGGAGGAGGAGAATGATGTAAGCTGCCTTGAGCCCTTTGTAGGAAAAAGACAGGATATAAATCGAAAAATAAATAAATAAATAAATAAACAAAACAGATCTCTGGACCACTTGGCAGAATTTGTTACACATATGGGAAAGCTAGCTGCCGTTGGCTGTATTTTGCCCAGGAAGAGTTTCTATATGAGGCTGTCAGTTGCTCAGGCACAGGATGGGGATTTGCTTGGCACAGCCTTGCCTTTCCTGTCCTATGGGATACAACCTCTAGGTGGCACTGTGCTTAAGGGGAATATTGAAATTACGCAAGTCGGAAAACACCCTTTTCCACTTTCAGAGCTAATGCTCCATTTTCCCCACTCTTAAAAAAAAACCCAAACAAAACCAGGCATGAAACCGGAGCACCGCGACACTGTCTAAAGAACCGCGAGTGAGGAATCCTGAGGTGCAGTAAGTGTGGGAAAGTGCTAAGCTGGCAGAAGCCTTTTCGTGGCGCACTCTTGGGCTGCGTGGCTCCTGTGGCCACGATGCTCAGCTCCTCGCTCCACCTCCCGCTGCATGAGAGGCTGCAGAATGCGCGCTTGTCCTCTGGGGGCCCCGCGGGGGGGGGGGGGTACTTGCGTACCCTTTTGTCTTGTATAACCGTCCAAGGACACGGTGTGGAGAAGAACAAGTCAGCAGGTTGCAGCCACTGGGCGCGTCACCAGCGAGAGGACAAAAGGGGTCCCTGCTTTGCATAAAGCATCGCATGAATATTATATGTGCACATTTATTGTTGCCGCTTTTATTATTACTGCATTACATCTGCAACCTGCCTTTCCTCTTGCAAGAAGCCCAAAGGTCCTCTTCCTCTCAGTCTTATTCTCACAACAACCCTGCGAGGTAGGTTAGGCTGCAGGTCCCTGACTGGCCCACTGACTTTCAGAACTGAATGGGGACTAGAACCCAAATCCCCCAGGTCCCAGGCCGAGACTAAATAACTAGGCAGAAAGAGCTGTTATGATTCAGGCAGAAGTGCAGAGTCTCAGTGGGGAGGAGAGGGCTCAGGGGATCTGGCTCCTGCCCATTCTGTCTGCTGTGCAGGTCCTCACTGTGGACCGGCAACTTCGGGTCCCTTGATCTTCTCTTCCTTCTTAGCATTCCTTCCATCTGACCTGCCCTGGGCAGCCTTCCAGCCAGAGGATGCCCTTCAGCAACCCATGGCACAGAGGATCGCCACTCTGTCAAGAGGACACCCGGCCACTGGGCAGTCTGGCCCCTTAGGCCACTTGGCTTCCCTGAGATGCCGCCTTATCTTGGACCCATGGGGTACGTGGCGCGTGCTGCAGAGGGCAACATGGTCCCGCTGACACCTTTGCTGGCCTCATTTCGCTCAGCCCCCGCCTGTCTGGAAAGGCCCCGAGGCAGGAGAGGAGGGAGCAAACCAGCCAGCTCCCCATCGCTCTGCTCCGCTCGGGGCTGCTGGGCAGGCTGGCCGCCACGCCAGACCTGCGGAGAGCCCAGCTGCGGGTGCAGCTGCCGGCGGGGCCCACGAGCCGCTCCCGCCTCGCTTCCAACGCCTCCTTGGCACGAACAGCCCGGCTCCTCCGCCCACTTGCTCGGCGGTGGGTGCAAAGGGACGCAGGGAGTTGCCCGAAGATGCTGCAGTGCGAGTCAGGCCCACGGCATCCCTCGTAAGCCCAGCCCGTCTTCTCTGGCTGTTCTCTGCCCCCGGGAGCCATCATTCTTGCTAAGTACCGATCAGGGTGGCCAGGTGTCTTCATTTGGGGACTGCCCTTTTGGGGGACTGCCCTTCTCCGTGCTCCGCTGAAAGGTGGAGAGCCCACAGAACTTGGGCTGTCCAGAGCAGCATGCATGCGCATGACCCACACTGTGGAGGACCCACAAAAGCACCTCTCCCATGCTACCAGGACCCACAGAGCTCGTCCCAGGCAGTGGCTGCTGGGAGATTCGAGACAGATCCAAGGGAGGGCAGCGGAATGGGCTGCCACGGACAGATCCACAACGGCTGGCCCCGCGCTCCCTCCTTCGGCGCAGGGGCCATTCCTGCGTTCGCCAGCTGCGGAGAGCTGGGCGGGAGGTCTTGCTGGAGGGATCCTGGTTCCTACTGGTTTGCCATCCGGTGACTGGAAGAGCAAGACTGGAAGGCCCTCGGATGTGACCCAGCAGGTCTTTCCTGCTGTTCTCCTGTTCCGCTGCCTGCTCATGGTCTTTCACACTATGCTCTTGACATGTATTGCATTTCTACCCGAATGAAAACAATTATTCCAAAAAGCACCTCACAGGCTCTAGAGCACAAGACCCAGATTCTACTCAAAACGGTGCTTTTTGGCAGCACGCTCTGCGTTTGGCTGTTCTTCCAAGGCCGCCCTTTTGGATGGCCGCAGATCAGCTCTGCCCCTTTCCTCCTCGATCGCTTTGTCAGTCAGAGCACGGGGACAGGAGTGGTGCAGCTCAGGCAGCTTGGCTGGGCCGAGAGTGTCCTCAGTCCATCCGCCCATCTCCAGCGCCAAAGGAGGCCTCCCATCTCTGGGGAGAAGTTGACGGAAGACCCCAAGACGAGTCCTGCTGGATCAGACCCGGACGCGGTCTAGTTCAGCCGCCCACCGGATCCCTCAGGCAGGGAGAAGGGCAGCCAGACTCTGCGGCCCACGTTCCCTGGCCACTGGTGCACATGGGCACCCGGCCCCGATCCTCCTCCTGGCCCAGGCACTCCCTCTGCCCCCTTCCCTGCCTGCTGCACCCAGCCCATGGATCGTGATGCCGTGGGGCTGACGCCACTGCCCCTCTGCCATGGCCTCTGCGCTGCTGCCCCTCCCAAGGGTCTCGGTGGCAGAGAGAGCTAGTTGCACCCCACACATGCTTACATGATGCCCCACTGTTTACTT
This sequence comes from Varanus komodoensis, assembly GCF_004798865.1. NCBI lineage: Eukaryota > Metazoa > Chordata > Lepidosauria > Squamata > Varanidae > Varanus > Varanus komodoensis. The sequence goes on from NW_025336259.1 coordinate 2,022,825, forward strand.
TTCCCCATAGGAAGAAAGGACAGACCTTCCTTTATATGGGGTGAAAAACACAAGAGACCCCCGAGGCATGGAGGATCCATCTGCCAGAGGAATCCGGGGGCCAGCATGCTGCAGTGCCTGTAGTGCTGGACTGGGTCTTGGGGGACCCTGGCGTTTGCCCCCCCCCATCATGAAACTCCTCCAATAACTTTGCACCAGTCCCTGACTCTCCACCTAGCCTACCTCACAGGGCTGTTGTGAGGATAAACCGGAAAGGAGGAGGAGGGCAAAAGCTGCTCCGGGTTCTTTGAAAGAGGGAAAACTTGGGATAGCAGCAATAAATAAATACATGTGGTGAACTCTGGCCAAGCCAAAAGCCTGAGGAGTCTGGTGTACGGCATCCTGCGGCCCCCGAAGGACTCGTCTCTGGAGAAGCACCCGCAGCCCTCTGAGCAAAACCTCTTGGAAGAGCTGCCTGTGTCACGGGGATGCGAGGTCGAGTGGGGGGACCATGGCCCTTGGGGAGGCAGACAGCAGCCCTACCACCCAAGGGGTCCACGAACTGCCTCTTTCATCCAGACACCCCCAAGCTCCAAATGGCCACCCGGCCCCAGGCTCAGCTGGTGCCAGGCGTGGAAGTGCCCACCCGGGGAAAAGGACTCCCTGATGGAAGGAAGCCACAAACCCTGCCGAAACAGCCACTTGGGTCAGTCTCTGAGCCACACAAGGCTACAAGCTAGTGGGCCGGGGGGGGGGGGCAGCTTTCACTGGTGGGCAGGTGGAGAAAGTCTCGGGCTTTGCTCTGACAGCTTTCCTCCATTAATACGATTCACACCGAGCTCCTGAGGTCTCCCCTCCGCCCAGTCCTTGTTGTATCTCTGTAACTCACCCGAAACAGAAAAGCTTCCCTCCGTTCATTCGCCCCCCTTCTGCTCCCAGGGCCAGGGGACAACGGACAGGCCCGGGAGGGTCAAAAGGTGGACGACCAGACCCCACCCCAGATCTCGGGCTTCAAAGCCCCCGGCTTTGAACTTGGCATCCCGACAGATTGATCCCGCCACATTCCGACGGAGCGACCGACCCAGAAGTCGGCGGGGGAGCCCAAAGGGGGAAGGAGCGTTTCAAAGGGCGGGTTGACTCTGCGCAGCGTGGCGGAGACCTGCAGAAGCAGCTGGATGCAGGCACGGCCGTCCTTGCAAGTCCCTGTGGTGAAGCAAGAGGAGCCTTTAACGAACTTGTAGCTGGGACCAGATGATGCGGACGGTGACGTGCATGCACAGCTTTATGATGTGAAAGCTGAGCTGCTGAGCTGCAAGAGCCCAAAAGGGGGAAAGAACACTGCGGTCCCCATTCCCCATCGCTTGTTTTATGGTACAGCAGGTCCCAGAATGAGGAGGACGCCCCCTGCGCTGGAGCCGGCCACACAAATCACCCTCAGAGTTGAAAGACGAGAGAGAGAGAGAGAGAGAGAGAGAGAGAGAGAGAGAGAGAGAGAGAGAGAGAGAGAGAGAGAGACTCCTGAGCGAACCATGCTTGCAAAAGGATTGCATTCGTTTGCTCCTGATCAATGCAAGATCTGCCATTTTTCAATCTATTTTTAGTCATTCTTACTTTTATACCCCACTTGTGAGGATGTCAAGGGACTGTCCGTGCGTTCTTGATCCCCACTTCGTCTTCATGACAGCCCTGCGAGGTAGGTTTGGCTGAGAGTCCGTGACGGACCCAAAATCACCCCGTGAGCCTTCTGGCCCAAGCAGGGACTAGAACCTGGACCTCCTGACTCCCTGTCCAGCATTCCAGCTCTGCACCTCTGTGGCCCCCCCTGCATGATGTGACTACAGCAATCCCTGACCAATGGCCACCAAACCTTCATTTAGATGCCTCCACCAAAAGAGAGGCCCCCGTGTTCGGGCCCATCTATTGTCCACTGCTCTTGCAGCTGGGAAGTTTCTTCAAATGTTCGACCAAACTTTGCTTCCTGGCAGTTTCCACCTTTCATTCTACTCCTGCTCTGTGGAGCAACCTTGAAAACAAGTTTTCTCCCTCTTCTGCATGAAAGCCCCTTAGATATTTGAAGATCTCAATCAGGTCTCCCTTTAATCTCCTGTTTTGCACGCAAAACATTCTCCACTCTTTCAATTTAATTAAAATGCATCCAGACTTACGTAAAGACTTATGAAAAGCAGTCAGTGTGTTCCAAAAATGCGCTCGCCATCGTGGTGAAAGATGCATAACTTAGTGCGAGGAACATCAGTTCCGTGAGTTTCGCCACAGTGCTCAGTTGGCCGCTGGGAATGCAGCAGGGATAACGGTGTACTTAAAAGCGTGTATTCAGGGCAATGCGTATGAAGATGTGTACAAAAGTTTACGCAGACGTGACTGCAGTTTTTTTCATTTGCAAGCATGCAGACATGCGTCATGCAAGCTTAAGACTGGAAATGGAGAAACTGAACAGAACCAACGTGGGCAGATTCCTATTCCTGACGCATCATATGCTTTGGAAGCTGGCAGGCCGATTTCAGGTTTTGTCCACAGGACACTGGTCTTCTGAATGGTTCTGTTCTCTTCTCTTCCTCAACAAGCATTAGAACACCAGTCATTGTGTTGGGTGCCGGGGGTTATTGTTCAACACATCGGGATGGGGCAGGGTTGTGGATCTCTCCCAGATCGACCTGCCTGGTTCTTAAGAGCATCTTCAACACCCCTCCTCCGGGAACTCCTGCCAAACAAGACCTTCCCAGGGGTGGCCACCCAGCCATGCAATGCCTTCAGAAGTGCCTTTCCAGCATCTCTCCCTCCCAGGCATTTTGTTTCCTGAGAGAGCCCCCAGTGGGCCTGGGCAAGCATCCCGTGGACTAGAGGATAGTTTGCTGAAGCTAAAGACACTGCTGCACCCTCCAGGTCCCAGCTCCTCATGATAGCGGTCCCTCAGAGTTCATACGCTGGACCTCAGAGAGAGAGAAAGGCAGGTGTTTCAGGAGAGGCCAGGATGCAAGTCAGTAAGTCAAGCTGCGACAAGCCAGATTCAGGCTGGGCATCAGGAAGAGCTTCCTCCCTGTCAGAGCAATGGGGCAGTGGGACCAGCTGCCTGGAGAGGTGGGGGGCTCTCCCACACTGGGGGCATTCAAGGCGAAACTGGACAACCCTCTGAGCGGGGTGTAACGGGGTGTCCTGCAACAGCAGGGGGTTGGACTAGATGGCCTTCATGGCCCCTTCCAGCTCTTCTATACTACGATTCTGTGATTCTAAGTCATTCTGAGCCTGCACCAGTCTCCTTCCCACCCACCCAAAGTGCCCCTGCTAAAGGGGATCTGAGCCAAAGATCACCTCTGATGTTCCTCCCGCCTTGCCTTGGATCAGCTACCTCCTAGTTCACGGGCTTTCCATCATGGAAGGCCCAATCCCTGTTGCTGTTCTTACAGGCCATCAAGTCATCTCCAACTTACGGCCTCCCTGCAGATGAAAGTTCTCCCGGACGCCCTGTGCAGGACAGCCCTGGACGGCAAAGCAGGGGTTCCTTCTTGCTGTGGATCCACCTCGAGGCTGGTCTCCCCTTCTCCTTCTGCCTGCAAGTTCCTCTGCCAGGATGGTCTTTTCCAGGGAGTCTTCTTCACGCCGTTCATGATGTGACACTCTGTGCTTTGGTTTCCAGGGGAAGTTCTGGCTTGATTTGATGTAGGACCCACCTGCTCATCTTTCTGTCAGTCTAGGGTATTTGCCTAAGATTGTATTTTTACTTCATTACACTGCACCTAGTTTTCGCTTTGGCCTTATCCTACAGTTTTAAATAATTTTAAAAATTAGTCCATGATGTATCATGCAGTACTTTAGGGTCTGCACTGTTGCAAACTTCCAGAGAGCTTCAGTTATTACATAGAAATGCACTCGATAAGAGGAAAAAATATAGGGAATGTTGATCATGCCAAAACGAAGCAGCTGATTTTCAGCACACCTAGGATGCCATCTAGGGTGGCACGCTGTGGGGTGAACCTACTGACTCGAGCCTGAAAGGATGGAAGCCCCTTCCCTGCCCCAAAGCATCATGGCCTGGAGCCCCTCTAGAGGCAACAGGCTAAGAGACATTCCGCGGAGAAGGGAACCTCCAGCGCCAGCATGGAGAAGGCCCCACCAACGCTTGATGCCGAACCTTCGGCGATAACCCCAATATACCCCAGATGGGCTTCGCTGAGAGGGAGAAACAGACGTTTAACATTAGCAACAATATTTCGATATTAAATCCCCCTCTCTCGCCCCATACAATAGCTCGGTTCAGAGATAATTCAATCCATAAATCTTATCTCCACCAAGCTACGTTTTCAGCTCGGCTTTTTTCCTTCTGTAGTCCCCCACATCTGGTAGAAATCTACGCCTTGGCGAACAGCTGCCCACAGGACTGATGCGAAGCTCGGATAATAATTCAGAACGCTTTGGCGCTGCGATGGGGTAGCTGGGGTCAAGGCCGCCCCCCCCCCCGACATCACTGGGTGTTGGGAGCGGGACTACGGGCACGCTCTCCTCTGCAGGTTGAACGCGGGCAGCGGATGGAGCAGGGCTCGCCCCGATGCCCGCCCTGTCCACAGCAGTGGGGCTGGTGGGCAACCCCATGCTGGAGGCATCCCTCTGAGCGGGAGGGCTTAGCTGAGAGTCCTGCACCGAGCAGGGGGCCGGACCTGACGGCCTTCTTGGCCCCCCCAGCTCTACTCTTCCCGGATTCTCTGACGTGAGCTTGTGAGAGCAGCCAGGCACCTGTCCGTGTGGATGGATTGGCATGAATCCATGGAAAGTCTGAGCTGAGGCCGATCAGCCGTCTCCGTGCGCTCCCGTGACACAGATCCTCTTTCTCCAAACTGGTGCCTTCCAGAGGCTGGCTGGCTGGCTGGCAGTGATGGGGGTTGTAGTCCAACACATCTAGCGAGCAGCAGAATGCGGAAGGCAGGCATGAACAGGTGGACCCTCCGAGACCTTAGTCTTATGCAGATTATGTTGGCAACGTGACAGCTGCGTGATTATGGAGAATTCCCAGTGTAATCTTTCTAAGCTGGGGATAATGGATATTGGATCCCAGACTGGCACACACTGCACTGGGCAGTCAAAACGGCCACCTAACATTTCCCAGTCTCCCCTAACCCCATTGCTGTCTCCCCTTCTTTCCCTTCCATTGGGTCCAGATTTAGATTGTAAGATCCTTGGGGGCAGAGACCTGTGCTCTTGCATTTCGTAAAGTGTCAAACATACTGATGGAGATGCAGAAAGAAGGGACACATCTCCTACAAGGATGGCTACCTCCCCATTTTTTGAAAGCATGCATTGCAAACTGGTCACAAAGGAAGAACCAGCTCAGAGAAACAGCAGCTAGAACTTTTCCTACCATGGAGACAAAACACTACAGAAAGCTTACTCAGTTTGCTCAGAACCACAGTAAATGACCAGCAATCACGCATCCAGTTTGTACATTTCCACAAGATCTCTTTTCAGAAAGCAATTTAAACATGTGAAATGTTTCAGCATAAAACACCAGCTTCAATTACAAATAAGAGGATGTTGCATATAATACCGCTTATAAATTGCCAGACTCAATCAGGGACAGACCAAAAACAGAGTCTCACATATGCACACAGTTTTAAATTTATAAATCGAATGCTCAATTGCTGGTTGGCTGCTTTTTATGGTTTGGGGTGACGGACATCACATCCTGAGTATGTCTATTTATTCTGTTCACTGACCCCTCACCACGGAGACAGAACCACAAAAGGAAAAGCATCTCTCCAAAGAGGCCGAGACGGATCGGGGCTTTGGTCCTCCTCGCTCTTCAGAGCAAAAAGGGCTGTGGGACTGACCTCACAGCCTGGTAAAATCCCAGTTGATTCTATATGGGCTTCCCCCCCCCCAACCCCCCCCCCCCCCCGTAGCTAACAGGTTGCTTTTCAACTGGGGAGGAAACAACCACTCAGAAATTGTATTGACAAATCCAAACACGTAAATCACAGAAAACCTTTTCCACTCAGCACAAAGACACACAGACAGCAGAATTTCAACAGGATCACGGGTTTGTGCACCCACACCAAGAAAGGCAGTACCAGCCTCTTGCCAAAAGAAGATGATCTAAATCCAAGGATGATCTGTAGGAAAGCAAGCCTGAACTTCACCCACCCACCACTCCCTGGTGATTTCTGTAGATAACCCCCCCCCCCCCGAAATCTTTAGAGGGGAAAGAAAGCAGATTCCCATTGTCAAGGCTGGAGTTACGTTCTCTGGGGTTGCCTTGCCATCATTCAGTCCGAGAGCTGAATCTGATTTAGGGGAGCTCTTGGGGGCAGGGGCAGCTAAGGCAAAGGTTGTGGGGGTGGAGAGCTTGAGGCCTGAAGGCCTAATCCAGACTTCCTTAGATCCCAAGTCCTCTCCACCCCCATCCCCGATAGTTTGGCACTTCCACAGTTCTTCCTCTTTACACCCAAACTCAACTCTCAGCAACTCTCATTTTATTCCACTTTGTCATGTCTAAATCTCTGCACTTTATAATCTTCTCTTCTCTCTCTCTTGAACTCCTACTAGGAAGGCCCTGCGCATCAGGGATGCTAATGCTCAGACCCAGGGAGCCAAATCCATCCCTCCTCCGACTTTTCCGGATGGCCCCGCCTCCTTCCCCTGGACCCACCCCCGTGCCCATCTGCCACTTGCTTGGTGGATTCTCAGCCTCCGAGCCTTCCCCGCCCAGGCCGAATGGTCTCTGTCAGGCTAAGCTTTACGGTGCAATCCAAAGGTAATGCCAGTTCACCTCCAAACCTGGAGGATTTGGGACATCCTATGCAGGACAAGAAGAGAGACACAATTCTCAGCTCTGTGCTCCTCCCATCTGACAAGTCAGCTAGACACCTGATTGATTGATTGATTGATTGATTGATTGATAAATTTATATGCTGCTGAATGACTTGACAGGGCTCTCTAAGCAGTGAACAACATACAAAATCAATTTAATTACAAGTCAATTGAACATTACGGTTTCTATGGGGGGAACCAATTGCTGGTAGTCGAACAAAATATTACAGGCAAGTTGTTGAAATTAGGTTGCAAAATACCTGTGGAAAAGGATAGTTTTTGCCTGGTGTCGAAATGATAGTAACGATGGGGCTTGAGGAAATGTTACAAAAACCCTTAGCTTTTAAACCTGAAGTCTTCTTATTAGGCATCATATCTGTGGACATTCGTATATAAGAAATGTATCTGATTTTGCATGTAATTACTGCAGCGAGGATTGCATTTGCTCAACGCTGGAAAAGTGAAGAACCATCCACCGACGAACTGATTTTAAAAAAGATTCTGGACTGTGCAGAAATGGATAGATTGACTTTATCATTGAAGGAGAAAGAAGATACTGACTTCTATCAAACTTGGGACTCTTTATTATTGGCTAGAGAAACGGGACTTCATATAGATTTAAATATGTTTTTAAGTTATCATAAATGGAAAAAAATGTGGGGGTTGACCCAGCAGGCCCAATGTTTTTGATGATTGATGTTGTTTTTAGTTTTTCTTTGTTTTTAGGATTATAATTTCAAATAAAACGTATTATAAAAAAATGATAGTAATCATGGCACCTGGTGGGGCTCTCTTGGAAGCCCATTCCAAAGGTGAGGCCCCTCTTCTAGCTGCTTTCACTTCCTTTAGGGGGGCTCTTTTAGAAGGACCTCATGCCCAGATCTCAGTGGGTCGGTAGGTATATATGGGGGAAGGTGGTCCTGCAACTAACAGGTCCCAAGCTCCATTTCAGCCATCAAGCTACATGTGTGATGCTTTGGATGGGGAGGGAAAGAGGCTGGAGCGCCATTGTTATATGCCAGCTAATTAGATCCCCTCACTCGATGTACTTTAGGTGATCATTTGAACTGAACTGTTTTTGGAATAAAATACGAACTCTGTCCAAATTTATGCTGAGCTTTACTTATGCCCCCCAAAGTGGATCCTTTGGCAAAATCACCAGATAGACAAATAACGGCAGACTGCGGGCATACAACCGTTATTTTTCCTGTAAAATAGATTCATTTTTAACTGCATCAAATATAAACATACCATTCTCTTATAAATTACTGGCACAAACTGAACTGACCACCTTTCCCGTAAATTTTCACTTCTATTCTTCCTTGTGAATTTCTGGCTGCAAGCTTTGCTCCCACTGTGTTTTAAAATGCAGTAGTCCGCTCTCAGGATTCAATCTGGAACTGCAAAAAACCTCTATTTATTATCTCCAAGTCCATGGCCTGGCTTGTATGCTTACTCAGCCTGAAATGCGCTGAATCATGCGCTGAATCATGCGCTGAATCATGCGCCAAATCATGTGCTGAGGTGATTCTGACCCAAGAGCAGGTCCCAATCCACAAGTTGCCCATTTACTGATGCAACCAGCACACAATCTATCTCAACATGTAGCAGCGTCTCATTTTCCAACCGCTGCCTCTCTGCACCACATCCCCAAGATAGCAAGGTCTGTTTCAATTCTTTCGACAGCTTTTGGTACGCAGGAAACAGGACATGGCCCTTTTTCACAGTTCGGATAAGAGCACAGGGACCTGCCACTGTTTCCACAAAAGGCACGGGCTACAGGCCTCTGAAGCAAGTGGGTGCTTCTCTCAGCCGGGTGACGATTCTGCAGCGCTTCCTTTCCGGAAGTCCAGAATGGTTTCAGAAACTTTGGGGCCTGTTGGTCCCTTGGGACTAATAGGCTGGTTCCTGTGAATCCTGTGAATCCCGTGCGCATGAATGAAGGAGAACAGGTCCATGTGCTTACGGCCCGTTCTGGTTCCAGCCAAGTCCAAACATGAGGCCTTCAAGAAGCACACCGTCAAGGAAGCTGGCAAAAATCCCCCAAAATTGCAGAGCCTTGTTCTGCAAATCCACAGAATTCACGTGGAATTCTTTTTCCAGAATTCATCGGGAAAAAGTCAGATGATCGAGACATCCTCGGGCTGGATTCCTAGAAATACAAATTCATTGGAGTCCATCGTGCTTTTCTCTAACATCCCAACGTTTGCTATGGACAAAGTGCATGGAGGTACCACAAACACCCCCTGGAGACCCCCGCCACATACAGAACATCTCCCCACACTCACTTCCTCTATAATAGTGATGGGGTTCCCCCCCTCTTATCTATAATAGTCTCCATGCAGGTTCATGGAACCCTGGAATGGTAGAGTTGGAAGAGGACAATGCTTTACATGCTCTGGGTTAAAGCGTGCCTGACAGATGGCTCATAAATGCCTCCAGTGTGGGAGAGCCCACCACCTCCCCAGGTCTTGGGCTCCACTGTTGTACTACGCCACCAGTCAGGAAGTTCTTCCTGACATCCAGCCAGAATCTGCTTCCTGGAACTTGACCCCTTGTTCTGTGTTCTACCTCTGGGATGATCCAGAAGAGATCCTGGCCTTCCTCTGTGTGACAACCCTTCAAGGACTTGAAAAGCACCATCCAGAGATTAGTAGAGCTGGAAGGAGTGAGAAGGCCAGAAGGTCCAACCCCTGCTCTCGCAGGACACCAAGTTACACCATCCCACTCAGATGGCTGTCCAGATGCCTCCAGCGAGGGAGAGCCCACAACTTCCCCAGGTAATAGGTTCCACTGTCATACCACTCCAACAGTGAGGAAATTATTCCTGGTGTCTAATCTAAATCTGGTTTCTTCCAGCTTCACTCCACTATTCTGCGTCCTTCACTCTGGAACAAACAAGAAGAGACCTTGCTCCTCTTTGCGACAGCCTTTCAAATACTCGAAGGGTGCTTTCACATCTCCAAGAACATCCCCAGTTCTTTAAAGGCTCTCCTCACGGGGCTTTGCTGTCAGTCCCCAGATCACCCTTGAAGCCCTCCTCTGAACCTCTTCCAGCTCATCTGCATCTTTCGACTCCAGATGAGGCACAACCAGTGCTGGGTAAAGGGGAACTAGCCCTTCACAGAATTTGGAATCGGCACTCCTATTAATGCAGCCCCAAATAGCATTCGGCCTTTTTTGCAGCCACATCACCAGGTTGGCTCATATTCAGCTTGCGACCTGCAGCAATCGCAAGATCCTTCTCACTTGCAGGATCGCTGAGCCAAGGATTCCCCAGCTTGCAACCATGCGTTTGGTTTCTAGTTCCTAGGCGAAGTTGTTTATCCGTTGCTTTTTTTTTTTTTTTTTGAAGGCCTGCTTTGTATGCTCAGCTGAACAAACAAGGCAATTATAATATTTATTAATAATAACTGGATGCCACTAGCACCGTGCTATTTTGGCAGCGTTGCGCCTTCATCCATCACTGCCGGCAGCCGTGCAGAGGCCTCGGCCCATTCCTCACTAGAGCGGAGCCAATGTTTCTCCAAAGACATTTTTCTCAGAAAATGTCTGAGATTTTTCTTTTTCTTGCTTCCTCCCTCAGGAAAAAAAGACCACGTTGCAGAATTTTTTTCCACCATTTTGGAGATGTGAGGTCAGCACCACTCTCTACTCACAACACCCCAGAATGCCAGGATTTCTTTATTTTGCTTGCCTGTTTTTCATTTTTATAAACCACCCCATTCTCCGGGCCGTTCACAGGACAGTGACACCAACAATGATTCCAATCCAGACTAAAAAGAAGTTTAAATAAAGAAGTTAGTTTAAATAAAACTAACTTGGGAATGAATCTGGGAAAGCCTGTTGGGAGAGAGACATCTTTAATTCCCTCTTGAAGGTCACAGTTGGGATATCCAATGCATCCCTCCCAGCATGGCATCCCATAATTTAGGGGCAACCACTGAGAAAGTCCTCTGGGGTCTTTCTTTCTCTCTTTCTCTCTCTCTTTCTCTCTCTCTTTCTCTCTCTCTTTCTTCTTCCTTCCTTCCTTTTGTTTTTATACTGCCCAATAGTCGAGGCTCTCTGGGCCATTAACAAAAGTTAAAAACGCACAAACAACAAAATCAGTTAATTAGTTGACATTAATCTTGCAGAAGTAGACTTCAGAAGATGATCCATGGAGGACTTTCGTGGATGAGGTGGAATATACCGGCCAAGATGCTCCTGAAGTTCTTGTGGACCCAAGAAGATCAAAACGGTGACCAGGGTGCATTTTCCAAGATGCAAGCCAGTGGCCAGTTTATTCACCCAGTGAAGCATTTCCCCATTTCCCATTCCAGGAGGAAGAGCCTCAGCAGCTCATTTGTCCACTTTTACAGAGGGCAATCCTCTGTTTCCGGGATTGTACGAGAAGAGCCCTCCCTTTCACAGCCTTGACTTTAAGCAAGACTGGGGCCAGCCTCCTGCCAACTCTCCAAAAGAGAGGACTATCCTCTCTAAAGTAGGGCACATGGCCACCCTAATTGGAAGGCATCCTTTACTGGAAGGACTATCCAGTTCAACCCCAGTTTGAAAATCAAGGAGAGCAGAGCAGGCCGGGGATTGAGGTCACCCGATCATAGTTTGCACCCGGATGGTAGACAGGGCAGGCCTTGGCTCTGTTCTCTCCCACAATGCAACAGATCTGTTGCATCCCTACCTGAAGCATGATTATAATCTTCGCATCTGTGTTTGCCCATAAAAATCTGAACATGCGCATTTTTTGCCTGGCAGGTTTTCTAGTGATTCACATCGCTGGGGCCAAGCGAGCGCAAGTCGGATCAGTGCAGAAGCAGTGCTGGCGGGCCACCCACCCACCGGCTGGTTCAAGGATGTTGCAAGAGATGGAGCACTGAAGAGCTGCTTCGCGGGGTGCGGGTGGCCGCCATCCAGTCTCTTTCTGGTAAACACAGCACCGGCTCCAAAACCAACATCTGCTCTACTTGACGGGGTTTACCTGCTCCCTTTCCCTACGATGGTCACAGGGAACACCTCTCTAATTTGCTTTCCTAGCCAAAAAAACAAGTCCTTTTTCAACAGAGAAAGGCTCCTCTGTGTCTTGGCTGGGCTCCGCTTGACCCCCCTTCCTAGTTGCATCAAGCCAAAGGTCTTGGATTTAAGCCTCTCCTGTCCCTTTGCTTCCCACAGCAATAAATCGGCTTAAAGCCCCGTGCCTTGGGCTGCTCCAGGCTGTGGACCAGATTGTCAGCCTCCTAGTCCCCGGCAGCCCGAGCTAGCCCAGTGGCTCGCGTCTATGTGTAGGTGCAAATGTGAAATGATGGCTGGTTTCGCTAGAAATTCAGTGCATTTCACCCCAGAGCAGGAGGCCCGGACAGGTGAGCTGTCCGTGGGCCACTTCCAGGCCCCTGCTGATGGCGTGTGATCTTTGCTGCAGCCTGAAGCTCCACAGCCTTTCCGACAGAAGACTGCCCCCAGAAAGACGGGCACCGCACCTCCCTGGCAATGCCTCGCTTGGGGTGCCAGTCGCACAGCAGATTCTCTTTGGGCTCCTGAGGGAAAGAAGCTGCAGGCCAGAGCAGCCTCCCTCGACCTGCATCCTGCCGCGGTGTCGGGCTGCAACTCCCATCATCCCCAGCCCGCGGCCGCGCCACGAGAGGATGCGGGAGGCGCCTGAGGGCGCGCCTTCGCGAGCTTCTGCCCGCACCGCGCAAGCGGATCGCCGGGGCTCTTGCGCCACCTACTGGCTGTGGAAGGAACACAGCAAGACCAAGGGCCAGCGCCAAGCTCCTCCCGATAGGAATTGTAGTTTGGGGTGCAGGAAAGGGGGAAGGTCAGCCAGGAAAGAATACGCAGCACCAGCCGAAGTTCTCGGCGAAGCCCTTGATAGACTTCTCAGTACCGAAGAACAAGAAATATGCAGGAAGCCAAAGCATTCTGCATGGACCTGCTTGAAGTTTATAATACTGGAAGCAAAGGTTTGAGTCGCTGCTTCAAACGGAGGTGCTCAGGTCCAAAGAGAGCAGAGTCTGTTAATTTATGTTAATTTTTGTTTCTCGCTCTCTCTGTGTAACTTTTACTGCACCGAGAGCCTCGGCTACGAGGTGGCATAAAATGAAATAAAGAGAATAATGGAAACAACTTTAAGAATCACATGCTCTTCAAAGCCATTGGGGGCTTTTTAGGTGCTATGGAAATACTGCGAATGCATAAATACGCCCATTGCAGCATCCTAAGCAATCAAATTGATTGAATGGGGCAAGACAGTTGCCTCCAAAGGGAAGGGCCTTCTCTGTGGTGGCACTACAGTTGCAGCATGACCTTCCCAGAGAGGCTCGTGTGGTGCCCGCGCTGTGCTCTTTTAGGCACCACTTTTAAACCCTTCTGATTTAGAAAATGCGGGCAAGCATGATCTGATGGCCCCTTGCTGTTGTCATGGGATTATCTGAGCCCCAGCAGAATTCGCCTTGCAATCCGCATGGAAAGAACCGTGCTGGCTGCCCCTTCGAGGGTGCAACTGGAGCCCAGAGAAGTGGGGAATGGGGTGCACTGGGGGGCAGGGAGAGAGGGCGCCAAGGTTTCGGCTTAGGCTGTTTCTGGATGCCAGCCATCCTCCTGTCCTCCCCTGCCAAGCCCAGCCTGTCTGGACGAAATGCACGGCAGTGGGCACCACGGAAACAGCACGCTGGGCCGGACAGTTTGGACCACTGGGCTGAACTGGCCCGGGCATCTTACGCAACAGCAGCTGCGCAGTGAGCTCAGCCTTGGAGCGGGCCTCAGTTGCAAACGGTGCGAAAGGTTCCAGCTGCATCGAGTCGACACTTCTGAACGTCACGGCTGGCACGGGGCGACACAAAAGCCGAATCCAGCCGTGATCCGCACATCATGGAAACCTGGTTCAAGGGAACGGTAAAACCAAATTGCGTGTGTCTTGCGGGTGATTTAGCATCAGACTGGAAAGTTTGGATGGGACTAAAGCCACGAAACGGACTTCACTGCGTTTTAATTATATGGGGAAGGCGTTTTCTTCCAGCTCACATGCCCCAAAATTTCACTCAACTGGAGACCGATTGGAGAATTGAACGACAAATGGAAATTCTGTTATACTTAGTACAATTAATAGGGTGTAAAAAGAAGCTCTTTAAAAAGTAGTTGATGATTTATACTTGATTTGAAGCGAATGGAAATTTTGTTGGTATTACAGTATAATAACTTCCTTTTTTTTTACTTCCAGTAGAGTACTGAATGATAGAAGATATTTTCAGTCTCTTTGAAATGTGTGTGCTTGAATGCATTAGTTATATTTGCTCAAAATCCCTTGGCAACTATTTTATTTTACTTTATTTTACTTTTTCATAGATCTACCTTTTTTCTGTATTCTATTTATGTTAAGAAAATAATAAAAATAATACAAAAAAGATTTTACTCAACTGTAATGTAAGTGGCTATAATTAATTATGGAGGGTTAGCATGAGACTTTAAATTTCATTGTCAATAATAATGAATATTGATATTACTTCACGTGGCTGAGCGTTGCTGGTTTTTATTAGAAAAAAGAGGAGAAATCATGAAAACACCAACATTAACAGAACGAAAAGTGCATCATAAACCCACATTTCTTAACTCCTCAGCTAAGCAAGTTCTTCCTTTACCCTCTATCAATATATGTATATCTGTGCCCTTGACTTTACTAGTAATAAACAGAAGCTTCATCTGCTAATAAATACATTGAAATAAATGCTTCCTTCCATCATGTCAGGACTTGAAGCTTTTCATCCCTCTTGGTAGCATCCATGAATTGAAAATCGCATTGTTACTGCAGAGACAGCACCCTCCCGACAACAGTGCGTATAGTCCAGGCGATGGTTCTCCCAGTTGCAATGTATGGCTGTGAAAGCTGGACCATAAGGAAGGCTGAGCACCGAAGGATCGAGGCCTTTGAACTGTGGTGCTGGAGGAGACTCCTGCGAGTCCCTTGGACCGCAAGGCGATCAAAGCGGTCAGTCCCAGAGGAGATCAACCCCGACTGCTCTTTAGAAGGCCAGATCCTGAAGATGAAACTCAAATACTTTGGCCACCTGATGGGAAGGAAGGACTCCCTGGAGAAGAGCCTGATGCTGGGAAGGATTGAGGGCAAAAGAAGGAGGGGATGGCAGAGGACGAGGTGGCTGGATGGGGTCACTGGGGAGGTGGGTGTGAGCTTGGGTGGACTTTGGGGATGGTGGAGGACAGGAAGGCCTGGAGAGTGTTGTCCATGGGGTCGCGATGGGTTGGACACAACTTGATTTTTTAGATACTAAAAGAACGCGGGACTGCAGTCAAGAAATTAAAAGACGCGTGCTCCTAGGGAGGAAAGCCATGGCAAATCCAGACAGCATACTAAAAAGCAGAGACATCACCCTGCCAACAAAAGTGCGTATAGTCAAGGCTATGGTTTCCCCAGTTGCAATGCATGGCTGTGAAAGCTGGACCATAAGGAAGGCTGAGCGCCGAAGGATTGAGGCCTTTGAATTGTGGTGCTGGAGGAGATTCCTGCGAGTCCCTTGGACCGCAAGGCGATCAAACCGGTCAGTCCTAGAGGAGATCAACCCCGACTGGTCTTTAGAAGGCCAGATCCTGAAGATGAAGCTCAAATACTTTGGCCACCCGATGAGAAGGAAGGACTCCCTGGAGAAGCATCTGATGCTGGGAAGGATTGAGGGCAAAAGAAGGAGGGGACGGCAGAGGATGAGGTGGCTGGATGGGGTCACTGAAGCAGTTCGTGTGAGCTTAGGTGGACTCCGGGGATGGTGGAGGGCAGGAAGGCCTGGAGGGGTGTTGTCCAGGGGGTCGCGATGGGTCGGGCACGACTTGGCGACTAACAACAACAACACTGCCATTGTTGTCATCACTGGAGTCACTATCACGGTCTTACACAAGTAAAACCTTGCAAACAGGCAGCAAGTAACGAGTAACAATTGCATATCATGCAAAAAAGCAGAGACAAAGCCCAGCCGCTTTCCATTTCGAACACCTGGAAGTTTCCCGTTTTTGCACATTTGCTAGCAGTTGGGCGAGCGAGGCAACTTCCTCGGGGCCTGGACAATGAAGGCACCAGAGGCAGTGAGAGCGGCTAGTCCGGTTGACTTCTGCACATGGAAGTCAGATGGAGGAGGGCCGTCTTTCCCTTCCCCTCCAGTGAGGCATGTCTTGGGCCTGTCCTGCAGCAAGGACTGTAACAGCACGGTCCTCCTGCTCGATCAGGTCCAAAGGACTCAGGGTAGCTGTTCTGCACACAGAAGGTCCCTGGTTTAATCTCCAGCATCTCTGGCTGAAAAATTCAAGGATTGGGAGAAAATAAGTTTTGGGTGAGGCTCAGAAGCGCTGCTGTTGGAGGAGGCAATGCGACCCCAGAGGGTCTCTGAAGTGCAGCTTCTGAAATGAGCCAGCCTCCCCGACCTCCAGCCAGCCTTCCCTGGAACTGGGCCAACCATTCCTAGCTTTGCATCTCCACCTGCACAGGTGAGCACTCCTGCTACGATTCACTGACCTGAACATCAGCCTCCCCCCAGGTGTGCTCTATACACAATCCCACCCACAGGAAACTCTTGGAAGACGCCAAAGCTTTTGTATTATTTTGAGATATTCAAATCAACAGAATTATGATATTATGGTGATACGGATTTGGGACTCTTTGAAAGAATCCGTTCCAACCCAGAATCACGACGTCATACCTGCTGCTCAAAACCAAATCCCCAAAATGAAACAGGCACAATCTAATTCATGCTAGTAGGCATTTTAGACTACGAGGGGTCTTCAAAAAGTTTCCGCTCTTTTATATTTTATAAATATATATTTTTGCTGATGGGATTAAAAAGTTGGTACAACGCTGGGAAAATACATCGCGAAGGAAGGTGACTATGTAGAAAAGTGATGTGATTTGGTTTTGAAATTCTTAATAAATAGAGTTTTAAAAAACATAGAAACAGAGCAAGTCAGAAGGGGTCTCCCGGGCCATCTAGTCTGACCCCCTGCTCCAACCGGCTCCGCTCATGACATGCCCACCATGTGCATGTCCAGCCTATCCTTGAACACCCTCATCAATGGGGCCTCAACGACCTCCCGTGGAAGCCCATTCCACCCCCTCGGGGTCCTGACTGTCAGGAAGTGCTTCCTGGCATCCAAACGAAACCTTGGCTCCCTGAGCTTTGCTCCGTTGGAACACGTCCTGCCTTCCTCTGCAGGGGAGAACAGGTCTCTCCCCACCTCCGTGTGACACCCCCTCACATACCTGTATGTCACCAAAAAGTGTGGAAACTTTTTGAAGAAGCCTCGTACTAATATTATGCTGTTTCATCATAACTAATAACATATATTTCTCTGCAAAATGTGGTTCGTTGAAATGGTCGTGCACCATTTTAGCAAACACAGAAGTATATAAATATTAATAATAAAATGTGAATGACCTTAAACTTACCCAGTGCATTTCCCCCCTTTAGAGAAGTTTCCCATTACTTCCTTCACTGGGGACCACTCCTGTAGCAGAAGATACGAGAGGCTCGTGTAATCAGAGTATGTTTCCCAGTTCCATGATAATGAAACTTCAGTTCTTCCCCTGCAGTGAGCTTCAGTCTGATTTCACCTCTGGAGACCATAAAAGATAATTCCAAGGCGATCAGAAGCCTCTGTTGAGTCAGTAATTGGCATAGCAGAATAATGTTAACTTTTGGCAAAGCCATTGCTCCGTCCTTAATAGACTTGTACAAAATATATTTACTGTTTAGCACTTTGGGGAAGGGGGGTTGCTTACCCAGATAGATTTCATTATGAAGTCATTCTCCCCTCCTTCTCTTATTGCTATTAGACGACATTGAGGAAGTTACAGAAATCTGAACATCACATTCATTTTTATTAGCTCTTAAAAATAAAGAACCCACAAAATAGATGGGGTGAGCTATTAATTTTTTAAAAATCCAGTATTCAGAGTTGGGCAGTACCTTTATTAAGGCCAGTAAAAAGTGCATGGAAGCACCCAAGCTTTCAAGTTCTCCAGAACTTAGAAACATAGAAACAGAGCGAGTCAGAAGGGACCTCTGGGGCCATCTAGTCTGACCCCTGGCTTCAGCCGGCTCCGCTCACGACATGCCCACCATGTGCACGTCCAGCCTATCCTTGAACACCCGCACCAATGGGGCCTCAACCACCTCCCGGGGAAGCCCATTCCGTACCCTCGGGGTCCTAACTTATCAAGCTCAGTGGTTTTTGGCAGCTCTTGGAACAAAGGACTATTTTCTGTAAAAAAAAAGGGGGGGGGAGATATGTACCCACTCTAGAAAGAGATGATCATTTCCCCTTTATCACTAAATAAGTGATAAACTTATTCTCGACCACCTTTCAGGGCAGAAGACTTCCCAAGGTGGCTTCTAACAATCAAACACATGAGACAGATATATTAAGAACCATAAAAACAGTAAGAACACCATAAAAACTGCAATAAAAGCAATGAGCAACCCGGCGATAAAGAAAAGCAAACACGTCAGTCATAGCAGGAGAAAGTAAAGTAATATTTTTGTCGAGCTTTTCTTAATAGGTTACAGTAATTAAGCATGGAGGAGCCTGGATGTTCATTTCTTGCAGAGAGATGGTGCCACTCTCTGCAAGGAAAAGGTAAGGGTGGGGAGAGCGGGCCTCGCCACCTGGGAGCACCCACCTGGCAGGGAAACAAATGCCAAGCATGTCTCCTTGTGATCTTAAAATGCAGGAAGACTGAAAACTGCACGGGGGTTGCAGGCTTGGCACTGCAGGCCAGAAATGTGCCGGTCCAGACTTCCAGCAAACACCGTCCATCAGCAGGATTCAGGTTCCTACACTAGATCAGACATTTTGGAACACTTCAGCTGCGAAGACCTGGTCTACCAGCCCTGTTTTAGGAAGCTCTGGGCTGCACCATTCAAAGCACGCAGCCCCCCATCCTTAAGTGGGATAAGGGACAGAGAGCAGGGTAGCCACCAAAGAAAGAGGCGAAAAGGACGA
The DNA here is from genome assembly GCF_004798865.1 of Varanus komodoensis. Classification (NCBI taxonomy): domain Eukaryota; kingdom Metazoa; phylum Chordata; class Lepidosauria; order Squamata; family Varanidae; genus Varanus; species Varanus komodoensis. The sequence continues at coordinate 2,041,611 of NW_025336259.1, forward strand.
CACAGGACTGCAAAGAATTGGCTCATCTCGCTGTATAAATGCAAGTTTAGACATCGTTGCTGTAATTTCAAAATACGATATGCCTCAGCATAGTGGTAACGGCTGCGATGAAATGGCCTGTGCTTGAAATTATTATTATTATTATTATTATTATTATTATTATTATAACATTTCTATGCCACCCCTTGCCGAAGCCTCGGGGCGGCTTACAACACAATAAAATACAATAAAATACAAAAATAACAATATAAAATTAAAATTAACAATATAAAATAAATATAAAATATAAAAGAAGTCACCCTGGCCAGATAAATAAGCAAATATTGTTGAACTGTGGAGGGACAACTTTAAGACCCTGATCTCTCTTGTGTTTTTTCCCTTGAATCTCTGAACCAGATTTGGACCAGAGCGAGGACACGATCAAGGAGAGATTCTCCTCCTACAGCCGATGACTTCTGTGAAGCGGGACAGGTGGTCCCGATGCCAAGACTCCTTCTCACAACTCCTACATCCTGGGCAAAAACCAGACTGCCTTTTTCCCACCAGCTATGGAGTGGCTTTTACTGCTGGTCCGTATTGCAGCACTAATATCTAAAATGTTAAATGTAATCACGTTCCTGAAGGCAGGGGGGAATCGCAGATTGCCTGGCCCGGTTGTTTGTCCTCAAGGTTTTAACCAAGGAAAGTTGTAAACTGGGCAAAAGACAAGATGTTGTTGACAGCTGGGATTGCAGATAACTTATGGATGGAGAGAAAGGATTTCAACAAGCCTTGCGCTGGCCAGGCAGAGAGGACATGAGGGCCAGAGAATAGATACCCAGGGGAACGACTGCTATTCCAGCCTGCTGCATTCTCCATCCAGCAGAGAAACCTGTGAAACCCCAGAGCCGTTGGATTAATGCAGTTAAATATATGATAGGAAGGCTGCGTTGGGGCTGGCGACCTGGATCAAGTACTTCCCTTTCTCTTGGCTGGGATCCTCCCTCTTGGAGACTGACTTTTTAACACCAAGAGGGATCCCTGCGGAGGTTTCTGGCTGAGCGCCGGCCAGCAGAAGAGCTCACAAATCCATCCAGCACCGCGTGGAAAGCCAAGAAGACTCCCTGCAGAGGAGTCGCTCACTGCGGAAGCAAAATAAAGCACAGGGGATGATAAGAGGCCGAAGGCAGGTCTCCAGGTGCCAGGAAAGTTGTCGGATTGCGAGAGAGTGGAAACAAATGGCTGTTCTTGGGGCTGAAATGACACCTGGTGGCACCAGGTGGGGAATCTACGAACCTCTGGATGTGACTGGACTCCAGAAGGCATCACGGTGCTCAGGAGGGCGGTGGCGAACCCCCAAGAGAAGGCGCCCATTCTCACAGTCCTGTCAGGACTCAGCCAACAATTTGGAGAGTCTGAACATTCAGGGAGATCTTTATGGGCAAACCAGGTCTAGCACTTTTCAGTCAGGACCAAGCCTTTTATAAAACGAATAGGCTTTAATTCCTTGTTCAAACCAAGCCACCCCAAAAGATTTTTTTTCACAATAAGTAACCGCGATGCTGGGAACGATTGATGGTGAAAGGACGGGGCTGGATGGGGTCACTGGGGCGGTGGGTGTGGGTTTGGGTGGGCTCCAACGGATGCTGGAGGGCAGGAGAGCCTGGAGGAAGGCTGTCCAGGGGGTCGCGATGGGTCGGGCTCAACTTTGCAACTAAACAAAACAAAAACACTATGCTATTGCCAGGTAAACCGATTTCCTTCCAGCGGCCTGGAGAATTGTGCCTAAGCTCAGAGGGAACTGAGAAGTCTTGTGGGGTGACAGATGATGTTGGCAACCCTGCTAATAAAAAATCTAGGGTGCTGTATCTCATGAACCTTGGCTCCAACACACCACCATGGTTCAAGGAAGTTGGAGTCCAACAACATCAGCAAGACTACAAGTCCCAGACCTCTGCCTCATGGGAATGCTACTTTCAGCTTAGAACTTCGCCTTCCTCCACCCCACTTCTTTGCAGACACCAGGGGACGGGAATAATTCCCATAGCTGCCATTTTCTTCACAAGGTATTTCACTACTCAAAACTGAATTTCATGTGCATATAATGCAAAAATAGATCCAGAGTTGCAATTGTTAGAAGAGATGCGCATAAAATGCCTGTGCGTTTTCGTGCAGATGAGGGGGGCTGGGTTGTTTCTTCTTGGTTCTCTGGAATGCTCTCTATTTGGGATAAGCTAAACTCAAGGCTGGAAAGTGCGAGAGACACTGAAATAGACAGACTGGCCCATCTGGCTGGAGCGTACCATGTCGGGGGCCAGCGCGGGGGTGGCTCACAGAGGGCTGCCCCTTCTGCCTGCTCATTCCCCAGTGGGCGCCATGCATTGCGGTGCCCGATGCTCCGGGAGAAGGCAGCAGGCTGGAGTCCCTTGCAGCTGCCTCCCCCTTCCCCACGGCCACCTCCTTGTGTCCCTCCCTGGCCACAGAGCTGGCGAGAAGGCGTGGGTGCCACCAGTGGCTTGCCCGTCGGCTCTCTGCTCGCCCAGCAAGCAAGTGGGTGCGGGGACCAGAGGAGGAACTGCAGCTGGGGACCATGGTGCCGAGAAGGTGGTCAGAAGCCCTGGAAGCTGACCGGCCCAGGCCAGCAGCAAGAAGGTGTCCCTGGTGCCACCCTGGGAGATGGAGAGCATCAGGGGCTTCAGCGGCACAGTAGGTTGCCGGTGGGGGGGCGGCTCCATCCTGCTGCCCAGCCTCGGCAGCCAGCGGCCACTGCCTCCCTCCGCCTCACAACAGGGCCGGCATCTGGGCCCTCCTCTGCGTCTCGTTCAGCCACACGACAATTTCCCATCGCTTCAGCTGCTGCGTGGTGGATAGGATACCACCCTCCTCTGCGCCAGAGCAGAGTCCTCTCCCACCTCACTGCTCCGGTCCGATGTGCTTTTCGTCGGGAGATCCTCCCACGTGACTTTGATGGGGCCGAGCACTGTCCTGCCGGTTTTGCATCGCCTTCAGAACACAGCAGTTAAAGGCCGCTTCTGAGTTTGCGCTGTGCTGGATAAACACCCTCGGACGGGGCCTTTCGGTTTCTTTCAGAAGCTGGTTTCGAAGAGGCTGGCCAGGAGGGAAGAAAGTTAAGAACACCAGAATGACCACAGTTAACCTCTTGTAAAGCCAGTTCTCTTCCTTGAACGCAGCCCCGGCAAGGTGCTTTGCAAGCCAGTGGAGCGACACTAAGGCCAAAGCAACATTTGAAACGAGGAGCATAAACACTGCGTGCAAATTACCCTCCAGTTGCAAGCCCCTTGGTTTCTTCATGGAAGTTCATGGAAGCCACAGAGCTACACAGGAAAGATGGAGGCAGCACCCAGCCTGGGGCTGATGGAAACTGGTGTCATCATGGGAGCTACTATCCGTCACGGCTCTGTAGAACCTCACCCATCAGCTCCGGTGTGCCGAGGCTGGGCATCGTGGGATTGCTGGCCTAGAGAGACCCTTCCTAGGAATCCAACGTCTGGAATCCAACTTGCTTTAACTTTCCCCCCTCCGTCCCTGCTCCCTCTTGATTCTAGGAGAGCCAGTGTGGCGTAGTGGTTAAGAGCGTGGGACTGGGACTCAGATGATCCGGGTTCGAGTCCCCGCTCGGCCATGGAGCCAGCTGGGTGACTTTGGGCCAGTTGCAGACTCTCAGCCCAACCTACCTCACAGGGTTGTTGTTGTGGGGATAAGATGGAGGAGGGAAATGATGTAAGCTGCCTTGAGCCCTTTGTAGGAAAAAGGCAGGATATATAAATGGAAAGATAGATAGGGTCACAGGTTTTCCACTGCTCCACCCAAGCCAAGGATCTGTGAGATCTAACCATCAAACCGATGGACGACCCCAACCCTCTCCTTCTTGTCTAAGCTAGGGATGTTTGTGGACCATACTCCGGCCTTCTGCAGGCACTTTATCTGGTCTTCCCCACAGTCCCCAAAATGCATGTCCAAGCTGGGTGGCAAGAAATCCTTGTGGCGGGACTTCTGAACTTAGAGAAGGGAGATGGACAACTGCCCAGTCTCCTCCCATTTGCAGATGAGCCACATGGGAAACTCCCCATCATTAAAGGCAACGGCATCTTGTGGAACTGGACCATACCAGTGGCCAACCACCAGCTGCCTCCAGAAAGCCCAAAAGCAGGACATGAAGACAGAGGCAGAAGCTGGAGGAGCTTCCAGGAAAGCGGCTTTCCAAGGGAGAAGGGAACACACGTTGCCACCACCCCACCTGCAAGCCACAGAATTTCCCGCCACAGGATGGCGTGATGAGCACCCATGTCGATGGCTTTAAAATAGGATGAGAAAGTCATGAAGGAAAAGGCTAGCGGTGACTCCCAGTCCCGATGGTTATTTGGTACCATCTGCACCCGGGGTGGCGTGCGTGCCAGTTGCTGGAGAACCTGGGCAACGGTTGCTGGAGAAAACGGCGCCATTGCATTCACACCCCACTTGTGGACTTTCTGCAGGCAACTGGCTGGCCTGGACCAGGGGGACTTGGTCTTGGTCTGATCCAGCCGTGCTCTGGTGGCCGCCTTCTGGGATGATCACTCAGGTAGTCAAGGCAACATCTGGCAAATCTGTTACGAGACTCACTTAAGTTCAGGAACAGCAGGAAATTAGCACCCCGAGAACATTGGAAACTAATCCTCGGATTTATGTGAAGGTCTCGTGAAACATAACTGCACCTGCCTTCCCAATATCAGCTCTTCGAAATTATTTGGGGGAAGAGGGGATGTCACTGCCTTTATTACAGTTTGATGATACAGAACTTCACATCTGGTTCATTTTCAAGAGAGGAAGGCTCTCTAAAGCTGGTGCTTTTTCCATCTCTTCGAGTTTAGAAATACTATGCCGGGTGTTTATTTCCACCTAACGTGGACCACACGTGAACAGAAATATGGGACTGTATCCAGCGTTCATATAACCTATGATCCACTGATGTCCTAGTCTTAAGACACACATTAGAATACCGCAGCTGAATGCCCCATGCCTGGAAGGGGCTTGTTGCGTTGCATGAAGGACCATGCAAGGACGCTCAGATGTTGAACAAGCAGCAAAGCTGGGAATGTCTTACAGATGGTCTGGAGAGCCACCACCAGCCAAAGACAACAGATTGGGCTAGAAAAGGACCAGTGGGTAAAGGCACCTCCCCAAGTTCATGCTACTAATTCGTTCTGGCCAGTGCTTTTTTTGTAAAAAAAAAAAAAAAAAAGTGCTGAAACTCACCTCTTGGGGTCACACTTTGACACTAAAAAAGATTTTCAATTCACCAACTTTTTTTGAAATAAAGAACTTATTTACCTTTTGCACGTGGCCAGTCACTCTACACACACATAAACATAATGGTCGCTGCCGGCAGTAAGCACTCAGCACGGGACCACACGACCGATCCCAAGCCGAGCAGCATCCCGAGCTGAGCAGCGCCCTCACAAGCAGCGCCGACACACACGCAGCCCGCAGGCACTATTTTGATGCTTTTTGCTGCCGACCTGCTATGCCCGACAGGGTGATTCACAATCACATGGAAAAATCCATCAAAAAAAGGTGCCGGAACACCGTTCCGGTGCGTTCTATGACCAAAAAAAGCCCTGGTTTTGGCAGCTGCAAGCATCTCATCTTTGAACAGGTTGGAGAACCTCAAGAACTGAGTGAAGACCAGTGTTTTTCTCCCTGAGCTGACTCAATCTGCAGACATTTAGAGGCTACTTGGAGGCTAGAGACCAGGGCCTCTTCCATCAGGCCGGTCTACCACTTCTGTTAGCAGCCGGGTCCCACTTGGCCCCTATCCTGGGAGAGGCATGAGAGAGAGACCATCCCTTCCACTGGCTTTGCTGGGACTAAATGCTATTGGTTCCTTCCTTGCCTGGAACTGTCACATGCAGAGACCTCTGTGCCTGATCTTGATGCAAACCACGTTGTGACACTGGAAGAACTGGTCCCTGAGATTGGCTTGTTCTTTTTCCATAAGTGCCATGATAAAATATAGCCCACCTTTAAGGTTTTGGCAAACGAGGTTAGTTTGCAGGAGGAGGGGATACAAAATAGAGCCATGCTAAAGAATTTGGGGATTCGGGTTTTCTGGAAGCTCCAGACCAGGGAAAGGATGTTTCTGGGCATATACCTCTGCTTGTGATCTCTGGCATTGTAACTGCAAAGGATGCCTTGGTGTAGTTGGATAAATTCAAGGACCAGGACTCGGTGCCGCTTGCCACAAATTGCTAATACCAAAGACCCATTTCCGCAAGTTCTAAAGGTGGAGGATGGCCTGCGTGTTATGAAGACTCTCGGTCTTCAGCAACTACTGAAATAGGTGTCAGGAAAGGGCATCACGCGGAGCCATTTAGAGAAGTGGTGGAGCTCAGTGGAGACTTCTGCTGTTTGTCCGCAAAAAGCCACCGGTTCAGTCTGCAGCATATCCTAACCATTTGGGGGAAATCCATTTGCTCTAGAGAGCTGCTGCCAGTCAGTGCTGGCAATACTAAGCTAGATGGAACAATGATCTAATTCAGTCCAAGGGGCTTTTTCTTTACATGAATACACACCTTACTAGAATCCTTTCCCCAGTGGGAAGCTGGTCTGTTTCCCTTCATTCAATTTCTTACGGGGTGGGTTGCCATTGCACTGATCTTCTAATTTGGGTTGCAGCAGAAGAACCTGTGGTCCTTCAGACGTTGTGAGATCACAACTCCTGTCCCTGGTTGACAGCCAGGTTAACTGGGGCTGATGGGAGGCAGGAGACAACAGCCTCTGGGGAGCCACAAATCCCTGCTCCCCCGTTCTCCCTGATCAATGGCCCACACGGGAAGCTCTCTGCAGCGGGCACAAGGAGCTGCCCCAGCAACACGGGCAGAGGGCTCCGTAACCCTTTCCTCCCTGGAGCAGAGCAGCTGTGGGAGACAGAGTCCTGCCTCTGGCACGCACTGCTTAGAAAAAAAAGCGAGCAGGGGAGACATGGCAGAGGTGTATGGCGTGGAAGCGAGACCTTGTTTTCTCCTCTTGCCTAATACTGGAACCCAGCGAGGTCCATCCCATGAAGCTGCCTGGCGGGAGATTCAGAGCAAATAAAAGGAAGAGCCTCTTCACACAGCAGAGTCAAACTAGGGAATTCGCTTCTGTGAGATGTAGCGGCGGCCACATTTGGATGGATTCAGAAGGGGCTTGGGCAAGTTCATGGGGGAACGGTCTATTGAGGGCTGCTAGTGCTGGGGGACACATGGGCAGGAGGGAACCGTTGTCCTCGTGGGCAGCTGGTTGCCCATGGTGTGAACGGCACGCTGGACCAGATGGGCCCTTGGACTGACCAAGCATGGACCTTCTCACATGCTTCTCCATGAGCCGGGACACCTGCCGACCTGTCCAGCAAGGCACGTCTAGCAAAGCTGATGCTGGTACTCCTGGCGCAGGACAAGCAACTCCGCAGCCCTGTGAGGGCAGTCTCTGCTTGCATGGGAGGAGAACAGCGAAGGGCTCCGAATCCTCCGGGGAGGGTTGCATTACGGATCCGGAGAGAAGCCCTGGGGGACAGACCGAGGGCCATTTTGCAACCTCTCTCTCTCTCAAAAGGAACAGAGGTGTGGCTCTGAAGTCAGTCTGCCTAACTGGACAAAAACACCCCCCCAAAAAATTCCAAGCACAATCTGGAGACAAAAATTCTCTCCAAGGCAGGTCTTCCTCGTAAACTTTTTAAGCATCCCTTGAGAGCTTTCTTTCACAGCACGCTTTACCCACATCGCAGGCACAAGGATCGTGCCAGAGATGCAGGAAGGGCTGGCAAGCGCTCCGGCCGGCATTTTCCTTGGGTTCGCATCACTAAATGAAGTGCGTCCAGTTAATCTCAAGAAAATGTGGTGGTGGAGAGTGACGTTGCCAGCCTCCTACCCTCATCGCACACAGGCATTGGCAAAGTGCTGGCCAACCCACAAGGAACACTGTCAGCAGCCAGTCTTTTCGAACAAGGAGGACGTCTGCGGATGCTTTCGAGACCAGCAGAGATGGAGCCGTCTCGCTCAAGAAAAGAATGTTTTCTGTTTTAAGTTTTGACAGCATTCTGGAATGTTTCGGGTCGCTTGTCCTTGAAATGGGATTGTAGAGGGCTCCGGGGTTTTTAGCAGCTTCGTGGGGGCTCTGCACAGAGAAGACCATTGACGGCAAAGAAACTTGCCTAGCGTACTGCCATCTTTGGAAACTGTCATCTTCCAAACTGTCATCTGCCATCTTTGGAAACTGTCATCTTCTACATCGTCCCAGGAAAGGACCCTGCAGGTTCTAGCATGTTGCTGCTCGAACAGGGTGCAGTGAGGATCAAAAGGCCTTGTTAGCCCCCAAAATAAATGGAATGTACCCTCTCAAGCCCCTTCCAAGACTCTCCGTGTCTGCAAAAAACAAACAGGGGTTCCTTGGCAGACCAACCAAGAGCTCCCAATGGGAAAACAGTCTGAAAACTAGTGGGTTTTTTTTCTTTTTTCTTTTAGCAGGATGGTTTCTTTTCTGGTTCCCCAAGAACTGGCTATATATACAGACCAATCACGTACATACACATGGATTGCTCCACAGACACAGCGAGCTGATAATACTAAAATAGCAAAATCACATTTTATTCTGCATGGAAATAAACTATACAAAAAAGTCTCCGTTTTGCCAAAAAATACCAGCAGAAAAATCTCCATATGACATCTACATAAAAAACAAAACAAACAAAACACCCTCTTTGTTGCTCATTTTAAAGTTTACAATTCATTTCCTGGAAGAAAGCTAGTTTTTTTTTAAAAAAACAACTTACATACAGGTCTGACTATTATATGCCCATGGAATACAGTTTCTACACGATGGTTTCATTCCCCAAAGCAGTTCTCTTCCATTCATAACAGCACACGATGTTGAAGAGGGCCTCTATGCAGGGAATCCAACAGAAGAGGAATCGCAGAAAGGCCATCTCGCTCAAGCGAGTTGAAATTATTAAAATGCACCTCTGAACTCACAAATGCATCCCTTGGTCAGGGCCACACAAATATCCTTGACATGTGAAGAGGGGAGGGGATGTGCTTGTCTTTCAGCCCCCCCCATACTGAAAATCCTCTGTGTGGCAGCATCAGAGGCCCAGGAATTCCTGTGCGATCTAATTCCAGAGACGGAAAAGACATCAAATTTGGACAACAGCATTGCTGTGTTTGTACCGGGCCAGGCTTCTTCAAACTGGGGCTCTCCAGCTGTGCTGGGACTTTAACTCCCAGTGTAGCTGGCTGAGGAGATGCTGGGAGTTGTAGTCCCAGCACATCCGAAGGGTCCTAGCTTAGGGAAGGTTGTAATAGGCCAAACCAAAAGGCATCCCAATAGTTTAAATTCACACAATTTAGTGTGTTCTTCCTGGTCAAGAAGCAAAAGGACAATCCATCTGTTTTGCTAATTTAAAAGGGGGTCTTTTCAGTTATTTGACTGTAAGTATGGCTGAACGTAAGAGGACCTTCTGTGCACTTGCACAGGGCTTTCTCAAAGTGACGAAATAAAACTCCATTCCACTTTAATGGCAAAAGGGAAACCGACGCACGGTCATACCCAAAGCTTAACATCCTGTATTCTTTTAGAGCTTTACAGAATAATTAACCAGAGCAGATCAACAAGCAAAACAAAAACCGCTCTGGGTCAACTGCTCACAGCTTCTTTCGAAGAGACACACCTAAAACGGAAGAATCCTCACAGCAATTACTCCACTGCCTCGGAAACCCTTTCTCTTAAAAAAACAAAAGGAAACAAGAGGACCCCAAACAGACCAGGGCTTCTTTCCCCCTCCCCATATCTGTTAGGTCTCCTCTGTTGCTTCTGAACTGTTGGATGGGAGGAATTCTTCTTGGAATTCCACTTTGACTGGATACAGTTTGATGTACGTGTCGACCATTAAATCCAAGTCATGTTTAATATCAAAGTTTATGTTTAGCAGGGCAAGGTTACTCGACCTCTGCTCAGTCAAGGTGTTCTTTAGGTAGGCCTTCAAGCGCCTCCTGCCGATTTCAAATTTCTCATTCTCCACCTTCATAACTGGGAGGATGCACAAAACCTTGAGCAAGGAATACACGTTCGGGAAGAACTTGATATCAGGCAGGTGGAGGGTTTCGTAAATGGTTGTGGGAAGCTCTATATCCTTCCCGCGGTGCTTCCACTTGATCCGCCAGCAATGAAGTTCTGCAGACAGCGTATCCGGATTGGTCAGGTCGTTTTTGTACATGTCGGCATGATGCTCCTCCGAAGTGTTAAATTTGAGCTGCCCCATGACGGAGGGCACCAAAGACAAGCACTTCAACGCCCTCAGGTGCTGCTCAGAGAAGATGTCCTTCAGTTCCTGAATTATGTGCTCCACGGTTGGAATGCTAAGTGCTTCTTTGTAGTAATTCTCGGGGGTTATTTCGGAGCCCAGGTTCCCTTGCTGGGCTCGGCTAAACTTCCCCGGGAGCTTAATGGGCAGGTCCAGTTTGGTTGCCAGGTTTGTGGCTTCCTCAAACCAGAATTCATGGTAAACTTCAATGTTATCCATCACTTCATTCAGGGAATGCAACACGGCCGTTAAGCTGCTGGCCGCGAAGAAGACATCCGACGTTTGACCCTGGAGGTTCTTGCCGAAAGCCCGTGTGAAGGACAGGATGTTCTTGATGATCACGACGGTGACAACGAAGTCGAAGTCGGCGAGGGCTGTCGCGAGTATGTACGCCCGCCCCGCGAGCGAGCTGCTCCACCGAACCGAAGCCTCGTTAATGCCGTCCAAGCATAGCACCAGTGCCTGGAGGAGGTCCACGACAATCTCAAAAGTATCATGCCGCTCCGTCCAGTGGGAACGGACAATTTCTTTTAGCTCGTTCCCCTTTCCTTCACTGTTCTGAAAGAGGAGAGAAATAACATTGTCCAAATCCACAAGCAACTGGGGCGACTGGTGGAAAAACACGCACACTTCTTCTATGGTCCCCAGTGCAATGGAAATACCCAACACAGGAACTGATTTGGCTAGCCAAATGTTCAAGGCACAGGAGGAGGAGAGGGTATATACAGCCTGGGGGTATTTTTCCAAGATCCTTGTCGCCACGGTCTTCATTTTTGAAGCAAAGCCGCTAGAGACAATGTAGGCTTGTCCCCGGCAATATTCCATGTTTAAGCCCCATTTTTCAGTTATGGTTGTATGGAACTTGACAGCTAAGATTTCTGGGTCTGCCTCGTAAGGCAAGAACCCAATGAACTCTTCCCTCAGGTTGTGGGAATCATCGACGAATCGCACCAACACCGGCAAGTGTTCCTCACTGCCTAGATCCACCACTTCATCCGTGACGATAGAGAAGAAGTGAGAGTCTCTGACTTCCCTGAGCGTTTCTTCCCGCACGCAGCTTTCGCAGATCTCCAGCATCTGCTTCTGTTGGGCTTTTGAGCAATAAGCCAGATTCACAGCAGTCGTCTCAAACCGCTTCCTCAAAACCTCATCTCCAGAATTTATCCTGAATTCCAAGAGAGCCTGGAAATTGTCTGGAGTGAAGATGCCTTCGGGGAGTTCGTCGGCATTGTGGCCGTCCAAAGGGATGTTTTGCCTCCCCATCAAAATTAAAATTTCAAATAAAGATTTAAGGTAGTCTTTGTTTTCCCTCTCCTCTTGGGTTAAAGGGACATCCTCTTCTACTGGCTCATCAGCACCTTCATCGGAAGCTGGGTTCTGGATGTCGTTGTCGACAGACTCCTGATTGGTCTTCTCCTGTTCAAAAGCTTCGTCAACTAGGAGAAGAGAGATTTAAACCGACAGTTAATATAGAAACACCAAAAACATCAACTCACCACCTTTAAGCTGATGAAGCTGCCAAACATGTCAGCAGGTGGTAGTGCTGACATGAAATCAAAGACAGGTGAGACTCTTGTTTAAATTAGAGTTTGCACAAGTTTGTTGTACATTTAACAGAAAATAAAAAGGTAAAGGTAAAGGTTTCCCCTTGACGTTAAGTCCAGTCATGCCTGACTCTCAGGGGCGGTGCTCATCTCCGTTTCCTGGCTGAGGGAACCAGCGTTTGTCCGCAGACAGTCTCCGTGCTCATGTGGCTGGCATGACTAAACACCGAGGTGCACGGAACACTGTTACCTGCCCACCCAAGTGGTACCTTTTTACCTACTTGCATTTGCATGCTTTCGAGCTGCAAGGTTGGCAGGAGCTGGGACAGAGCAACGGGAACTCACCCCCTTGTGCGGGTTCGAACCGGCGACCTTTCGATCAACCAGCCCAGCAGCACAGCGGTTTAAACCCCTGCGCCACCTGCAGTCCCTTAACAGAAAATACTCGACGCTAAAAAATATATTAAAAGCCCTAGGTTCTATCCGGCTGTGTGTGTCACAGTACTAGCAGTCGCAGGCGTAATTTCCACTTCGGAGCACACTCCCAGCCAACAGCCGTGTTGGGCAGTCCAGAGGCACCAACTTGGAAGGTGGGTGTAGCCGCTCGGGCCAGTCTAACGCTAGAGAGACCTGGGTTCCCACAAGCTTTATGCAGGACCGCCCTTGAGACAGGTCCAAAAGCTGCAGCTGGAGCAGAATGCATCAGCTGGCCTGGCGGAACTGCACTGGCTGCCTGTTTGCAACTGGGTCAGGCTCGAGGTTTGGTGGTCAGTGCACAAAAAGGGATGCGGTTACTGGAGGAACTTGACATGCACATGGTGGGCACGTCATGAGTGGAGCCGGCTGGAGCCAGGGGGTCAGACTAGATGGCCCGGGGGACCCCTTCTGACTCACTCTATGTTTCTACCTTCTTCCTTCCCGGCCGCTGGGATCGCACCCAAGCACACCTGATGAGGCTCTCCTGCCGGCATCATATGGAGAGCCAGTGCGGTGTAGTGGTTAAGAGTGCAGGACTGGGACTCAGGCGATCCGGGTTCTAGTCCCCGCTCGGCCAGGGAGCCAACTGGGTGACTTGGGCCAGTCACAGACTCTCAGCCCAACCTACCTCACAGGGTTGTTGTTGTGGGGATAAGATGGAAGAGGAGAATGATGTAAGCTGCCTTGAGCCCTTTGTAGGAAAAAGGCAGGATATAAATCGATAAATAAATAAATAAATAAAATAAAAATATGCTGCCGAGATCTTTCAGCAAAGGTTTGGAGCAGGGCATCAAGCAGTCGGGATGGCCAGGGCAGCTTATTTTATATTGTATGTATTTTATTTTAATGTTTGTATTTTTAATTATAATTATTTAACTAATTGTTGTAAGCCGCCCCGAGGCTTTGGCGAATGGGGAGGCATAAAAATGTTTTAATAAATAAATAAAAACAAATAAATGTGCGAGGAATCCCGTTTTGTGCAGAAAATCCCTCGGAATCCCTGAATTTGGTTTTCACGGACTGCACACTGGGAATTGAGCCCTGCACACCACAAAAGCGGCAATCTTTTTTGTGTGTGCCACTGGCACTGACAGCAGCAAGAGGAGAGAAAGATCAGCTGCCAGGAATGGCGGCCAGCACACCAGCAAGCAGCTCCCCGTTCTCATCCTGCAGCCACTCCTGATGGGGAAGGTTGCTGGTTGTGCAACGGGGGTCCACAAGCGGTCGCTGTCTTCCTCTTGACTCGGCTCGCCTTGCAGGGCCAGGTCAAGCACGAGGGGAGGTCCGTGGATTCCGCAGGAACAGATCCCAGAAGGGCCTGTCCCGGTCTGAGTGCACCCCATGTGAAACGACCTTTCCCCCTGAGATTAGATGCACATTAAACATACTTAATTTTAAATCTTTCTGCAGGCCTTCCCAGCATATCTTAGCCCTTTCATACTTTAATCCTGGGATGAGTGGAGATAGCTGATTGATTCTAGGCATTGGTTTTACGTATTTATGATTTGTGTTCACCACTTTATAACCCACTTACATCGACACAGTTTAAAGGGTCGTAAATAGAAAGATGAAGTTGATGCAGTAATTCTGGGCCAGTGTCTCAACCGTGTAGCTGTGCTGAGTGCCATTTTTTGGTGGAGAGATGAGTATGATTCAAATAAAAATGTGCAGTATACCCCACAGGATTGTTAAGTGTGTGGGGACCTGTATAAATCACCCTGAGTTTTAGCAGAAACTGTAAGGCAGCAGTGCAATAAGAAATCCCGTTTTTCGCAGAACTACTAATTCAAGGCCTTTTGAAACCCAAAAACAGGAAAACAGAAGTTTCTCTCTCAGCCAAGCTTGGCTCCCTGATCAGTATTCTTGTGGGTGACGTGTTTGCAAAGTCATTGTTTTCATTGTCTTTATTTTCCCACCATTTTAATGTATAATTGGTTTTATTCTGGGTTTTATTATTGAGGTTGGATGCAGTGCCTTGTTCTGTTTTATATTTTCATTTTTTTTTCTTTTTCTTGTAAGCCATCTCAAGACGCTTGTAGTGGACAGCCTATAAAAGTCATTGATTGATTGATTGATTGATTGATTAACACCTCTGGTGAAGATTTTACAATGTGGCATATAAAAGCTTTGGGCTTCCTTCTCACAATATACACATCTCCCGCTGACATCAACCAACGTGGTGTCGTGGTTAAGTGTATGAGACTGCGACTCGGGTGATCTGCATTCTACTCCCTGCTGGGCCATGGAGCCAACTGGATGACTTTGGGCCAGTCCCAGCTTCTCAGCCCAACCTACCTCACAGGGCTGTTGTTGTGGGGATAAGATGGAGATAAGGAAAAGGAGAATGATATCAGCCACTTTGCATTCTTTAAAAGGAAAAAAAAACAGGATATACATCTAATAAATAAATACCACTTGGCTGGACTGAGTCCAGCATGCCAGATTCATAATCTAGAAGTAATTAAAGCCTTTAATATCATTAAAGAAATGTATTAATTTGGTCATTTGCCTTTCCTTGAGCGAGACAGCAGCTTCAAGGAGACTGACATGTTCCACAGGATAAGATAGCCATCTTTCATAGGCTGATCACTTACTCTTCTGTTGCTTTAGGGTTCTGATTTCTTCTTCACTCTGGGGACAGAAAAATAAGATGTTAATGACCCACCGAAAAAGTCTGCCCCCTAAATCAAGACATCATCACTAAAAATGGACTAGTCCTATAAACCCAAGCCTTTTAAATCCAGACATATTTTCAGCACAGCAGGATTAAACATTCAAAGTCCTTGGCAACATGGCACAACCCCCCCTTCCCCCACCGATGCTTTTCCAGCAACTGAGATTTGAAGGGCAGCGAGGAAGAAAGTATGAAATGCTGTAAAATATAAAGAGGGTCCACTGGAGGCCGAGGCCAAGACTATCCGCACAATTAAATCCCCCATCACGACGTATGTGTGAAATCTGGATCGCTGATGGGAAGCCAAGGGATGGCGGTTGGAACACAGTGTTGGAGGAGACCTTTGTGAGTACCCTGGGCAGAGAGAGAGGGGGGCGAGCGGATCCTGGATCAACCCAAACCAAAGCTTTCCCTAGACGCGAAAATGAGAGAACTGAAGCTGCCATCCCTCGGGACGTTACGGCAAGGCAAGACTCACTGGAGAAGCCCGTAATGCAAGGGAGAATCGAGGGTAGAAGGAGACGAAGAGCAAATAGGAGACGGAGGGGCTCCATAAAGGAGCCCCAGCCCTGAGTTTCCAAGAGCCGGGCAGGGCTGTCCAGGACAGGGCATCCGGAAGGACACCCATTCAGTGCAAGATGACCTGGTGCCACGCAACAACAACATCGCGGATTTTGAAACCTAGCTCCTGAATGCTGCATTGTGTTTTAATGATCATTGTTATTTTATGTTGCATTTATATTGTCTTTTAAACTGGCCACTGGGCGATAAAGAATAATCGTAACGATAATACTGATGGACCACGGAGCGACCACAAGCTGCGGCTGCAGCACAAAGGCCTGGCTGCCAAGGGCCGAGAGTATCCTGGGGGGCTGCTCTGTTGGCAGGTGAACTGATGGAGAAGGTCCCCATGGCAACCTTGTCTACAGCAGAGCAAATCCAAGAGATGGCTGTGCCACGTCTTCCTGCAAGGATGCCCATACACCTGCCCTGTGCACCCACAGAAGCTCCCGGTACCATGCGAGCAAAACTTTCAGTTGTAGAATTCAGAGTCGTGCCCTTGCAGAGCCAAAATTCTCATTGCAGAGAAACCAGCACACTGTGGACGGCAAGGGCACGGACCCCTTGTGCATTTCCCCTCGTGTTCCCAACACCAGTGATTCCTGCCAGGTGACGCTCACTCAGGATTCACAGTCTCCCTGAAAATTTCACAGGCAGCCAACTGCCCCACTCTGGCGATGCTGCCAAACAGGAGGCGGACCCGGCAGATTGCCAGTTTCTGCAAGGTCATCACTAAGCTTTTGTTTAACTGGGATGGATTTCCACAATGCCGTATCTGATTATCCCCTGACTGCAAAAGCGGAGCAGAAACCCGCGTCTTCCCACTCACACGACGCAGCATTAATGCTCCAGACTGCGGAGGAGTCCGGTGCTTTGCCACAGCAGGGCCCGCCACTCCCTGCCCTGGTACCGCCTGGGACTGCAGCTCCGACTGCGGCACCTGTGCATGTGCCACGGACTCTTAACAGGTGCATGTTCTGCTATCCCCTGTGACCCGAGAGGCTGAACCCCCCAGGTGCGGCTGGTACATGGCGGGGGCGAGTGGTGGGCACTGCCGAAACACCAGGTGGTCCATCATCCCGGCACCTCGTGGCGGACTGGAGAGCTGCAGCAGTAACGGCCTGCTCCGTCCTGCCTCGTGCGCATTAACCAGGAGGGGTGGCACATGTCCCAGACCGCGGCTGGTCAGCAGCACGGAGGGGAGGGGAGGGAGGGGAGGGGAGGGGAGAGGAAGGGCGGAAGGAGGCAGATTCTTCTCCGAGGGAAGGGACGCACAGCAGAGAGGCTGCTGTGGGGGGAGATCTAACATGGAAGGACGGATGGGGGGGGAGCTGAACAGAGACTGCGGAAGCAGAGTCAGACCCCGCCGGTTTCCCTTATTGCAATGTCCACCGCTAGATCAAGGGGTGGGGCTGTGTGTTGCTAAGGCCCACAACCACCCGGGTGGATCGTTATGACTCTCCCAAGCTCCGTGCTTATCACACAGCATCAGGCACCTGCACAGCAATGGCAGTGCTCCTCAGGCAGGTGGAACAGTGCGGCAAAGGGATCTGGGAACGAGCAGGAGGATCAGACGAACGGTAAAAGTTATGACTATGAGATGCCACTTCCTGCTACTCCGCCTCCAGGGAGTTGCGCCCCTCACAAACCTGGAACCCGTAGCAGGTGGGCATGCCAGTTTAAAAGCCCTACAGGAGGACCTGCAGCCCCGGACCCTACGTGTTAACCAAAGCACTCACCACACACGTCCCGGAGAAGCACCATATGATGGCCCGCACCAGTAACAGAACTGCGGGCAGGAAACAAGGCTTGTCCTTCTTAGCTATACTTTGTACATTGTTCCACCCTTTCTCAGAACTCTGCTTCCGGTTTTGCTAGGAAAGGAACAGGGGAAAGGTACAGGCGAGACTCTGATAGTGGAGCAGGCACAGAGGAGGCAGTGGGGAAGGTCTAATCGGAGGAGGATGCTCTGCCGTGGCCCCTGCCCTCTCCCTGGGGAGCCTGGCCTGATGCTTCGGTGCATCGGCTGCGTTGCCCCGGCCTCTGAGCAGCTCCACCACTCCATGCCCTTGGGCTTAAGGGATCAGTGCCTGCGACAACCGGCTGGGAAGGAAAGAGGTGCTGGGGTGCAGCCCCCACTGGTTGCTCTTTTGCAGGCTCGTGTGGGGCCTGGGGGGGCGAGGGAGGGCTGGGGTGCCACACTGGAATGGCTGCAGCACAGGCTGGGAATGTGCACCCAGAAGCGCCCCCTGAAGGGTGACAGCTAACATATGGAGAACTTCGGTCTGCCGGTCCAGGATGGCATTCCGTTCCCCCATCACCCGCTCAAAAGTGCGACTGCAGGCTTCGCTCCCATCCCGGAGCAGGCGTCCCGAGCTGCGGATGCTGTCGGCTATGTTCTGCATCGACCAAACAGTCAGGAGTCGCTCGCTGGCTCTCCTCCGGTTCTCCTCTGCGTTCAGGTCCTCGAAAAGTCGGTAGGTCCGCTCGCTGGCTGCTCTGGTGGCTCGCACCAGCTCCTGAGCAAGCTGCAGGCAGTCGGTCTTCGGCTTGCTCTGAAGATGTGCCCTCCGCTGGGAGCGAGCGAGCCCAGAGGCTCCTGCGGCCCTCCCCTGGCAGGCCCGGCGGCTCCCAAGCCCGGCTCCCAGAGCAGCTGCTGAGACTGCTCTCCTGCAGGAGCGCCTTCCAGGTCAGCCGATTCCTCCCCTCCCTCTTCTGGGGGAAAGGTGCTGAAGGTCGGGCCACTTGGTCCTGCAGACGGCTGGTGGAATTCATGCCCCGAGGGCAGCGCAGCACTGCCCGTGGCAGCCAATTCAGAGGGGGCCGCTCTGCCAGGGTCCACCTTTGCTTGGGGAGCAAGAGCTCCGGAGGACTCCACTGACGACTGCTGGAAGCAGCACTCTTCCTGGGGAAGGTGTGGCGGAGACGCTGGAGAGAGAAGAATGCGCTCTTCGCTGCCCACCCGTCCTTCTTCCCCACGGTGGCAGAGGTCAGGCTGCGCTCTCCTGGGAGACGTCTCCCACACCGCCGGGCAGACAGCAGCACCTACATCTTTTGTGGGCACAGAAGCATCCCTGGCACTGCCTTGTGTCAGGGAGGGTGGCTGTGGAGTCAAAGAAACTTTTCTCGGCACGGCAGGAAAGCCTGAGGGGCTGCCCGGACGTGGGGAAGAAGTCCTGGGGGAGCCTTTTCCAGACGCAGAATCAGCAGCTTGCATGGGCCACAGTGGGGGAGACTCCGGGTGGGCAAGCGCACAGACTGGCTCAATGCAGAGGCTCTTCCGGGGTGACGCAGCTTCAGCAGAACAGGGGAGAGCAGCGGATGGGGACCTGCACTGCTCCGGAGGGCTCGGGGCGGGCGAGCACCCAGGGCAGGCGTCGACGCTGCCAGCACCCTCGCTCCCCACAAACTGCTGCTTGGGCGCACCAGGAGGCAGAGTTCCGCTTTCTGGGGAGCTCGTGGGATGGCGCCTGGGTCTCCCGGGATCTTGCACAGGAATTCCATGAGTGCGGGCACGGCCAGGAGAAGCCTCTGGCCCCCCGAGCAGGAGTGGCGCCGGCTTGTCGTGAAATGGCCCGATGCACAGCTGTGCCCCGGGGGACCGCTTGCATGTGGGGATGTCCTAAACCGCCTCTGCAAGCCGCACAGCTTCTTCCCGCACTGCAGCGGGGGGCACGCGAAGCCCCTGCGTCTCGGCGCCTCAGAAAGCCACGGGAACAAGGTCTCCTGCCTGCAGGCTTCAGAGCGCCCCCGTGCTCCTGGACTGCCACGCGGGTCGAGAAGCAGGCCGACCTCCTTGCCGGGCCAGAACTCCGCACGTGGCCCCGCACTCTGGCTCTGCCACTCTTGGGCAGCGGGTGCTGCAGGGAGCGCTGCCGCGGATGGTGCATCCGTCTCCTGCGATGCCTGCGTAAGAGGATCGGGAGAGAACAGTGAAGCAGAGAAGGGCTCCTCCGTTCCGGCGGGCTTCCCTAGCCTGGGGCGAGGGCACTCGCAAACGGGCGCGTGAGCCGGCGGTGCCTTGCGTCGGGCGGGCATGCCCACACCGTTTCCCAGCAGGGTGGGGGGCAGAGAAGGAATTCTGCTGCAGCAGCTGCAGCTACAGCCGTTTTGCAAGGCTTCCGTTCCACTTTGTTTGCAGACTCGGCACAAGGAAGAGGCGACTAAGCGGGGCAGAATGTGGCAGTCTTCTTCCAGAATGTTTACTCCGGAACATTTCCGTCCATGGGGGGAAGGATTTGCAAGAAAGTGCTTGAGAAAAGGGCTACAGACTTAAAGGAGAGCATGATTCACCTACTGAGGCAAGTAACGAAGTTGAGTAAGGCAACGTTTTTACTGGAAATGTGTCTAAGGATCAGAGGGTGGCTGTAACATATGGGCACCTAACTGGTTTCATGGCTGAAAAGTAAATAGGGAGCAATTGAAAATCATGTGGCAGAGGTTTGAAAGTGAAATTCATCCGCTAAGGCAAGAAGCATCTATACAAGCCAAGAGAGAACCGGGAGGCGGGGTGATATGATGGGGCAGTGGCTCAAGACTTACAGAGGAGTAAAATCCACCTACTAAAGCAAGCAGCATCTGTGAAAACCAAGGCAGCGGATGGGGCAGGGGAAGCTCACCCCTTTTCAAGCAGGTGCAGAGAGCCAGTGAACCCACAGCTGACATGCTGGAGAAACTGGCAAAGGGAGGGAGGGGAGGGAGGGGCAAAGGCGAAGCCAGGACTTCCACAAAGGTTGGGGGAAATAAGCATGCAGAGTGGCCAGGTTTTGAGCCCCTCTAGTCATCCAGCTTTATAGCCCGTTCTAGCAAGCCATACCAAAGCCCCAGTGCTGAGTTTGAACATCACGAGAAGCCGTCCTGAGAGCAAGCTGCCACAAACAACCTGGCGAGAAGCCAGATTCTCGGGGTGGCTTGTGTGTGGGTAGCGAGCGCTGCTGAATCATCCGTGCCGGGTCCGCACATTATAATAAACCATGCTGATGCAAACAAGGCTCACCACCCAGAGTGGCTTATCGTGTTGCACAACTTAGTTAAAGCCTAGAAAACATGGCATTTCAGCATAAAAACTCCACCTCCTCTAAACCGACCGTTTTGATCCTCAACCTTTGGAAAGTTCTTCAGCGCTTAGCCAACAAACAGGTGCCCCAGAGATGGTCCATGGAACCGCACGTTCACCCTTTGATCACATTATGGTCTACCTTGGGTGCAGGTGGAAAGCTCACCTCCCACACTTTGCCAGTTCTTGCCTGGTGCCCAGCCCACAGATCCCACCCGCAAATTATCAGAGAACAGCAGTGCATTCGGAGGAGACAGGCTATTTTTCATTGTGCTAGGCATCAAAAGCAAGCCTCTCTCCACATGCGTGCAGCAGACTCAGGGGTGAGAATCTTGCCAGACCTAAGCCAGGCTTTGGGAAAGTCTGAACTGGTGGCAAGCACAGCAGTGACCAGATGCTAAACCAAGCCCAGACAAGCAAGCCCCTGCCTCTGACCCTCTGCAGCTCCCACCCTGCAAGGTAGAGGAAGATTTGAATACTACTGGCAACAGAAACAGGGGAGATAAATCAGCCCAGGAGGCATCGTTTGCAGAAGGTTTCCCCCAACAACTGGGGATGGATCCATGCCTGGTTGAAACATGGGCTGGATAAGTGCTGCTCAAATGAAACTCAACCCAGACAAGACCAAGATGCTATTAGTGAGCCATCTTTTTGGCCAGAAGGAGGATGTCCAGATCTGTTTTGGATGGGCTGGCTTTCTATCAGCGTTGGCCAGAGGCCCAGCCACACCCTTATGGGGACAGGGCCAGCCTGGTTTCAGAAGCGGGCCGTTCAGTCGTAACCACTGTGGCCACGATCACATTTCACACAAGAGTGAGCACAGGTGAAAACGAGCGGAGGATCCTAACGGAGGACGTAGCAAAGCATTCACATGTTGCAGCTGGAACTTAGAGAAATGCTGAGGGGGGGGGTTCTGGGGCACCACGTAGGAGAGAGTGTGTGCTGACATGCCACTGAAGGGTGCCTTCAGGTAATTCTGCCCTCACCTGCTCTTTGGACCTCACAGCCCCCGTTAGCAACCTGCACCTCAGTCCACGCCACACCTACCAGCTCTTTAATCCTCTTCCTGTGCCTGCTGTGCGGATTGTTCAAATGGCTCGTGAGGTCAAATATCGTGGGCACAGCGTTGTCTCGCAAGACGGTCCTGTAAGGGCTCTGCAAAAGAAAAACAAAGCTCTCCTTTACCAGGCACCTCTGTCGCATCTCTGAGCAGGGCAGGGAGTGCCAGGAGACAGTGGGCCAACGCAGGAGGGTCCCTCGCACCACCTAGCCCTCCATAAGCCCTCCACGACGGAGTGCTCCCGCGCAACCCCACAAGCCTCTGCCTGGCTCACCAGTCAGCCTTTAGCTACAATGACGACCAACTCCTCTTCTCCCTTCTAGCCTTCTGCCTTGCCCAGGGGCCTGAGGGGTAATGGAAGGGATCTCTCTTCCTTGACCGAGGCGATGGAGACGCCAAGCAGCAGGCCGAGAGCTTCGCTTAACTGGGGAGGGCCGGAGCTCAGTGGCCGCATCTGTGGCATGCATGCATGCAGTCCCCGGCTCTTTTCCAGGCATCTCCGGGACAAAGTGTCTTTCCAAATCCCAGGAAGGCAACTGCTGCCAGTCAGCTTCAACAGCGCTGGGCAGACAGACCTGTGGCCTGACTCAGGACAAGGCAGCCTTCCGACATTCCACCGTGTCTTTGCTTTGCCGAGGCTTGGGACACAGCGGGTAAGACCCGGACGGTCCCCCAAGCCTTTGTGCAAAGAGGGGTGGTGCTGAACTTCCAGTCACTTGCCCCCGGAGCGTCCTGCTGCCTCCTACCCTCTCCAAACCCCCGTGCAAATTGGAGCCTGGCGGAGGGGATGCACTGTGCCACAGGGCGCTTTTCTCTAGCAAGTGGAATTCGTTTTTTTAAACATTTTTTATCCTGCTCCTTAGCCTCCCCCTCTCCACACACACAAAGACTCGCAAGTGGCTTACAGTCAGTCCCCAGAAGAAGAGAGTCACCACCCACAAGCTTACAAGCTACAATCTAAACAACAATGCGCAAGGAGAAAGGGATGGTGAGGAAAGAAGTGGGGGGGAGGGAAAGACTTTCTGCAGGGCTGGTGGAACGGTCCTGCTTGCCCTTGCTTCTCCTAGGGACGAAGGGAGCAGAGTCCCACTGGAACAGGCCCTGGTGTTCTACCTGTTCTTACCCCCCTTGTTCCGTCTTTCTTCCCACGGGGCCATTGGTGTCATCTGCCCCATGGAGCATAGGGCAATCCACTGGGAATCGCAAAGCATCCAGCCATCGGAGGCCTTAAGTGAAGCTGGTGCCAGGCAAATTTTGTGCAATGCTCATATGCTGCATGCAGGATCCCTGAATAAGCCATTCTCAGAGGGCTTCATGGAGGCACCCAATGCTTGAAAATATCACCAAACGTTAGACAAGTGTAGTAAAAGGAAACCTATCTTCCTCTATATCCCTTATGTAAGTTAATTCACTTGGCCATCTAATACATTAAAAAAAAAACATTTTGAGGCCGTAAAACAAAATGCAATTTTAAACATGGAATTTCCCCAAGGAGAGTCTCAGGCAAGACTCTTCACTGAAATCTAGTACTTCCAAGAAGCAAGTTTCCACCACCGCTTTTCCCCAGCACACGCCACAGCAATTCCCAGAGCACCACTCCACTCCTGCATGTTTTCACATTTAAGTAATCCAGTGAGGTTTGAAAGCACGGAAACAAGCTAATTAGGCATGCACAGGAGACAGCAGAATACAATCCACAAACTCCAGTTTGTGACAAAATCCAAGAGCTTGTAAGTCTTGCTATGCCGGGCAGAACCAGTCAGCTAGCTACAGGCAATTAATCAAATTGCAAAAAAGCAGGGGAAATTGTCTGATGAGACTCTCCTGGCTCCTGTTAAGAATTTATCTCCAACTTCTGACATACCATAAAGTGGAAAAAGAGAATCCAGTTACACTTTATATAGCAAACAGAGGTTGTTACTGCTGCTTCCTGTCACTTACACTTCGACATATCATCGATGTTTCAAAGTGTTTTGCGCAGAGTCGGTAATGCTTGTTCAGCTGGTCTGGCGTCTTATCTTCAAGATCAGCTCTTCGGCAGTTCTCAACCCAGCGCTGACATCTGCAAGAGAGACCAATTTTAGCTCCTTGGATACTTCACACAACCACAATTCTCAAACCATGTGCTGGAAACAAATAATAGCAATTAAAAGGTTTCCGTGAGCCTAATGTATCAACCACAGAGAGGACTGTCTGCTCCATCTCTGCAGGACGGACTGCTCTGGAAAGAGAAAAAGCGGATTAGTCTCCGAGGGAAGTGGTCAGTTTCGCACTGGACCCGTCCAGAGCATTTAACATGCAGTGGCACTAAACTGGACGCAGGCGATACCCACCTGTTGCATCTCTGGATGAATCAGGAGACGGCAGCCAGAGCAGTGACCCATCCAGAAACCTCAGTGGACAGGCACTTTGCATTCTTTGGCTCCCTAAAAGTCACACTTTCAAGAGTGTTAAGAATGGAGTGAGCCTCTGGTTTTATTCAGAAAAAGTGCTTTGGTTATGAAAAAGGAATAGCAGAACTCAGCATTACAAATGCTTGGATAAATTCTTTGAAATTCATGCCTGAAAACAGCTCTAAAGTTTACATGCAGTTTTAATTATCGGCCTCAAGGAGAAATAATGAAGTAGCGAATAGAACTTCGTTTCAAAGTTCTATTTGCCTTCCTCAATCTACAACCGCTGTGTGGTCAACTGCAACTCCCTAATACCCAGCCAGTATGATTGGGAATGATGGGAACTGCAGTCTAATACCTCCAGAGGTTGGCAGACTGCCTCACGTTTCATTTCATTATTTATTTCCTCAAACTATATTTCAACTGTCTGTAAGAAAAAACAAAGTTAAAGAAACTGTTCATGCATGATGGCCTATGGACAGGAAGTTATGTCAGAAAACTACGGGGCTGTCATGACTTTTGTTATTATTTCCTCGTTGCAAATTCACATATCTTAAATAACAGATCAGATAACAAAAAATATCAATATGCTTGCATCCCCTGGAAATAAAACGGAAGAGATCCTAATTGTGAATAACCTGGCCACATTTATGGTGTGACCAGGTCTAGCTTAGTAAATTCTATTATTTTTCAACAAGAACTTGTAAAACATACATAAGGTACTTTTAGGAGCTGGTCCATATGAATACATTAGAGGGTTCCCACATGGAAGCCTGATTATTTCTGTAATAAGCCATGCCTACTATTTTGTCCAGCTGTATAAATCAAGAAAAAAGGACAAGGAATCAATTAATGATAGCTTTAGATACAGAAATTATAAAATAAAATATAAATATATTTGTAACTTATCTGGCTTTTAGTCCCTGCTTGGCCATGGAGTCAACTGGGTGACTTTGGGCCAGTCACTGCCTCTCAGTCCAACCTACCTCACAGGGTTGTTGTGTGGAGATAAGACTGAGGGCAGGAGGAGAATTATATAAGCCGCTTTAAGTTCACTGAAAGGAAAAAAGCAGGATATACATTTTATTTATTTATTTATTTATTAAAACATTTCTATGCCGCCCCATTCGCCGAAGCCTTGGGGCGGCTCACAACATAAATTAAAATACAAGAAATAACAATATAAAATAAGTCGCCCTGGCCAGATAAAATAAGCAAATAATATTAACAATTAAAATGACACTTAAATAAAAAGGTCTTCACCTGGCGCCGAAAAACAAATAACGACAGCACCAGGCGGACCTTTATTAGATATACATCTAATAAATAAATACCTGACCTATAACTTATGACTCTAAAGTGTCTCCTGAAACACGTTTACAGAGTTTCAAACTATCCTCAAGAAAAAGGACGCCTTTCTGAAACTTTGCATTTAAATGTTGTTTTCTCATCAGCAGTTAACACGCACAAACAGATGTCAGAGGTGCACCTGACATCTCCCTGCACTCAGAGGTCCCCTCCTAGTCCTCCCTGACATCAAAACAGAGCGAGTCAGAAGGGGTCTCCTGGGCCATCTAGTCTGACCCCTGCCTCTCGCCGGCTCTGCTCATGATGTGAGAGTGAGAGTGAGTGAGAGAGAGAGAGTGAGAGTGAGAGAGAGACCACATCTTCCCCAAGGAAAATGTTCCATTGTCATCCTGCTCTGACAGTCAGGAAATACTTCCTGATGTCTAATCTAAATCTGGTTTCTTTCAACTTAAGTTCGTTATTGTGTTTCCTGCACTCTGGAAAGGACGAGAAGAGATCTCGTCCTTCCTCTTTGTGGCAGCCTTTCAGGTGCTGGCAGAGGGCTCTCCCACCGCCCCGCAGTCCTCTCTTCCTGAGGCTGAGCATGCCCAGTTCTCCCAATCTCGCCTCACTGGGCTTTGCCTCCAGTCCCTGAATCGGCCTGGTTGCCCCCCTCTACCCTTTCTAGCTCTTCCGCATCTTTTTCAAACCCAGGTGCCCAGAACTGGATCCAGGGCTCCAGGTGAGGTCGGACTAGTGCCGAGCAGAGTGGTATTAGCACTTCCTGTGTTTTGGAAGGGATGCTTCTGTTCATGTAGCCCAAAACAGCATTTGCCCTTTTTGCAGCTGCGTCACAGCTGGCTCATATTTAGCGTGTGATCTGCAACAATCGCAAGCTTCTTCTCATTCGCAGTATTTGCTGAGCCATTTTGGAGCAATGCGTTTGGTCTCTTGTCCTAAACATTTGTATTCCGTTGTTCGCTGCCTATCAAGGTTGCCCTGTGCCTTATCTCTGTCTTGCAGGGTATTTGCTGTTCCACCCAGCTTTGTGTCACCTGCAAATATAACCATCTTTCCTTGTGCTTCCTCACCTAACTCAGCACAGGGCGCTGCAGCTGTATCTGCAAATGAAAGAGAAGCGCAACAGTCCCATAAAAGGGTACAGGGCACATCGTGCTTCGGAGCACCTCAGGTTTGGGGGCATAAGCAACAGAGGTACAAGGCCACGTTTGCAGGGAGAGGGGCGAGAGGATGGCCTGGAGACGGACCCCTCCGCTCTCTCTGCTCATTCAGTCAGGCTCCAGGAGAGCAGTTTCACCAACACATTCAGCTCTGAGACAGACCCCCCTGCAGGACCCCCCCTCGCACCCATTCGTCACCCTACTGCCCACTTCTCCCTTCCTGCCCCTTCAAACTCGCCCTCTTGTCTCTCACACGCCATGTGTCACCCGGCGCTACTCTCAGGGAGAGACACATCAGCCCGCATGCGCGTACAGGCGTGCGGATACGTGTGCGCGCACACCTCACTCGGTGTGCGTCGACCGTCATCAACCGATTCCGCTCGCAGTCCTCTGCTGCACCTAGGCATTCTGACGGTCTCCCCCACGTGCCGCCCTTACTTGACACTCCCACCCACAGGACACCCCGACACACAACCAGGACTTCCCCACATGCTGGGGTCAAGCCAGAGGCCACCTCCAGCATGCCCTATGTACTAGTGGTCTCATCCTTGAGGGATTTTTTAAAAATCCATGCACAGGGCATCACGGCCCCTGTTGGCCTGCAGATAATACCATTATTTCCAGAGTGGGATAGAGACAGGAACAAACAGGCACATGTGTATACCGATAAATCCAAACCAGTTCTCCCAAACACCAGCACCAACAAGTGCGGAGCACCTCACACTGAAGCCACTGTTTTTCCTTATCACCACATTATTCCAACATACTCAGATACAGACTTAAACAGGAGCCACTCCCCAGGTGGCCTGAGGGAAGCTGTTATTGTAAACAGAAAGGGAACTCACTCTCCTTGTCTTTCCAACCTCACAGAAGCACTAGATAGATGTATTTAATAGCAAGTAAGGTTTCTTAGCTGTAATCCTATGCATGTCTAGACAGAAAAACAAGGTTAAAAAAAAAAAAAACTTCTGGCATGCCTGTCAGCAAAGGTGGCTGGCCCATGCCAGGAGTTATATCCTGTTTAAACATGCATAGGATTGTGCCTCCATGGATCTTTTGTAAGGCCATACAGTTGCCTTCTTCTTTACATATTCATTTAATTTCTACATTAACCAATACCCAAATTCTCGGCCAGTTGCTAAAACAATACCATAATACAATAAAGCAAGCATAAATGAGCTCTAAAATACAAAATGTAAAAACATGTTAAGAGCTCATTACCCACATTACCCACATTCATACAGACATTCATGGTACAATATGGAGGTAATGATTCCAATTCCCCTTCACAGATCACTGCCCTGCCGTGGCAAAGGGGCTTGCGTAGCGCAAGGAAGCTATGCGCGATGCCGTGCAGGGGCACCCAAGATGGAAAGCTCATAGCAGAGAGCTCTGACAAAAGGTGATCTGCCGGAGAAGAAAATGGCAACCCACTCCAGTATCCTTGCCATGAAAACCCCATAGATACTCCCCAAAGCCTAAAAGACAATGCAGTAAAAGTGCTACACTCAATATGCCAGCAAATTTGGAAAACTCAACAGTGGCCACAGGATTAGAAAAGGTCATTTCATTTCACATGCTAGCAAAGTTATGCTTAAAATCCTACAAGCTGGGTTCCAGCAGTATGTGGACCGAGAACTACCAGAAGTACAGGCAGGATTTTGAAGAGGCAGAGGAACTAGAGATCAAATCAAAAAAAAAAAAAATTGCCAACATACGCTAGATCATGGAGAAAGCTAGGGAGTTCCAGAAAAACATCTACTGCTGCTTCACTGACTATGCTAAAGCCTTTGATTGTGTAGATCACAACAATTTTTTATTTATTTATTTATTTTTGATTTATATCCTGCCTTTTTCCTGCAAAGGGCTCAAGGCAGCTTACATCTCCTCCTCCATCTTATCCCCACAACAACAACCCTGTGAGGTGGGTTGGGCTGAGAGTCTGTGATTGGCCCAAAGTCACCCAGTTGGCTCCATAGAGGTGGGAGTACCAGACTATCTTATGTGTCTCTTGAGAAACCTATATGCAGGTCAAGAAGCAACAGTGAGAACTGGACATGGAATCACTGATTGGTTCAAAATTGAGAAAGGAGTACGGCAAGGCTGTATATTGTCCCCCTGCCTGTTAAATTATATGCAGAGCACATCATGTGAAAGGCTGGACTAGATGAATCACAAGTAGGAATTAAGATTGCTGGAAGAAATATCAACAACCTCAGATATGCAGTCAAAACTGCTCTAATGGCAGAAAGTGAAGAGGAACTAAATAGCCTCTTGATGCGGGTGAAGGAGGAGAGCGCAAAAGTTGGCTTGAAATTCAACATTAAGAAAATTAAGATCATGGCATCCAGTCCTATCACTTCCTGGCAAATAGATGGGAAGAATTGGAGGTAGTGACAAATTTTATATTCTTGGGCTCCAAGATCACCACAGATGGGGACTGCAGCCAAGAAATTAAAAGACGCTTGCTCCTGGGGAGAAAAGCTATGACAAATCTAGACAGCATACTAAAAAGCAGAGACATCACCCTGCCAACAAAAGTGCGTACAGTCAAGGCTGTGGTTTTCCCAGTTGAAATGTATGGCTGTGAAAGCTGGACCATAAGGAAGGCTGAGCGCCGAAGGATTGAGGCCTTTGGATTGTGGTGCTGGAGGAGACTCCTGCGAGTCCCTTGGACCGCAAGGCAATCAAACCGGTCAGTCCTAGAGGAGATCAACCCTGACTGCTCTTTAGAAGGCCAGATGCTGAAGACGGAAGTCAAATACTTTGGCCCCCTAATGAGAAGGACTCCCTGGAGAAGAGCCTGATGCTGGGAAGGATTGAGGGCAAAAGAAGGAGGGGACGGCAGAGGATGAGGTGGCTGGATGGGGTCACTGAAGCAGTTGGTGTGAGCTTAGGTGGACTCCAGGGGATGGTGGAGGGCAGGAGAGCCTGGAGGAATGTTGTCCATGGGGTCATGAAGGGTCGGGCACGATTTTGCGGCTAAACGACAAAGCAATACAATACCAATCTACCTTACAGTTAATGTTGCTACCATTGCAAGGATAATATTGGTGAAAGACTTGGAGCAGTGCAAAGCAATGTAAATATTACCAGCTTAAAAAGCCTTGGCATCAATCAGTGGTACCAGGAGTGGGCCCAGTATAAGGTGAAACTGGGGACAGAACCCAGTGTAAAAGTATGCATTCTACTACTGACCTAACCCTCTCAAGGGATTCCTTCATCAGCTGCGATTTTGATTTGAGAGCGGGATAGTCATGTTTCATGCAATGACTCCATAAAGGAAGCTAAAGCCTGGAATTTACAAGAGCTGCCATGGATAGGACATCTTGGCAGCCCTCCATTCACTGGGCTGCCTTAAGTCGGAGAAGATTTGAGGGCACAGAGCAACCGCCTTGGTAGTTCTCTGCAGCAAAACAGCAACAAGCCATTAACTTTAACTGTAGCCCTTCACAAAATGCTGTTGGGTGATAACACCAAAACCAGTGCAAAACCACGGCGAAATTGCTAGGTATGCTTCCTTCAAGAGACTCAATTTTTTCTGGTGGGTTGAAAAGGATTTGTTTTAATTCAAGCTACCAGAGCAATGCGAATGGACACCGGTACCACCACGCTGTATTTTCCTGCATCTCCATTCCATCTGACGACACAGTTCACATCTTCTCTGCTCGCCCCTTAGCCTGTATCTATATTTAAGGTACCAATTTAGGTTCCCACTTTGTGTATCTGATGAGCCAACAGCACCTATGCAAGCTCATGCGCCAGTAAACCGGTCAGCCTTTCAGAGGCCACGGAATTCTTTGCTGCTTAGGGGCGGAATAACAACCACAGCTGCCACGGCAAGCGTGGTGCCACCCACCCACCAGCAAACACGATGAGTGGCCAGTTCTCCCAGTTTGGGAGATGGAGAGCTGGCAAGAATTGCACGGGGATATTTGGCCTCTCCCCAAGGGGACCTAGGGATTGTCTGGCCACTGTGTGCTAACCTTGGCTTAACAGGGCCGATCCCCTGCTTTAAAGGTTTTGACCTTTCCTGATGTAATGCAAGGGAGAGAATACAGCCAGTCCCCAGGTTACGAACAAGTTTCACTACTGAGCAAATGGACATTTGTCTTCAAGTTGAATTTGTATGCAAGTTGGATAACGTGCAGTTGGCCCTCCACTGGTGCAAGACCCCCATAAGAGGAAAAAACACAAATACCTCTAACTCCCCCTCCAAAACTGACCAGCGCCTCTTTGCACCAAGAAAACACTGGAGTACCTTCACCGAGGGGGCAAGGCAAGAAAGTATGGTCGCCTTTTGCTTCCTCTCTCTCTGCGGTGGGGACTATTTTCTGCAGTACGTCTTTCACTCAAAGTTTTGAACTAATATGCTTTACGGCAGTTCATTCATAAGAACAACCCATACTTAGGAATGGGTGTCATAAGTACAGGTTAGGGGACAAGTGGCTGGAGAGCAGCACTTGTGGAAGGGACCTCGGGGTGCTGGGCGACTGCAGGCTGAACATGAGGCAGCCGTGTGATGCGGCGGTCAAGGGGGCAAACGCCACCCTTGGTTGCCCAGTCAGAAGTGTGGCTTCTGGATCGAGAGAGGTATTACTGCCACTCTATACGACTCTGGTGCGCCCGCAACTGGAGTATTGTGCTCAGTTCTGTGCCCCTCATTACAGGAAGGATATAGCCAGGTTGGAGTCAGTGCAGCGCAGAGCCACAAGGTTGGTGGCCGGATTGCAGGGGACGCCATGTGAGGCGAGACTGAGGGAGCTGGGTCTCTTCAGCCTGGAGAAGAGGAGACTCAGAGGGGTATGTTGGCGACATGCAGGTATGTGGGGGGGTGTCACACGGAGGTGGGGAAAGACCTGTTCTCCCCTGCAGGGGAAGGCAGGACGCGCTCCAGCAGAGCCAAGCTCAGGGAGCCAAGGTTCAAGTTGGATGCCAGGAAGCACTTCCTGACAGTCAGGACCCCGAGGGTGTGGAATGGGCTTCCACGGGAGGTGGTTGATGGACGCCCTCGGAAGAGTACAGGTGGGAGATTCAAGGCAAATAAATCTGAGAAGTGGCTTCTTCACACAGCACCGAGTTAAGCTACAGAATGAATTCCCTGCTGTAAACTTTAGCAAGAGACCCCCATGTGGATGCCTTTCAAAAGGGTCCCAGACATTCTCATCACAGAGGAGGAGGCTCTCCTGACTTGATGCTCCCTCCAGAGTCAGAGCCTGTATTTATTAGCTTTCTATCCTGCCTTTCTTCTCATAAAGAACTTAGAGCAGCTTAAATTACTCTCCTGCTCCTCCTCCCAATCTTATCCCCCTGACAACAACAACCCTGTGAGGCAGGCCGGGCCGAGAGTCCGTGACCGGCCCAGTCCCCCAGTAGGCGCGCTGGCTGAGCGGGGACGAGAACCCAGAGCGCCCGGGTCCCAGTCCCGCTCTTAACCACGACACCGCACGGGTGCCTATAGACACGCGTCGCTGGGGAACACGGGTGGGCGGGAGGCCCGTGTGCAGCTGCCGGCTCTCTGCGAGGACAGGGCAGGCCCAGCGGGGGAGCCCGCTTCAGCGCGCCCCCGCAGTGCGCGTCGCCCCCGGCTGGGCGCGGCGCCCAGGTGACACGCGAGCCGGGTCGGCCGGGCGTCACGTGTGAACGCGCCCCACTCCCCCGCCCGTCGCCCGAACGCGCGCGCGCGCGCGCCAGGCACACACGCCCCGCCCCGCCTCTGTTCTGCTCAGCCCCCTGCCCCGCACTGACCGGGCGGGGTCCCGCGGGAAGCGGAAGAAGGCCAGGTCGCTCTGCGTGCTCTTGCGGGTGCAGTTCGGGGCGGCGCAGAAATTCGGCATGGTCGGGGCCGGCGGCGGCCGCCGCGCCCGCGGCTCCTTCGAACGCCCCGCGCGCCGCTGAGGGGACGCGGCCGCGGCTCGGCGGGGCGGCGGCAGCAGCGGCGGCAGCGGCGGGAGGAGGACTCGCCGCCGCCGCCTCCTTCCCACCATGCACCGCGCCGCGGCCCCTCCGCCAACCACCATCGAGGCGGCCGCGCAGGCGCGGGGCGCGCGGGCGCTCGAGCGCCAACGGGCACGACTTCCGGCATCCGTGCGAGCGCCGCCATGTTGCCGGGCTTGCCGGGATGCGGGGGGAGAGCGCGCGTCCACCGCAGCGGTCCCCGACTGGATGCCGTCCAGACGGGCTGCGAGGAAGCTCCCAGGACAGCGCTGTGGTGTAATCTTCCCCATCTAGTTCTTGCCCAACTTTTCTGCGGGGCACCAGCTCGGGGAAGGCGACTTCACAGCGTTGTTTCACCGCCCTTTTTTCTTTCTGCAGTCCTTTTTGAAGGATTGTCCTTAAAAACAACGATGCAATAGAGAGGGGACAGCGTGGCAACCGCCTTTAGTCCCTCACAACGTGATAACACTTTTGAGGAGAGAAGGGAAGTGAAACTTCGGCAGACACGCGCTGCCTTCTTCCCTCCACTTCCCAGCGTGGTCGCTGGGCAACCGGAAGTCTTGGCATACGGTTCTCATTACAGTCTTTAAGACTTGTTCTTCTAGAGCTTTTCTCCCTGTCAATTTGGATCTCGCGAGGGTTACTCGGGCGCAGCGCACGAGGAGGAGGAGAGACAGCCGTGGAAGGTGTTAATGCGCCTGCGCCTCAGAGGCTGACCCGTGAAGCGGGAAGGGTATGCGCATGCGCGAATGCAGCAAGCGAGGGAGCGGGAGCGAGCAAACCTGCGGGGAAGCGATGCGCTGCCACATCGATGGCCAACAGTGAAATGCGCAACCGCCGCAGCAGGTTCTCACTAAAGAGGCCGAGAAATCCCGGATACTTTGGAGACTGAGCACGTGTGTCGTTTCTGTTTTAGGGTGCGATGCTGGAAAGTCCAAGAGAAGCTTGCAATGGTCGGCTACAGATTTTGCAACTCTGTTACGGACCATGGAGCCAACTGGGCGACTTTGGACCAGTCATAGACTCTCAGCCCAACCTACCTCACAGGGTTGTTGTTGTGGGGATGAGATGGAGGAGGAGAATGATTTAAGCTGCCTCGAGCCCTTTGTAGGGAAAAGGCAGTATATAAATCTAAAAAAAAAAAAAAAAAAAATAGAATCGGGGTTTGAGAGTCCCAAAGGGTTTGTGGTATTTCACTCGGACACGTTATGCTTCTTACAAGAAAAACTCTGTGCTCAGAGAGCGGCAAGCTGTGGCTCTCAGCGGCAATCTGGGTTTCCATGCTGCCTATAGAAAGAACACCCGGGAAGATTAGCTGAAGTGGGTCAAAACTGGATCAATGGGCATTTAATGTGTGTGCATGAGCCGAGAGGGGTGGACACCCCCTCTTCTGCAGCAGCCCCACTCATTTCTGACGTGGGGGGCATCCACCTCTGACATGCGGTCCCCATAAGGGTAGGGAAAACCAGGCAGGGTGGCCCTCAAAACCAAAATGTTTCCCATCTTTTGTATTGTTATTTATTTTATATTGTTAATTTTATATTGTTATTTTTGTATTTTATTGTATTTTATTTTATGCTGTGAGCCGCCCCAAGGCTTCGGCAAGGGGCGGCATAGAAATGTTTTAATTAACAAATAAATAAATAAATCAGTTTAAACTGCTGGAATTAGAACAATGCCATGGCAGATATCTTGCCTTTTCCCGTCTTTATGCTCCCCCCTTGCCTTTGGACCCCCCCTTTCTTCCTTGTGAGTCATTATTCAAATCTGGAATTATCAGGACAGGTAAATCCAAGAGCAAGGGTGCAATACCATTTTATGAGAATGGTGGGGAAAGAAAGGGTCGCTGTCTGGATGGTGTTGAATGTCAACTGAAACTCCCATCAAACCTGGCCAGCATGGGCAAAGGTCATGGGGTGATGGGATCTGTAGTCCAACAACTTCCGGAAGGTTCCGTGTCTGCTCCCACTGCTCTGTGCAACCATAAAAGTGCAATCCTATTCACCTTTAGGCCAAAGATGATCCTGCAGTTCCCAGCATTCCCCATTTGGTGTGCTGGGAATGCTGGGAATTCTATGACATTCCTCTGTCTAAGCATTTCATTTCATTTATTTATTTATTTAAAACATTTTTATGCCGCCCCCATCGCAACGAAGCCTTGGGGCTGCTCACAACCAAAACAAATGCATAAATACACAAATACACAAATAATAACAATATAACACTCTCTCTCTCTCTCTCTATATATATATATATATATATATTTTAAAAACCTTGCTGCATCTCAGCTAAAAATTTTAAATCCTATAAATACAAATAATTTAACAATTAAAATAAGTTTTAAATGCATTGGATCGTGCCATTAGTCTGCATCCCCAGAGCTGCATAGCTGGGACGCCCACGGAACTCAGTGCCGGTTCCCTTTCAGTAGATGTCTATAGGATTCTGCTGCAATCCGCCATGGTCATGTTGGGGTGCAGAATCCCAGGCTTTTGGGGGTTCTAAGGTGACTCTGCTCCTCTTCCCTGGGCACTGGGCGGTTGCAGCCCACCCTTCCAGAACACGCACAGTCCTCTCCCATGGCTTGATGACTGGTGGCAAAAATGGGCTGGTATAATCGGATCCTGAATCAAACCAAGCCAGACCTGTTCCTAGAAGCAAAAATGACGAACAGAAGCCGTCGTACTTTGGACGCATCACGAGGAGGCAAGGCTCCCTGGAGAGGACCATCATGCCGGGAAAGTCAGAGGCAAAGAAGGGAAGGAAGACCAAACATGGGATGGATGAACTCCATGAAGGAAACTGCAGCCTTGAATTCAGAACAGCTGAGCAGGATCTGTGGACTGCGCTCCCCAGAGAGGCCCGCCTGGCGCCGCCGTCATTTGTTTTTCGACGCCAGGTGAAGACCTTTTTATTGAAACGTCATTTTAATTGTTAACAATATTTGCTTATTTATCTGGCCAGGGCGACTTCTTTTATATTTTTTATTTATTTTATATTGTTAATTTTAATTTTATATTGTTATTTTTGTATTTTATTGTGTTGTAAGCCGCCCCGAGGCTTCGGCAAGGGGCGGCATAGAAATGTTATAATAATAATAATAATAGGATTGGGCGTTCTGGTGGACTTTTCCTCACAAGGTCGCTATAAGTCAGAGACAACTTGACAGCACATAATAACAATATCCCTCGCCCCACTTTTGTTGAACTTTTCCCGTCCAAAATTGCATAGAATCATGCCCTTATTTCTATCTTTCTCTTCCCATTTTTTAATTTGACATTCTAACAGGAGTCGGTAGTTCCAGCCTCCAGCCATTGTTCCAGGCAAAGCAAAACCACACGTTCTGCTTCTTTCCTTCCAGTGATCCTCCTTTTGTGATAAACTCCCCACTTGAAAATGTTCTGGAAATGGCTCATATACATATAATAGGATATCCAGAGCCAATCCATTAAAAATATTTTTCCTGTTTGGTAATGGCTTTTTAAGTATATCTGTGCTTTATACGAACTGAGAAAAAGCCCTGTTATGCTTTATAAAATCCCTCTATATGGCACGATTACACTTTCCTTTCTATATGAGGTGGGAGGCGTTCAAATATGCATTTTCTGTATTCTTTCCTGAAGACCTTTCCAGATGTGTGCATACATTACTTTAATGTTTTTAGTGCATGGGGACGGGGGGTGAGATCCGCATTGTGGCACAATCAAGACACGCTTTTCTCATTTTTCTCTGGGGGGTGTGGGGAGGAATTACGTACCAGTGGTCTGTGCAGCTTATTGTAGATTTTTATGCCATGCTTAGCATCTTTAAAGGAGCTCTATAAAAGTGAGGTAATGATCTGCCAACAGCCGTGGTTCAGCCTGACAGATGGGAGGTGTTAAAGACCCCGTCCCGTTTTCTGCAGACGGCTTTGTTAAAAATCAGGTTTACCAGATTTGGGGGCTCAGAAGGTCCTGCTGCATTTGGAGGCAGGTTCCAGTCCACCAGTGCCCACGATAATGTTTCTGTCCCAATTTTTACTGCAAACAGCTCAAGACACCATACTCGTTTTTCATTTCACAACAGCCCTGCAAGGTGGGGAAGGCTGAGAGAAAGCGTAGCACAACTTGTTGTATCATTCAGGGTACCCATTGTTGTGTGGCCTGATCACAGCAAGGGGCACCGGGGGGGGGGGGGGTGGAAGTTTGCTGGATGGTTCTGGAAGCTGGGCTCGGACAATGCAGCAACCCTTGTGCCATGAGGGAGATCGGGCAATTCGTGCGGCATGTGACTGGTCCTCATGGCACTGGGAAAAGAAGCCAGCATGGCTCTCCCACACCATTGTGCAAATGCAGCCAGGACGATTGTCTGGCCCAAGATGAAAGGGACTGAATGGGGATTTAACCCCGGCTCTCTACAGTAAGCTCAGCCTAACTGCTCACCACTACACCTCACTGCCACTCTTCTTTCCACTGCCATTGCAAATGATCTAAAACAAACCATAGCAAATGATCGTCCCAAGATGATCTAAAGCCATTTTCTGGTACCAAGCCCCTGAGTACAGACA
This sequence comes from Varanus komodoensis, assembly GCF_004798865.1. Lineage (NCBI taxonomy): Eukaryota > Metazoa > Chordata > Lepidosauria > Squamata > Varanidae > Varanus > Varanus komodoensis. The sequence continues at coordinate 2,078,642 of NW_025336259.1, forward strand.
ACTGCGGCTCAGTCTGGATACGAAATTAGGAGAGTAAGTACTCGGAGGAGGGCTTTCTCTGCAGTGGCGCCCAACCTATGGAATTCACTCCCCAAAGAGGTCCGCCTGGCGCCGTCGTTACTGGTTTTTCGGCGCCAGGTAAAGATCTTTTTATTTAAACATCATTTTAATTGTTAAAATATATGATCTGGCCAGGGCA
>NW_025336259.1:2078940-2087998 GCF_004798865.1 Varanus komodoensis
TTAAAATGATGTTTAAATAAAAAGGTCTTTACCTGGCGCCGAAAAACCAGTAACGACGGTGCCAGGCGGACCTCTTTGGAGAGTGAATTCCATAGGTTGGGCGCCACCGCAGAGAAAGCCCTCCTCCGAGTACCTACCCTCCTAATTTCTTTCACGGAGGGTTCCCGGAGGAGGGCCTCTCCCGCTGATCTCAGGGGGCGGCCGGGCATATACGGACACAAGCGCTCCTTCAGGTAGCCAGGACCCAAGCCGTTTAGGGCTTTATAGGTCATCACCAACACCTGGAATTGGGCCCGGACTTCAATGGGAAGCCAGTGAAGCTGACGGAGGACTGGAGTCATGTGAGCATAACGCCCCATCCCCGTCAGCAGCCTGGCAGCTCTATTTTGCACCAATTGAAGTGTTCGGACCGTCTTCAGGGGAAGTGGACAGCTACAATCCAAAACATCTGGAGATCACCTTTGTGCCCACAGCTGCCACAGACCTCTCTGCTCAAAAATGCTATTTCTGTGCTTGGGAAATGGGACAGGTGGGTCCTCTCATGCACCATTCTTCCCATAACAGAGAGGGTGCATCAGACTCGGAAGTACAAGAGCTTCGTACATGATGCGCAGGTCCCCTTGCGTCTAGGCAATTGACACTTTTCACCCAAGAGCCAGAGCGGATTAGAGAGCAGGAAGCCGGGTGGGGAATGAATGCTGGGAGCTGCAAGACCACTTGGCTGTTCCAGACATGCACATGTCACGCCTGTCTTTAAAATCACATCAGTGGAAGTGTGTGCTCCTGCCTCGTGCAGGAGGTTTAGCTGGTCACTGGTTTCTTGGAGGTGGCAAAGATTTGCACAGATGAGACTCTGGTCTACAAGTATTTGAGCGCAGCTGTCAATTTATGCCAAAGGATTGAGGCCTTTGAATTGTGGTGCTGGAGGAGATTCCTGAGAGTCCCCTGGACTGCAAGGCGATCAAACCGGTCAGTCCTAGAGGAGATCAGCCCTGGCTGCTCTTTAGAAGGCCAGATCCTGAAGATGAAGCTCAAATACTTTGGCCACCCGATGAGAAGGAAGGACTCCCTGCAGAAGAGCCTGATGCTGGCAACAATAGATGGCAAAAGAAGAAGAGGAAGGCAGAGGATGAGGTGGCTGGATGGGGTCACTGGGGCGGTGGGTGTGAGCTTGGGTGGACTCCAGGGATGGTGGAGGGCAGGAAGGCCTGGAGGGGTGTTGTCCATGGGGTTGTGATGGTCGGGCACAACTTTGCAACTGAACAACAATCGATTTATACAAATAGGGTCATTTTCAGAATGTAAGCTCAAGTATTTTGCTCCAAAAACATGTTTAATTTATTCCTCTTTTAGTTTATTGGTCCTTTTTAAAATGGCTTGACAGAAGACCAACAGCATCCAGAATGTGTCCACAGCCTCTTTCTTCCTTGCTTGGGATTTGTGCCACTTCACCTATGGAAAAAATAATAAACTGAGCACTTGTAACCATATCTGTGTTCACTGAGCTGTTCCCTAACTTGAAAATATTTTTAAAGATTTAAAGATATATACAATCATTTTGGGGGGACAGTATAATTATGGGGGGAGCTTTTTTGTCTGTCTGCCCTCTCCCCACTGCCCCTGCGTTTAGTGCTTTGAAATTGGGGCCAAGAAAGTACTTTTGGGGAGCTGGATGGCACCGCAGGGTGGCTTTGCTTTTTTATAAAGCCCCCCCCCCACCCCCGGAAAGAAAACCTTTCGACACTCAGCCCAAAATCAGACATTTTGGGCTGTTCCCCCATCTCCCTGAAGTGGCCCTCGCCCCCCTTGCTGGGGCAGATAGCGGTCAGCCAGCTATGGAAGTTGGAGAAATGGATCCACTACTGTTTTTCCAGAAAATAAAATCCGGTCTGTCTAGCTGGTCTGAAATGAAGACTTGTGCTCAGGCTAGAAGGAAAGATGGGGAGCCAGGGGACACCCGAATCCTGACAGATGCTTCCTTCTTTTATTGCTTCTTCCTCCAGGCCACGTCAGTGCCGAAGTCCCTGCAGCGCTCTGGGGGACTTCCAAGGGGGTCTTTTCCATGGAAAAACTAGCCTGCGTCAGACCCAGGACCCGGGGGCTGTCAGCGAGAATTTTCCCACTCCTGCTCACAATGAAGGACTTGCCGGCTCGCTAGTCGTCCGTCTTCCATGGCGAACGTCTGATGTCAGCACTCCGGGCTGAGGGAGAGAGAAGCACATCTGGCACATCTGGCGAGAGGAGCCACACCTGGGTGGTTTTTCGTGGAATACCTCCCGGGTTTTCTACTCGCAAACCGAGCGGGGCTGAGTGAGCTTTGTACAAGGTGGTCCGAACTGCACTGCTGGGGCGGCGCTGGTAGTGAAGAGATCCAGGCACACTTCCCCACACACACGGTCTCTGCGTGCCTTCAAAGAACTGTGTCTCCTATTTGTCACAAGGGATGGAAGTTTGGACGCGAGATTTCAGGAAAGATTCAAGCCGGGGCAGCAGGTGATGAAGCTCGTGTTGGCAAAAGCCATCTAATCCCAGGGGGATCGAGAGATTGCGGGGGGCTGCGCCCCTTCCTTTCAGCAGAGAGGTGGGGCGGGTGGGACAGAAATTCGGGGCTCCAGCCCGGGAGAGCCTTCCTCACACCACAGTGCCCATGGACCTTTTTATTCAAGCAGCATTTTAACTGTTAATATTATTGGATTTTATCTGGCCAGGGCGGCTTATTTTATACTGTATTGTTGTATTTTTAATTTAATATTTATATTTTAAATTTATATTATAATTATTTTCTTAGTGATGTAAGCCGTCCCGAGGCTTTGGCGAATGGGGCGGCATAAAAATGTTTTAATAAATAAATAAATACATAAATACATAAAATGGTGCTGGTCTCTTACAGCAAAAGCTTGGCACAGGCTCACTTTTGGGGGACGGTTCGTACCTGGAAGCCCTGCGTCCATGTGGGGCAGCTTCCCCGTGCCCCACAAGTGCTGCCTGCTATGGCCGGCTGGGGGTCAGCCCAAAGCGCATCTAGCACAAGCAACACTCAGTCCTAGCAGTCTGGGGAGCAAAGGGGGAAGGGAAAAGGGCAGTCGGGATGCAGGGAGCAGCATCCCAAAAGATCAGCCCAAGGAGAAGCAAGGGACTAGAAGCACAAATAACACATTGTGCCATTGGACTGCAACCCCCGTCATCCACAGCCCAGCTTTTTCATCAGCGGCGCAGGTGGCTGTGCATCGGCACAGATCTCTCGAGATGCAGAACGCTGGAGACAAACCTGATGGGTTTCCTCGTGCTCAGGGCCAGGTCGGGGGATGCGGGCTTGCACCAGAATGGGCTCAGCTTACTGGGCCATGCACATGGTGGGCATGTCATGAGTGGAGCTGGCTGGAGCTGGGGGTCAGACTAGATGACCCGGGAGGCCCCTTCTGACTCATTGTTTCTATGTTCTGTGTTTCTGTTTCATCTGCAAAACACCGGAGGGCATGCCAACTAAAAAAAAATAAGGAAAAGGCCTGAGAAGTGATCACAGGATACACTTCCTGTGTTGTTCGGGGTTGAATCCTTGCCTATTTACAACGAACAGGCATGGCGCTCTGCAACCAGGCATTCTGCAACCTCATGGCCTTCTCCACTGAGTGCTGCGGGCCAAAGGTCTGAGAAGCTGCTGAAGGGCTGGTCTTGCACGTGGCTTTTCAGCAGAGGGCGACTGGAAAGCTGGAGGCGATGCAACGGCTCCCTTGGGAGGCAAGGGTGCCACAGCCGGAAATGATTTGCGCAAGAAAACGGCGGCCAAGGAGAGAGACGACAGAGGGGGCCAGAATGATGCCGGGTATGCCGAAAATGGGGAAGGGGGCATTTTTCTCCCTCTCCCGTCAAAGCAGAACCCTGTGAGGTCATCCCATGAATTTATTTATTTATTTATTTATTATTTTCCGATTTATATCCTGCCTTTTTCCTACAAAGGACTCAAGGCAGGTTACATCATTCTCCTCCTCCATCATATCCCCACAACAACAACCCTGTGAGGTAGGTTGGGCTGAGAGTCTGTGGCTGGCCCAAAGTCGCCCAGTGGGCTCCATGGCTGAGCAGGGACTCGAACCCGGATCGGTGGGAGATTCAGGGCAGATAAAAGGGGATGGCCCTTCAAGCCGGGCGCCTTCAAAGTATGGGACGCATTTCTACAAGATGTCGTGCTGGGCACCCTTCTGAATGGCTTGCAAAGAGGACTGGGCATGGAGAAGACAGCTAGCAGGAGTTACTAGTCCTCATGGGTCTATGCTACCTTCAGTGTGCCAGTTGCTGGGGAACATGGGCAAGGCTGCCGGTACATTTGTGTCCTGCTTGAAAGAACCTGCGTGTAACTCTTTGGCCACTGGCCAGGATGATCCAACGCAGCACAGCTCTTCACAGGTTCTTGCGATAGGGTTGTCTTTCCAGCACTGGCCAACACTTTTTAAACAAAATTCCTTGGGTATGCCGGAATGTCTTATACACAACCTTAATTTAATGGGGTTCTTTTATTAGATCTGGCTGGGATTGGGGCTTCAGTGTATAATTTCTGCAAAATTTCTGTCTACCTTTTTTTCCTGTTAGGAGTAATATTGCCAGTGGCACCTTTTTCCTCCAGACACCGAAACACTAACTGACTGTATAAATAAGAGATATTTAACATCTCTTTTGATCCCTGCTACAGTTTTGACAGTTGACATGTAGAATTTATTTATTTATTTATTTATTTAATTTTTCAATTTATATCCTGCCTTTTTCCTACAAAGGGCTCAAGGCAGCTTACATCATTTTTGAAGTCTTGTAATTTTTGATTTTTAAAGTCTTGTAATTTTTTTAACAGCTTGATTTTTAAAGTCTCGTAATTTTTTTAACAGCTTGTGATTTTGTATTTTGTTGAGACACAGGAGAAGCCAAGCTTGGACTCCAAACACTGTTCTTTACAACAAGATCAACTCCAAAATAGCTTTCCTCAATTTTGTGTACTCCAGATGTACGCTGGGCTCAGACAACAAGAGAACAATGCTCAAAGGTCGAGCGGAGGATCATGGGTTACTGAATTGTGGGTTATCATTGAAATGTGTGTTATTTGAACCCGTGTGTGCTAACAAATCATGGATTGAGAAAAAACACCGTAACCCACGGAGCAATTACAACCCAAACTCACTCCTTCCCCAGCCTTTTAGTCTGATCCCCCCACCCAATTACTTTGCTTTTTGATGAGTTTATACACAGGTCTTTTTAAATGGTAAGCCGTCCTGCAAACTCCACTACAAAAAGGTGGAATATTTACTTATTAAGGGTGCTGATATTCAGCGCACACGTGCCTGAGACTTTCTTCTGTGTAAATTTACTAGCACAACCTTAAATTATATTTTGACATTTATAGGGTTTCCCCCTCTATTTTCAAGAACAGCAGCAGCTATTGGGAGAAGATCCAGTTCAAGTTTGTGACCGGAAATGGGTAGCAACCCTTTCTCCAGACAGCTGAACAAAAAATACCCCCTCCGGAATCCCTATATTTTCCAGCAGGGAAACTTTTATTGGCATCAGCGGAAAGCCCCCTCCAAAGGAAGTAAAAGGTGTACTTTTTATCATATGTGGTGGACTTGCGATAATGTGAAAAAGAATTGGATCAAAATACATAAATGACTCGAGGAAATGTACAAAAATCCTTAGCTTTTAAACCTGAATTTTTTTATTAGGCATTATACCAGAGGACATTAGTAAACAAGAAATGCATTTGATTTTACATGTAATTACTGCGGTGAGGATTGCATTTGCTCAACACTGGAAAAGTGAAGAACCACCCACCGACGAACTGATCCTAAAAAAGAGCCTGGACTGTGCAGAAATGGATAGATTGACTTTGTCATTGAAGGAGAAGGAAGATACTGACTTCTATCAAACTGGGGACTCTTTTTATTATTGGCTAGAGAAACGGGACTTCGCATAGATTTAAATGTTTTTAAGTTCTCATAAATGGAAAAAGAAGGGTGTGGGGGCTGACCCAGCGGGCTCGATGTTTTTGATGATGGATGTTGTTTGTAGTTTTTTCGTTTTTTAGGATTATAATTTCAAATAAAACTTATTTAAAAAAAACAAAGGAAGTAAGAGATGGCTACCAGGGCAAGGAACTTTTCGGTTGTGCCACCCCAATTTTGAACTGGATTCCTCAAAGAGGGGTGCCTGGTGCCTACTCGCTATTCTGTTCAGCGCCAGGTGAAAACCTTTTTATTCTCCCAGTATTTTAAAGTTAACTTTTTAATCTCTTTTTTTGTATTGCATTTTATTCCATATTGCTGCTGTACCTCCGTACCAATCTGATTGTAATTGCTGTTGTTTTAGTGTTTTATTTTCATATTTATTTATTTATTTATATTGCAATTTATATCCTGCCTTTTTCCCACAAAGGGCTCAAGGCAGCTGACATCATTCTCCTCCTCCATCTTCTCCCCACAACAACAACCCTGTGAGGTAGGCTGGGCTGAGTGTCCGTGACTGGCCCAAAGTCACCCAGCTGGCTCCATGGCTGAGCGGGGACTCGAACCCGGATCCTCTGAGTCCCAGTCCCGTGCTCTTCACCACCACGTCCTTGCCTTTCTTGTTTTTATGTTTTTAACTTTTGTTAACTGCCCAGAGAGTCTCTGGCTATTGGACAGCATAAAAATGAAATAAATGGAAAAAAAGTTTTTCTCCTTCTAGGTTCAGTCCAGATCGTGATGGTGGGAGTGCCTGTTACTTTAAAGCAACTAGAACTCTTGGAGGTTGGCATTTGAATGAGATTATTCCTGCTCTGTGGCATTCCTGCAGACTTCCTGACCATCTCTATCCCCAATTCCAGGTGCTGATTTGGGTTTTTAAAAGTCCAAACTTGTTCGAGACAACATTTTTGGAGGGGCCACCTAGACCTGCAAGTACCTGCCCAAGGTTGAAGATGCGCCTCGGTTAGCCTACTCTTGTTGGGAAAATTTGGATGAGTCCTGTCTGAAAAGCATTACTTCTGTGTGCCTTTTTGCATTGTGGGATCAAATCTCTAGCCCATTAGCAAGAGATTTTAGATTGGCAAGCAAACATGACTTTCTCTGTGGTGGCTCCACGTCTCTTGCACTTTTTCCTCAGGGAGATATGTCCTGGTTCATTGCTGCTAGCTTTAAAAATAAAAAAAAAAATATTCCAGTCTGCATTTAATGCTTAAAACCATGTGTTGCTCCAGGAAGGGGGCCGTTAACTGTAACTGGAATGTTTGCGTTTTTATAATACTGCAAGCTCCCTGAACAGCAAGTTAAAAAAAGCTTTTAAAATACATAAATCACTAATAGAAAGAGGAGGGACCCTAGAAATGATAAATGCAATCTCACATTTAATATAGTATCTCTTTTCTCAGTAACCATGTTTGTATCATGTAAAGGAAATTTTCATCTGCATTCTATACTTCTTTGTTTTCCCATAGGGACTAGTATCATTTTTCCTGCACTCCCTGAAACAGTGCCTTAATGTATAAATAAGAGGAAAAGGAGAAATACATCTTTTCGCGCCTGCCTAGTTCTGGCAGTTGACATTTCCCATTCCGTTCAGTCGAATGAACTGCTTAAATGCTAACATCTCTTGATATTATTATTTAATTTAAAAGAGCAAATCTTGAGACTTTTGCTGAGAAAGGGAGGAAAGACTAGCGTTCAAATCCTGCTCTTAAAAACAACACCTCCAACCCAGGATCAGCGGCCGTATGCCTGTGCGCATCAGTTGCTGGGGAACATGGGCAGGGGAGTGCTTTCGTGCTCAGTGTCTACTTGTGAGTTTCCCGTGGGCAGCTGGTTAGCAGAATGCTGGGCCAGACGGATCCTCGACCGGATCGAGCAGAGATGTTCAGTCCCTATGTTCGTAAGCCAGCCCTCCCTAACCAGGCGCCCCCCACAATCGGATGGACGACAACTCCCACAATCCCCTACCAGCCATGCTGAGTGATGGGAGTTGTAGTCCGGTCGATCTGGGGTGGGGTGCCGGGTTGGGGAAGGCTTTTCCAAGCAGTCGAGAAAAGTCACAGCGTGCATGCAAAACACTCCCTCTGGGAAATGACGCCTCCTGAGCTCCCCGATCCAAGTCGCCCAAAATCCTGAACCTTTCTAACCCGCCACCAGAACACTACGCGCCACATGAACGTTCATGTCCCATCTCGCTCGCCGTACCTAGGATTTCTCCCGGTTTCACTAAGGGGGATACGGTCTGCTAGAACTCGACGCACATTTCCGGTTCCTGCTCGCAGCCGCGCGGGTCCTCTCCTCTGCGGGGCAAGGGCGGGGGGAAAGCGTTGCAGAGCGCCAAAACCCCGGCTGGACGGGGACGCGTGCACGGCGGTGCTGCGCGCCGGCCGCCCGCCCGCTTCCCCGGAGCTGCACGGGGCCCATCCTGCAGAGTCAGAGCCGCTTGCAGGGCGAAACGAGCCTGTCTTATGCGTGCAAGGACTGCACGCAACGTGGCCGACCTCTAGAGAGCTGCAAGAGGGGAAGGTGTCCCCGCTCAGGGCTGTCGCTCTAGTACCCGCCTAGCAGGGGCGCCGAGCGCGCCGCCCGCGGCTTGAATTCAGTTCCGGAGAAAGGGGGGAGGGGGGATTCCTGTGGTGGGCGGGGCCACGGGCTAAAGGGGCGGAGCCAAGATGCCGGCGTGGTTTAATCGAGAGATCTTCCCGCCCTCTAGGGGAGGCATCGCAACCTTCCGCATGGGAATAAGTTACCCCACTTGGAATACCGGGCTCCGTTTTGGTGTCTGTACCTAAAAGTGCTGTTGGAATAAGTACAGAGAAGAGTAAGTAAAAGAGTCAAGGCGTTAGAACAATTCCCCTAGGAGTAAAGATGACATCATCGTCATCGTCATCATCATCGTTATTATTATAACATTTCTATGCCGCCCCTTGCCGAAGCCTCGGGGCGGCTTACAACACAATAAAATACATTGAAATACAATAGAACATAATAAATTACCACTAAATACAAAAATACAAAAAAATACACTGAGATACAAACATAATAATATAAAATTAAAATTAACAGTATAAAAT
>NW_025336259.1:2088098-2090307 GCF_004798865.1 Varanus komodoensis
GAGGAGAAAAGAGAAGGAAGAAGAAGTTGCCCTGGCCAGATCATATATTTTAACAATTAAAATGATGTTTAAATGAAAAGGTCTTTACCTGGCGCCGAAAAACCAGTAACTGTTAAGCTTATAACTTACGGGGAGGCATGGGAGAGGTGTCTGAATGTATGCCCTGGTGACTGGGGATGCTGGGTGTTGTAGGCCAATACCTCCAGAGGGCAGCAGGGTGGAGAAGGCTGCATAAAGTCATTTCGGCAAGACTGTGCATTCTGTGCTGACAGCGGAGAGGATTCAGTTCTCTACCATGAAAGTTCTTGGGTTTTGCCGTCCAGATTTCTTCGTTCCCTTCACGTCAAAGCACGCGCCTGCACGGGCACGATCCTGTGCAAGTTCAGGCAGGAAAACGGCATGAACTCCCAGCCAAGGGGCATGACTTTCTCTGCTTAACCTTGCACAGGATCGTGCCTTTCCCGGCATGTACGCAGAGCAGCCCATCAGCGCCCGAGTCTCTGGAAGGCCATCTGCCCCAGCACCTGCCGTCCAGCGACACCGGCTGAAATCAAGGTGCGGAGGCCCCGAGGATCCAGAACCCGCGGACGAGCCGCCTTGTGACCCCCCGTTGCTTCCCCTCCCTGAAATCTTTTTCTGCCTGGTTTGTTCTTCTTCCTGAAAGCTCAGGTCGCATTCATTCCCTTTGGACACCTTTTGTCTTAGGAGACTTAGTCCTAAGCAACTTCTTCTTCCTTCTCTTTCTCCTCCTATATTTTTATTTTATACCGATAATTTTAATTTTATATTTGTAAATCAATGTATTTTTTGTATTTTTGTATTTAATGGTAATTTATTATGTACTATTGTATTTCAAAGTATTTTATCATGTTGTAAGCCGCCCCGAGGTTTCAGCAAGGGGCGGCATAGAAATGTTAATAATAATAATAATAATAATAATAATAATAATAATAATAATAATAATAACGCGCTCCCCAGAGAGGTCCGCCTGGCGCCGTCGAAGACCTTTTAATTCAAGCGGCATTTTAACTGTTAATACTATTGGTTTTATCTGGCCAGGGCGGCTTATTTTATACTGTATTGTTGTATTTTTAATTTAATATTTATATTTTTAATTTATAATTATTTTAACTTAGTGATGTGAGCCGCCCCGAGGCTTCGGCGAATGGGGCGGCATAAAAATGTTTTAATAAATAAATAAATAAATAAATAAATAAAATACGGAAAAACGCGCACACGGACTCTGGGGGTTATGAATGGGCCTATGCAAATACGTACTTTGTGCCTGAGGCTGCAGACCTGAGTCCCAGGATCTTTCACCGCCCCGGTACATTTGTACGCCCGGGATGACCCCCCCCCCACCGACTTCTTCTGCCCCTTTCTTGACTGGCGATTGGGAGCCGGAAGTGTGGATTGCCTGGACGCACTGCTTTTCCTTGAGCTTCAGCGAGCCTTTCGCTCCCCACTCCGCCGCGGGCGCGAGCGGAAGCGGCTTGCGTGCCAGCGCGGGAACACTACATCCCCCAGAGTGCCGCGGGCTGGCCCCGCGCATGCGCGCGGCGCGCTTCCTTCCCTCTCCTGACTGCCATCTTGGCTTCCCTCAGCTGGCGCCGCCGCCAAACCAGCCCGAAGGTGCCCCGCCGCGCTCAGCTTGTGCGCGGGCCACGGCGCGGGGCCTCGATGGTGACTCCCGGGGAGGACTGGCAGGTGGGTCCCGAGGCTGCCCGGAGGCCCAGTGCCATGGGAGGAGGGGGGAGGAGGAGGAAGGCCACCACTTCTCCTCATCCTCCTCATCCTCCCTTGAAGGAGCTGGGGGCTCCCCCACCGTGCGATTCGAGGGGGCTGCCTCACTCCCCCCGCAGTTCTGCCGGCTGGCGCCGCTTCTTTCCCTCCTTTCTCCCCCCACTTTCTCAGCGTTTCCCCCTGACTCGATTTTATGGGGGGGGTGAAGAAAGAAATACCCTAACCCTCCCCCCTCCCCAGCACGGTTGATGGTGGGGGGGGGGAGAGCGAGGGAGAGAAGGCCCTCCTCTTCATCTTCCCCCGATGGCGCGGGGGGCTCTCCACCCCCACCTGTGGGGGCGCGCGGAGGGGCCCCCTGCCTTGCGGGGGGAGCGATGGCTTCCCCGCCCCCCCCCGCCCGCCGCCTCCCCTCCCTTCCCTCCCGCGCTCTCCATCTTTTCACCTGGCGCGGCGGGCGGGGGGGGGG
>NW_025336259.1:2090407-2287523 GCF_004798865.1 Varanus komodoensis
TTTCATCCCGTGGCTGATGCACCTTATACGCTCGCTGGCCTCTGCCTCCACTTATTAATCTTCTTTTGGTGGAGGGGGGCATATGTCTCTTTACCCCCCCCGAGAAAAATAGGTGGCTGCTGCTTTATAAACCCGCCTGTCTCTTTCTCCTTATGGATTTGTTAGGCGAGAGGAATAATTGGTCCTGCCTCTGTTATTCTCCCCCCCCCCCCCCCGCACAGATTGGCGGCTGCTGCTCCTTCCTGTGCAGTCTTTATTCTCCTGTCCTATTCTCTTTCCCCTTTTCCTCCTACTGTAGGTGGAGAGAGAAGAGAAAGGGAAGGGGGGTTGGGGTGCTGGAAATTCTCTTAATTATCCCCCCTACATGCCTTTCTTCCTCTCCCTTCCAGTGCAAGAGAGAAGTAGCTGTAGCCTTCTTTTCATTCTGCCTCTGCCTTCCTCCCCATTAGTTGCTTGCTGCTATTTTTCTTGCTTTTTTCTCCCGATCCCTTCCTCATCTGCTTTTTTAAAAACTTAAATGGCAGGAAGACTGCAATTATTCTCATTCTGGGCCTTCTGCCCACTGGGGAACTGCTGTGCGTCTTCCCATGCCCTCCACATATTCCCCGTGTGTGAGCATGGCCAGGTGGGAGCCATTTCTCTCCTCCTCTTTCCTACTGGAGATTTCTGCCTGCCCCCCTTCCTCCCCCAACCCCTTTTCCGGCCTTCCTCAGAGCTCAGTCTTTGTTGGCCATTGCACTGAATCTCTGCTGGGCATCCCTTCTTCCTTGCTGGTTGGGTCCTCACCCCATCACACCCTGAATCAAGCAGGATTGGGGTGGACGGCTGTTGGTAAAGAGGAGAATGGAAGATGTTCTGCAGTTTGAATCTCTCCTTGAGCCATTGTGAGATGTTGAGTGTGTCAGTCTTGTAAGGCATCCCATTTGGAATCTTCTTGTCCCTGATACTGTCTCTGCCTGCAGTTCTGGGCCTAATTACTTGGGAGTAAACCTTCTGAACTTCGTGTAAAACACACAGAGGATCAAACTGCTTAAGGATCAGGAGCAATACCCTTCTCTTCTCCACACCTGCCTGGACACATCAACATTGCTTTAGGTGCCATCCATGATTTGGGTCTGGATGGGCACAGGCACTCGAATCCTGTCGCTGCAACCAGTTCTCCTGCAGCACAATGCACCAGGCGGCCCTCCAGCTACACCACTGCGCTCGCTGTTTGTTCATGTGTCTTTTCACGGAGGTGGGGGTGGCAGGGAAGCTGATGTTGGCCGACCTTCTAAGTGTTGTTCAACGGTAGAATAGATTTCCTTGGTAGGTGCCAAGTTCCCTTCCACCGGAGGTATTTAAGCAGAGGCTGGAATGCCTCTTGCCAGGATTACTTAGAGCAACATGCTACATACAGAAGTGGCATTAAGCAAGGAATTGGACAAGATAATGTTTAAGGCCCCTTCCAACTCTTGGTGCAGCCTCTTCTTCACGTTTTGCATGCTGTGCACACTTGCTTACAGATATGTCCTGTTGATAATAGAGCTGGCTAAAATCACTGGATTACATGCTCAATCCCATGCAGTTTTTCCACTGCTGACCAGGGGCAAGCTGAGAGTTACAGCCTTTTTTTGTCTAAATCTGCAAAGGATTGTGCCTTAACTGGTGCTCGGAGTGGGCAGTCCCAAATCAGTGAGGTTCGGAATTAAAGGCATACATTTGTTGTAAGTTTTGGTCTCTCTCCTTTACGGCCCTGGGTTGTTAATGTAATAGGATACTGCAAAAGCAAATGCTAAAGATAAACACTTTCTCTGCATGAATAGTCTTTTGTCTCTGCTTTCCACGTGTCAAAAGGAAGGTTTTGCGGATGGAAAATATTTATGATCGATCGCTGAATTGGCTAAAACGCAGCCAGTCGTTTATAACAAACAAACTCTGGTTTGTTGACAAGCTACTTTAGTGCCTAGGATTTCCGGGCGTTTTGATTTTGTGCAATTACTTTTCTGCAGTGCCAAATCTGACACACTTATCCATGCCCTGTAGGCCTTGTGCTTGTGATTCCAGACAGAGTAGCATTGCAAGAATGCCGCCCTGCCTGAGTCAAGTCACTGGGAGTGTGTGTGTGTTTGTGTGTGCGCGTGTGAAATGTGTGGATTCTGGCAACAGGGAACGAGACTGTCAGGAGTCTGGGCACTTTAATTTGTGAGGGCTGGCCAGGTTAGCGCTCTGCGCAAGGGGCAGGTGGGGCTTGATGGTTTTGCTTGTGGGTTGCCCAGTGGGACCCACTGGTGTGTGGGCATGGCTTTGCGCTTTGTGGTGCTTTCGGGGCGCTGCTGGCTAAGAGGTTGAACTAATCACTCTGCTGATGTCTCCATGAAGGTACACCCTGGCTAGGTTTGTTGTGGGGTTTTGAGGTGTGCATATCATATATTGAAAGGGGGAGGGAAGCAACCTGTATATATTTTGCAGATAAAGTGCATTTGCATATATTTGCATGTCTGCTATGAGGAGGGTCAAAGGGAGCTCAGAGTACTGATTTCTTATTTAAAGACACATGCCTATCATAGAAACAGAGTGAGTCAGAAGGGACCTCCTGGGCCATCTAGTCTGACCCCCGGCTCCAGCCGGCTCCGCTCATGACATGCCCACCGTGTGCATGTCCAGCCTATCCTTGAACACCCGCACCGATGGGGCCCCAACCACCTCCCATGGAAGCCCATCCCACCCCCTCGGGGTCCTGACTGTCAGGGAGGACTTCCTGACATCCAAATTGCACCTTGGTTCCCCGGGCTTGGCTCCATTGGAGCGCATCCTGCCTTCGTGTCTGCTACTCTGATTTAAGCCTCCTCTGCCTAGATGCACACACACTTCTGGGCCTTTCTTTTGCATCACAGAAACCCAGAACATTTGAAATTGCGATTCTCAAGAGGTGGAATTCTGCCTGCAAGGCTGATTTCTGCAGTCGTGTGGAACCCAGAATGGACCCAGACTGGAATGCTGCTTAGGGTGGAAAGACGTTGCGGCACTGGGGTTCTTCCAATCCCCCTGCAGCTCCCATGGAATGTATCCTGTGGCTTGTTTTCCGTCATTCAGGGCATTGGCTGCCACACGTGGCGTTTGAAGCAAAGGGATTCCGACTAATTCTAATTCTCCCTCCTCAGGGCTGGAGGGAAGGTCTTGTTTTAATTGGGGTTTTATTGTCAGTTGAATTTGTAGAATGCTGTGTTTTATTTTACATTTTGTACTGTTAAACCATCCCGAGACTTCGGAAAGGGACGGTCTAGAAAATAAATAGATAAATAAATGAGGTGAATGCCAGTACCCTGCTAGCATCTGGCAACTGCACCCATTGCAGCTGCTAGGCCTGCTGGTTGTGTAACAAAGCAGGCCCCAAGGCGATTCCTTCCGAAGCCGAATCAATGCCACTGAGCAACATCAGGTTCTGGGTCTCTTTTTTTCAAGAACTCCCCATATCAAGGGCTTTGGGAATGTCCACTTAGTTGTAACGTAAGGGATCTGGCGCATTCGTCATGTGCCCTGAGCCGCTTCACCGTGCATGGTGATCGGTTCAGGCTGGGCTGGTCCTGGAGGCACGCTCTCCGTTCATGCACGAGGCCGGCTGGGCCTCATGGTTGCTCTCTGTAAACCGAGCATGCCACCAAGAACAAGCTGTTACCTCTACCAGGAAGTGTTCAGTCCGGCCTCGAGTGTCTGAACTGATCATTGCTGGAGCGGTTAAAGTGCTGTTTGTTGCACTGCTGTTGTGTGTGTGTGTTTTTTTTTATGGTATCGCTTTAACATCTTGTTTTGAATCTGCATCATATTCTTAGCTGCCTGGTTTTTGAGTAGAGAGAAAGGATAGATCAGGTCCGGCTCTATTTCCGGGCAACAATTCCCCAAAGATCTGCTTGTCAAGGAACCCTGAAAGAAAGCTAAGGCAGAAGTTCCCCTCTGTCATGAAACTGGGAAGGATGTGGGATGGATTGTCCCCAGACTGCCTCCCTTCCCCTTTTTCTCCTGGAGATAATCCCTCGGTGGTGCGTCTCTAAGCAGCTTCTGTTTTACATTAGTTTATTTTCCACAATTCCATTAGAAATAACACTCCCTCCTCTCCTAGTGTTACTCCCAGGGGAACGCTGGAGAGAAAATGTTGGTCACGCGGAGGTGCACTGCTGTCTAGAACGCCTGCATTTTTCGTTCATCTGTTACTGTCTGGAAAATGCTGAAAATCCCGCAACACACACATCCACGGACATTTTTGCCGTGCTTGCAAATGGGGATGGACTGTCCAGCTCAGGGGTGTTCGGGCGGTTCCAGTCTCAGGGCCAAATTCCATTCTGTGGAAGCCCTCAGGGGTGGCGTGCCAGTGGTGGGTGGAAGGGATGGAGCCCAAGGACCGGCTTGAAATTCTGCTGATGGAAACTAAATCTCAGCCCTTAAGAATAGGGGGAAAGGCACAAAAGCTGGGAAAGGCCGAACGACTCGAGGTCCGAGGAAAGCGGGTGAGGGGGTGGCTTCTTGGGACCTCTGGAGGGGAGGGCGTTTGAGAGTGTGACCCAGATGTTAGATGCTAGTTGACCAGGGTGTGTGCACACAGATGGGCCAAGGATGTTTGCTTGCCTTTCCTGCCCTAGGACTGCGCATTCCCCGTGTGAGGGAAGCCCTGACTCAACTCCCTTCCCAGCCAGGCACAGTCTGGTGTCACATGTCAGCCAGGGCAGTGCCACTTGGCATTCCCCAGAATCCCCGGCTGTAGCTTAGTTTTGTGATGCAAGCATAATCGAATGGGTTGGTGCTTATTTAGTGAGCCTCAAGCTTGAGCGCACGGTGTCTCAGCGTGAAATGGAACGAACAAGTCGAGGCTGCGAAACCAAAGGTGCCCTGTATCTCAGTCAACATAGATGCTTGGCTGTCAGCCTATCAAGCATGCGCCTTCCGATTGCTGAAGTCACGCTGCCGCATTCTCCAACCTGGTGCCCTCCAGATGGGTTGAACTAGAGCTGCCAGAATCGTCCTGGGCATTGTAGTCCAAGGCATCTTGAGAACACAAGGCTTGGAAAGACTTGAACTAATGCACAATCCACTGTATATTTTAAAAAAGGGCTTACAGTTGATGGGAGCTGTAGACCAGAACGTGGGGGGGGGGCGCCAGAAGCCGCCCACCCCACCAGAGAGGGCACTCAATTTCAGTGAGTATTTTGCTTTCATTTAGTAACAAACCTTGAAAAGTATCTGCTCTAGGGAGTCAGAAAATCTTCCCCTGCAGACTGATTTTTGAATGCAGATGAGCTCCTTCTATCAGAACATTTTCCAGAAAACTTCCCCGATTTAAAATGTTCCGAAAAACCCGCACCACAGAATCCAGTGCAGTGGTTGCACCGTTTCTGTTGAAGGCAGAGTGTACAACCGAGTGATTAGGCTGTTCTGACAGGCAGTGTTTGAACCTCTTGTGGCCCGAGGGCCAGATTTCATTTTGGAGAAACTCCTGGGGTGGGTGGGCAGCATTCCAGGGGCAGGTGAGGCCAAAAGCTCTAGCACCTCTTAGCTTAATGCTCTTACAGCCACTTCCTAAGCCCTAAGAGGGGCGTTTTCAAAACCACACAAAAGCTGGGAAACCCTCACACTATTGAAGAGAAAGCGGGGCATTTTGGGACCCCAGGCAGACTGGATTGCAACCCCTAGTGGTGCAGCATTTGGCTTCCAGTTTTGAGGTTCTGCACTCTGCCCTAAGCAGTTTTCTGGATCACCGTAATGCTAATATTGCTAATATTGCTATGCTGTTGTTGCTTTTTGATTAACATTTTAGTGATTTCTTATTTTTAAAAACTTATGGTTAGCCACTGTTGAGGGCTCTTAGGACAGATAAGTAGAACAGCAATGAAATACGAATGCAGAGTTTCCTAATACTTTTGTTTGTAGTATGGCGTGTCTTGGATTTATGAAGCAATGCAACCACAATCACTACTTCAAAATACTGGAAGTCAAGAGATGTGGAGTCACTTTCCCTCCATCAGTTTCCCTCTAATTCCCCGACTCCAGGTCTTGCCTCGATAAACAGCTTTTCTGCAGGTGATCCCATGGGCTCAGAGTCGTGCTCTTGAACAGATGTCAGCAGTCCATTTTTTTCCCTTCCGGAATGTCAGCAGAGGAAGTGAGCTGGACAGAACGGACTCCTTTCTCTGCATGCAGCAGACACTTCGTCAACTACCGCTTCTAATTCCTTGCATTCCCTTGGCGTCGTGACTTGGCCAGCATTGCTTTCGGGGGCTTGGCATCTGGACGTCTCTGCCACACACCACATCTTCCTTGACGCTTTCTGTGCTTGCCTTGAATTTGCAGGGAGGGTGAGCTCCGACGGAGCAGACGGGCCGTGAAACGATGCCTGTGGTGTGGCCGACCCTCCTGGACCTCAGCAGGGATGAGTGCAAGCGCGTCCTTCGCAAACTGGGTATGCTGCTCTGGCGGGGGACTCCTCTGGGGGTCTCTGCGCATCTTCACATGAACTGTCTCTGGCAAGCAGGTGCACAAGCTCTGGGGCCCTTGGGGTAATTGAGCGTTCAGCCCCCTGTCAGTATCAGGCTCGAGAGCCAGGAAAGCATGCCAGATGAACGCCAGTCAGTATCAAGCCGTGGCCACTGGTCACCTGGGGCACCCTTCCTCGGCTGGTCAAAGCTCTGTCGCTCAGTGACGTCCTCCAGACGTCCTCCCGCCTGTCCCCTCTGCACCTGTAGCGATTACGTTGCATTAAGGGCAGCGTGTCCTATCCAACCATGTCCTGTGAGTGAAACGGACGCTTCTGCCAGATCAATTCCCCTTCTGTCTTGTACCCCCGGATCTTCTCAGGAGGCTTGGGAAGGACTCGGCATATTTAGGGAGCCGCTGAAGGAGGGAGCAGGAGAGCAAGCTCCCTTTTCATGTTTGGCATTTCTAGAAAACGTTCTGGCAAGCATACATCACTTGCCTGTGTGTAATTTCATATCACTCTATTTCCCATGCGTAGAAATGAGCAGTATTGGTCCCGTGGACAAAGTGACAGCACTCCGCTTAGCAGCAAGGTATTGGCCAACCGGAGGCCACCCCAGGGACTGCAGAAGTACAAGAAAACCTTAGAGGATGCATTCCCCTGCACCCAGAATGGGGCTGTGAAAACTGTGCATGCTCAGTGGCCATACAGTACTAACTTAGTCCTGTTAGCGGGGCCGAAAATGTAGCACCAGATGAGAGCGGGGATGTAATGTGATGCAGTATTCTGAAAGAAGGGCTGGCCAGCACACTCGACTGTGCAATGCACGGTGAGTCTCCCTTGTGATATCATGTGAAACCTGACTCTGGATTTAGAACTTCATTCAGGTATGAGCCTGGTTGTCCAACCCGCCAGTGCCTCTTACTTTCTGTTCTTACCTATAATTAAAAAAAAAAAAAAAATTAAGAGAATCCTGGCACAAAGCAGTTGGCAGTGGGGATGGATGAATCAGTCCGTATCTGGTCCATGTTAGTTGTACACAGCCGCAGGCCTAAATCTCTTCTGCCCAGTTACTGCATTAATCTGCAATCTAAAAAAGCATGACAATTTGTACACATATTTTTAGGCAATTTTTGAGCCAGGAACTGCACCACAAAATTTAGAGTAGGACATGGTCCAAAGGAGAACGGTGTTCCAATCCGCGTGGTCATCCAGGCAGCACAAATGAGATCGGCTTCCTTAAAAACACGGACCAAACAAAATTCGTCCTTACCTGAAGTAGTCAGAACCAAGCTGCGTTTCTAGCTTTCTGACCACCAGGGTGACCATCCTGAGTGAAAATTAGAAATGTGTCTCGTCTTTATACTGGAAAACAGAGTAAAAGAAGCGTGGAGCATCTCTGGATGTTGATGGGCATCTGTCTCCCGTCAGCTTCGACTAGCAAGGCTGACGGCCTGGGATTCTGAGAGCCGCAATCCAGCAGAGAGCCAGGGAACGCTCATTCCGGAGGTGGCCTGTGCCCTGAGGAGCTGGCCCTTACCTGGAGGGTGGCGCGCTTAGAGCAGCACCTCGTGCAGCTCCCCCTGTGAGCAAATCATCCTCCTGGGTCAGGAGCAAGTGACGCTCTGCTCCCTGATCCCCCGCAGCCGCCCGTGCCCGCCCTTCTGGCCAGGGAGAAGCAGCACGACCTGGCCCACCTCTGACCCTTCCAGTCCTGCCTTGCCCAGCCGGGGGTTCTCCAGATGCGTTGTACGGTAGCTCCTGTTATTTCTGTGGGCAGGCTGGCTTGGGGTGATGGGAGTGGTAGCCCAGCCCATCGGGAGGTGACAGGTTAAGAGGGCCTCGTCCTGGTCGCCCTTCCGGTGGTTTCTTGCCTGGGATGTGCTCCTAATTGCAGTGTTTCTCTTCTCCCCCACTCTCCCTGTTTGCAGAACTGGAGGCCTACGCTGGTGTTATCAGTGCTTTGCGGGCGCAGGGGGACCTCACGAAGGAGAAGAAAGACCTCCTTGGAGAGCTCTCCAAAGTGCTTAGGTGAATCACATTTACTACCTGGCTTGGCTCTCTGTCAACTTGGAACACTCCCCTCTGCCTTCTGAGTGTGGGTGGTCTGGCTGTCGTACTTGTATCCCCCCATTATGTGTGACTAGAGACTGACTCTCGGCCTTATCCCAATGCGGGGGAGGCAGTTTAGGTGGGAAGGAGCTGATCACCGCGGCACCTACAGCTTGTACCTGGGCCAGAGACCTGGCTCAGGTGCACGCTGGAGGGAATGGTCCCCCCTGCCAGCCCCTCGGTTGGGGCCCAGTTTCACCTGCCACGCGACCCCCCCCCCCCACAGGGGAAACTAGCAGGGACAACGCTCCCATGAGTTACACGTAGGCAGTGGCACCAGTAACAGCGGAGGTTCCCCTATGTACCGCTTCCCTTCCCAGTTTGGGAAGTGCCCCAGCTGAAGCGGGTTCTTGCAGCCGCCTCTGATCAGGAAGAACAGCAAGGATCTCCCTCCCTGCCAGACGGTGGGCTTTGGGCAGGCTGGTTGGCTTCGCTCGAGGGCCGGGAGGACCAAGCTGGTGTGGGGGCTGTGGCTCTCCATCCATCTCCTCCATCCGATAGCAGGGGGGTGCCATTTCCAGGAGATGGCGAATGTCACGTGGATGGCGAGCAGCTTCACCGCTTGCTGCCGGTGTGGCTGATGTCGCTGGGCCCCGTAATGGTTTCGTTTCTGGCAGGCATTGGCTTCGCTGCGCGTGCCCTGGGAGCTCAGCTCCCCTGCCTGACGCTCTGCTGTCTTCCCACAGTATTTCAACTGAGCGACATCGGGCTGAAGTTCGGAGGGCAGTCAACGATGAGCGGCTGACGACGATCGCGCATAAGTACGACGGGGCCCCGTGCAGCTCTTCTGACCCCGCGTGGCCCGGCGGCACATCCCTGGCCGAGGGTCACGGGGCTGGTGGCTCGGCCCCGCTTCGGGGCACGGGCATGGGGAAGGCTGGCCAAGGGAAGGTGCCAGGGATCGAGTGCAAAGCGCGTCCTGCGCGGCGGGGGCGGGAGCGGCCTTCGCCGTGGTTGCATGTACGCGTGGAGCCGGGGTTGAGCCTGCTCCTGCCCGTGGCAGTCGTGGCCGGAAGTGCCTCGTGGGTAGCGAAGGCCTGCTCCGCTGGGGGCGTGACGGAATGGAACGCTTCCCCTCACCGGCCCGTGTGTTTCTCTTCAGCATGTCCGGGCCCAACAGCTCTTCCGAGTGGTCCATCGAGGGCCGCCGCCTGGTCCCGCTCATGCCACGGCTGGTTCCCCAAACCGCTTTCACCGTCACGGCCAATGCCGTTGCCAATGCAGCCCTCCAGCATAACGCCTCCCTCCCTTCCCCTGCTGAAACAGGAAACAAGGAAGGCGAAGGTAGGTCGCCCTTTTCTTTTAGGGATACGGGGAGTGAGCGATAAGGTCTGGAAAGGAAATCTTTGGTGGTGCCAGACAGGCCAGGTCTGGAACTGAAGTCTGGAAAAGCTGGTCAAAAGAGCTGAAGTGAAAACGGACCTCTTTCGATCCAAAGCAGGCAGTACCATGTCCAAGGCCAGCTGGAGGAATCCCTGGCAAATGGCCCCCCGGCAGGCCCAGCACCGGGCCCATTTTCATTTCCCAGAACGTCCCCCACATTGCTTTGCTCTGGGACACGGGGCAGAAACGACAGGGCAGCACCAGGCTTGTCCTTAAAGTGGGGGCAGTCCAGTGCGAGCTCAGGAAAGAGGTGTCCCGCCAGCTGCCCAGGACTGCCTTGGGCCAAAGGTCTTGTAGACAGCCGTCTCTCGCCAGGATTGCATGCAGCACCCGCTCTTCCTCAGCCAGCTTCCCTTAGAAGAAGGCGAGGGTTTGGGTTTTCGCTGTTTGCAGCCTGGAGAAAGCGTGAACGCCAGCCAAGAAGGCGTACGTGGGACCTATAATGGAATCCATCTAGATTTTCACAGGAAAATCTCGTGTTTACCTTTCCATCCTGCCGAAGTATGTTCGGCAGCCCAGTTTTGCGTGGAGGGGATTGTTCCTCTTGATGGGGCTCGGTGTGCGCAAGGCGACGCGGCTGCTGTCCGACTGGGGTGCTGAGGAGCACACCTGTGCCGTGCGGGCGGCCCTCAGCGAGTGGCGTCTCTGTTTCCTCCCCAGTGGTGGTGTGCTATTCCTTCACGAGTACCACCTCCACCCCAACGTCCACCCCGGTCCCCAGCGGCAGCGTTGCCACCGTGAAGTCCCCCCGGCCTGCCAGTCCCGCTTCCAACGTGGTCGTCCTGCCGAGCGGCAGCGCCGTTTACGTCAAAAGTAAGTGGAAAGGCGGCGCTCCGAGGCTTTGCCCCAGAAGCCGCTCTTCAGAGGCGTCCGCAGGCTCGGCCCGGGGCTTTGGGTGCTGGCCGGCAGGCACCTTCGCCTCCAGCACCTCCTGCAACTGTGTCTTTCCTGGATGTCTTGTGAATGCGGCCAGGCAGGTGGTGCAAAACTGAATAAATAAATGGGATTATTTATTTGCGATGGGCGAGAGAATTTGGACAGTGAATAAAGCTGGCCGTTGGGAAGTTGGTTGCACTAAGGTCACAGCGGGGCCCCCTGGGACACCGGCATGCCCGTGGACTCCTTTCTTGGTGCACACCAGGCTCCCCGATGTTCTGTCTTATTTCTGAGGGGTATCCTTTAATGACCTTTTTAAATGGGAAAGTTGCCATGCTGGAAAGTGAGGTGCTGCCCTTCCGGCACCGTCTTTATATGAATTCAATACCGTGGTTTTGAGTTTTGGAATTCGGCGCCCATCTCTGCTATGCACTTGGGCTCATGGGCTCCTTCCTCTTCCCTGAGTTGCCTTTTCTGGGAAATTGGAGGTCTTCTGAGCAGCCCACAACATCAGCCATTTTGCGAGAGTGCCTCCAACATCGACTGTGCCCACCAGCCCAAGAGGTCTGGGGATCCCCGAGGCACAGCAGTTTCGTTTTCTTGGGTATGCTGTGGGAAATTGAGTAGACATCGGCCACAGTCCTGGTTTGTCCCGCTCGCAGCGGAGCTGGCTGACTGCAGGCGTTCAGGCTGCGCTCCTGCTCGTCCGTTCCCCGGAGCTGTTACGGAGCAGCAGGGAGCGGCAGTGCCGAACGGGGCCCTGTGTGTCTCGTCGCAGGTGTGAGCTGCTCGGACGACGACGAGAAGCCCCGCAAGAGGCGCCGCACCAACTCCTCCAGTTCCTCCCCCGTCCTCCTGAAAGAGGTCCCAAAGGCCACCACGCCGGTCACCAAGACCATCACGGTGCCTGTCAGCGGAAGCCCCAAGATGAGCAGCATCATGCAGAGCATCGCCAACTCCTTGCCGCCTCACATGTCCCCTGTGAAGATCACCTTCACCAAGCCGTCGACGCAGACAACCAACACGACGACGCAGAAGGTAGAGGGTGTGGGGGCTTTCTCGGGCTGCAGCAGAGCTGGGCTGGATTCCCCACTTTTGCTGCAGCTGTGAAACGGAAGGCGTGGGATTGGGGTGATGGTTGGGCAGTGACTTTCCACAGCTACCTGCAGCGCCACTTGGACGGTGGCCGCCATCTTGATTGTCCTGGCCGGGGGGGAATGGCAGCAGCCGGCCAATGAGAGCTGGGAGGAACTCGAATACATTGGCCTTTCTCCCATCTTGTGCACTTGCACTCCAGAACTGTGGAAGAAGGGAGCTGTTTTGCCACTGGGTGGGGGCAGTTCTTGTTGGCTAAGTGCGACCCCCCCCCTTTGGCCTCACGCTGCAGTGTGGATTTTCTTGACTGGCTTACCATTTTGGTCTGTTTTCCATCTGAATGTATCTCTCTGCTTCTGCCTTCTCTTGTCAGCAAAAACAAAGAAAGCTTTTTCAGAGATTATCACGATGCTTGTGGTATGACTTGGCTCTGAAGGGTGGCTCAAAATGTGAAGACTGGTGCTTGTCCAGCCTCGGGATTATTCCCTGTCATGCAGCCAAAGTTCTCAGCCGCCTCTGTTTTCATTTGCTAGCCGGCCGAGGCCGGTTTGAGCCCCTTTGCTTCGTATTTGCAAAAGGAAGCAGCACAGGCAAAACCCTTCCTGCTTAGGGTTCTCCCAGGGGCCAGGTGAGTTGCTGAGCTGCCCTGGAGTTTGCTCTCTGACTTCTGTGGGTCAGTCAGGTGCTCCAGCCTTCTGCAACTTGGTGCCCTCCAGATTCTTGGACTACAGCCCCCATCATTCTCATTCTGCAGAGCCATTTTAGAGGTTAGCCTAGCAAATGGGCCATGCCAGCCAATCACAGATCAGCAGCGAGCGTAATAGCATTAGGACACCCCTTAACCTCTTGGACTGGGCTGGAGTGACCAGGCCACAAGCCAGTTCAGAGTGAGGCAGTGGTCCCGGGTCGGCACTGTCCTCGCTCTGGAAGGGCACCTCTGTTTAGTCCGCTGGGAAGCCTTTGCTTGGAAACATTTTGGGTGCCTTTGCAGCACGGTCACAAAAATTGGTCCAAGGGATAGCCGAGAACAGCACCTTTTCACCGCCGTTCTTTTTCAGGTGATCATCGTAACCACCTCTCCCAGTTCCACCTTTGTCCCCAACATCCTGTCCAAGTCTCACAACTACGCAGCTGTCACCAAACTCGTCCCAACGTCCGTCATCGCCTCGACCACCCAGAAACAGCCGGTGGTTATCACTGCTTCCCAGTCCTCTCTGGTCAGCAGCAGCACCACCGCCGCCACCACCACCACCTCCGCCACCACTGCCGCCGTGGGCTGCTCCACGCCTTCCTCCACCCCCAGCACAGTCGCTGTGACCACCGTGGTGGCGTCGACGCCGTCGGTGGTTATGTCGACGGTGGCGCAGGGTGAGATGCGGGCTCCCCTTGGGGTTGCGGGAGGGTGGCAGCTCAGCGGAGAGCCGTTTCCTGAAAGTGACGCCCTCCTGCGATGGGATAGAGGAAACGGATGGAGAACCCATGGCCCACGGGCCGATCTGGTCCCCAGGCCCTCAAGTGAAGCCAAGCCAACCTGCTCAAAGCCCACAGTGGGAGGGCCTGGCTTTGTTCTCGGGCATCTTTCTCGTAAAGAAAAACGCTGCAACGCGGGCACAGCACCCTGGGTTGGGCAGCGACCCGTCTAGTTTTGCATCCGGTTTGCACACTGGCCAAGCAGCTCTGCACCCACGTTCTTCAGCGACCGGCATGCAAGTCCTACGGCCAATTTCAGTGGAGCCATCAGGACTAGAAGCCAGAGCTAGCTGTCTCCCCCCCCCCCCCCCCGGAATTTGGCCAGCCCCCCTCCCCAAAAGGCAGTTGGGTGACATCACTGCATCTTGTGGAAATGAGTTCCATAGCTTTAGCCTGCGCTGAGTGAAGGAGGATTTCCTTTGACCTGTCTTGACCCTCCTACCCATCAGCTTCACGGGTGGACCCTGTTGGGTTCCAGGACTTTGAGAAAGTGGGGAAAATGCCTCCCTTGCTGCTTTCTCTACACCGGGCACCTCTCTATTTATATCCTGCCTTTTTTCCTTGTCAAGGCACTTGCAGGATTCTCTTTCTCCTCTCCATCTTCGCCTCGCAAGCACCGCCCTGCGAGGCACGTCCCTGTGTCTGCACCTGCCCCTCGTTCTCGTGGGCTGGACCACCTCGAATGTCACGGCCTTTCCTCACAGCGGAGCTGCTTGGTCTCTTGACCGTTTGAGTTGCTTCCCCCCAGTCATTTCCCACAGCACCTGGCCTGCTCAGCCTTTGCTGGTGGAGGCCATGGATGGCAGTTAGGAGAAGGAGAACTCATCGCCTGTCCTCCATGATTGCCTTTTCGGGCCTTCCAAGGGGTGATAGCACACTCCGTTGTTTTCACTACGCGCTTCCTCCTGAATTTCCCAGTATTCAGCTCTATGGGGTGACCCGTTGGGTCCTAGTATTCCGAGAGAGCTTTTCTTCCAGCCTGCTTTCTGCCCACAATACTTAGCTTTATTCATCGGTGCCCTGTATCTCCAGCTCAGCCTCTGTTTCTCTGAGCCGAAGGGCCCCAGACCTTGTAACCTCGCCTCACAGCAGAGTTGCTCGTAGCAGTCTTAGCCTGGCCCACTCGCAGGGTTGTTGTAGGGACGGAACGGAGCAGTGGAAGCTGCCTGGGTTCCTAGAGGGCAAAGGGTGAGATGCAAAAGCAGCGCAATGAGAAGAGCGCCTCCGATCCTCTGCCTGCCTCTCCTCTTCCAGGCGTCTGCACGTCGGCCATTAAAGTCGCGTCGGCCAGGCTGCCTTCCCCCAAGAGCCTGGTGGGGACGCCGACCCAGCTCCTCGCGCAGCTCCCCAAGCAGCAGCCGGCGCAGCAGCCGCAGCCCCAGCAGCCGCCCGCCCAGGCCTTGCCGGTCACCCAGCCGCCGCCGCCGCCCCCGCCCTCGCAGCCGTCTCCCCTGCCGCCTGGCATCAAGCCCACCATCCAGATCAAGCAGGAGTCAGGTACGGCTAAGTGGATCGCAGAACGCCGAGCTCGGTCACGGGGCCCGGGGTGGCGAGCAAATGGGCGTAGCCCGTCGCTCGGTGGCGTGGCTGGCTGGCAGATTTAGGACAGACTGGCAGCACGGGCTCTTCCGCTTCCGGTGTGCAGCTCACGCACTTCTCTGCGGTGGGCTGTGGCCGTGGCCGCTGGCCTTTGGCGGCTTGAAGGCGGGCCAGCCTGCGCCTTGCCTCCCTTGGTGGTTCGTAGCCGCGGTCTCAGGCAGGGGCCATCTCCTCCCAAGGCCGTGTTCTCCCGAGAAACCAGTGGAGGGGGTGCCTGTGTTTCTCCATCCCCAGCAGGGCCGTGTGTGTGACTTCAGGATGGCCTCTGGGGGGGCCATCTTTTTAGGACCCAAAGTGCGCACAGGTGTTCCTTTTGAGGCACGCATGTGGGCGCATCCTGCCTGGCTGGTGGTGCGTCTCTGGCAGGGTGTCCCGTCGCAGTGGAGGTTCTGTTGGGCTCAGCTTGGGAACCAAGGGGCTGCCTTGTACCGAGTCAGACCATTGGCCTAGCTAGTCCTGCCTTGCTGATGCTGCCTGGTTGTGCGTCCCCAGGATTTCGGGGAGCTGCATTTCCTGGCCCTGCCTGGACTGAACATGGGACCTCTTACATGGTCTGGCATGTTTTGACTGGGGGGTGGGGGGTGGATTTTGGACTTTCCCTACTGCCTGGGAAACCAACTTTGCAAACCCCAGTGGTTTCTTGGTCCCGGCCACCTGCTTCCCTGAGACACAGAACCCCCTTCTCCACTGTGCTGCCCTTTCAGCGGGACTCGGGTAACAGAGCCGCTTCGTGCGTAAGCAAAGCGGCAGGTGGGCATTTGCCCACTGGCAAAGTTGCTGAAGGGACGTGCCGTG
This sequence comes from Varanus komodoensis, assembly GCF_004798865.1. NCBI lineage: Eukaryota > Metazoa > Chordata > Lepidosauria > Squamata > Varanidae > Varanus > Varanus komodoensis. The sequence continues at coordinate 2,106,183 of NW_025336259.1, forward strand.
CTAGCCCACAGCCCACGCAGAGCAGGGGAGGACGGTCGGGGGTCCAGAGGCCACGTCCAGCGCTCGGCCTGGTTGCGGAAGCTATTTGTGCGCAGTTAATTCGCACCGCGTGCGCTTCCTGCAGCTTTTGTGGCAGCTTCCTGCATGGGAGGAGAGGGAGAGGGGAAAGGGCAGGGGGGGAAGAGGGAAGGGGGGGTGCGTTGCCCAGTGCCAGTCTAGTGTGCTGTTTGTTCTAGCGATGGCCTAGCTGCTGGCTCCGTGCGGTGCGCCCCTCGCAGGGGAGATGGGCGAGCTCTTCACGCATTGCAGCATCTGCTCTGAGCTCTGGAATGGCCGTATAGGCCACTGAACTCGGGACCATGGATAGTGCCTGCGAAGCTCAAAGCAAAAGCTGCCATGAATAAGGAGCCCCACTGACCTCCCCTGTGTGTCTGTTGATCTGCTGATGGAGCTTGGATTGTGCTGTGGCTCAAAGCCACACTCGGAGCCTTCTGCAGAGCAAAGCTTCTCCCGGGAACTGCGCTTCGGACGGCGCTGTGCCTGTCGGTCTCCCTGCAGCCCTTTCCTTTCCGTCCTCGGTTCTCATGGCCTCCTCTCTACCCCGTACTGCCTCTCTCCTAGGTGTCAAAATAATCACTCAGCAAGTCCAGCCCAGCAAAATCCTGCCCAAGCCGGTCACGGCCACCTTGCCCAGCAGCAGCAATTCCCCCATCATGGTGGTAAGCAGTAACGGGACCATCATGACGACCAAGCTGGTTACGGCTCCTGCTGGTAAGCAAGGCTTTGTCCCCCCGTGGTGGTGGTGGTGGTGGGGGGGGGAGTCCTTTGCCCAGGAAATGAGCCCTGGAATAGTGGAGCTGCGGGATGCTGTGCAGCCAGCCATCGCCCCTCTCGAGCACTTGTTGTGGTGGTGTGCCGCCATGTTGTCTCTGACTGGCAACCCTGTGAGTAAAGCTCTCCCAGATGCCCTGCGTGTAGGGGATGCGGAGTTCCCCCAGCTCTGCAAAATTGGCTTGTTGGAGAGAGAGGCTGGCACCTCATCGTCTCCCTGGCGCGCTCACTTTCCGACAGCTTGGTTTCTGCGTCTGCACGTAGGGGCCGTGAGACGTGTGACCTCTTGCCTGAAGTCTCCCATGATCAGATGCTGCCCTTCACACCTCTCTGTATCTGCAGGAACTGGCTGGAGAATATAAGATTGCCTGAACACTGTGTGTGTGTGTGTGTGTGTGTGTGTGTGTGTGTGTGTGTGTGAGAGAGAGAGAGAGAGAGAGGGAGAGGGAGAGGGAGAGGGAGAGGGAGAGAGAGGGAGAGGGAGATGGCCCTCTCCCACTGGTGTTCAATGCTTCGGTATGCTGTTACCTGACCGTTCTTTCTCTCTCTCTGTCTCTCTTTCCCTGTCCCTTCCCAAAACAGGGACTCAAGCAACATACACTCGTCCAACAGTAAGCCCCTCCATCGGGACACGCGTGACCGGCACTCCCGGTGCAGCCACTTACGTGAAGACCACCAGTGGCAGCATCATCACGGTTGTACCCAAATCACTTGCCACGCTGGGGGGCAAGATCATCAGCAGCAACATCGTGTCTGGTAGGTGGGCTGGGGCATCTCTCAGAGAAGGCAGCTGCGGGCAGGGATGGTGGAGTCACGGGGGCCTCAGCTGGCGCTCCTGTTCCCATTCTGGCATTGTATGAATGGCATCTCCTCTTAGGAGTCTCTGTATATCCGGGATTGGTGGGGTACGAGCACAGCAGCAGCTTGCAAGGCCTTGGGGAGGCAGTCCAACTGGCGAAAAGAAGTCCCCAGTTCAGATCTGAGGCAAGACTGCCTGTCGTTAGGGCAACTCTCCATCTCCAGTGTGGCGAGTCATCATGCTGACCTACCTTGCCGGGGGAGTCTAAAGACTGCAGTGTGAAAATGTGCATAAAGCTTTTGGTATCACCGATAGCTAGTCCAGTAAGATGGCTGGGATGTTGGTTCCCAGGATTCAAGGAATGTTTCCTTCGATATGTGCCAAGTCCCTACACTGATGAGAAATCAGGAATCTTGGAATCCTTCTCTCCACAACTTCTGAGCTTGAAAACCTACAGAAGTTTGCAAACTGCTCAGTGGGAAAAGTGATGCAATCCCTTTTCTGCGCAGAGTTTCTCAGAATTACTTAAGGACTTATTTACATATGCTGCCCTGTGACAAGTTTGGGGTGGGTTACAGTTCAGAGGGAAAGCACAACATTAGAGATAAATGCAAACCTGCTAAAACCTGTACAGATGTGGACAATTGATGGGCCTTTCAGGAGTTCTGGCTGCCGTTCGGACCCCCCTGGGCTGGCATAGCCAGTGGTGAGGGGTCATAGTTGCAGGGCAGCGCATTTGAAAGGCCAGAAGCTGTGCATCCCTGCTATAAAAAGTCAGGTCTTGGCTGTTGGAAATCTGCCCGGGTCAGAAAGTCTTCCATTGTTTCTAGAGGCGTGTGGACAGCCATCAGGCTGCGAATCCCCCTTTGTGATTGCTGCATTCAGATCTAGTTGCAAAAGCAGTTGTGAGATGTTTGCCCTCCCTTCTCTCTTCCCTCTGAGGAGTGGAGAACAGGCGCTTCTGCTTAGCAATAAACCAGGATTAAACTGTGGGCAAGGATTCCAGTTTGCAAGCAACTTGTGATCGCGCGAGAAGCTGCCCCGAGCGTTTCTGGTATCCACTGGTGCTGCACAGGGGCACTTCTGCACCATCGCTTTGCTTGTGCTGCCAGCGTGAGCCTCTGTTCTGCCCACGTGCCTAGGCAGCTGCGGCTGACACGGGGCGGCTGGCCGGGCGTGGGTTGTATGATGGCAGTGCAGGGCCAGGGTGGAGGGGCAGGTCAGAGTACGGCGTGCTGTGGGTTGGTGGTCCTGGAATGGCAAGGAAGGGTCCTGCGCACGTGAACAGTGGACCTGGCGGGGAAGCGAGCTGGACCGAAGGGGCACCGGGGCCTTTTCTCTGTCCAGGTGGAGAATGAGACGAGTCCTGCTCTCTGATGTGCCACCTCTGACTGCACATATGTGCTTAGTAAAAGCATCCTTCCCCGCCATAAACTGGCAATTTTCGAAGCATGTACCACCATGTGTAGACCAAACTGTTTTATTTTCATTTTTTAAAGGTAACTCCTTGATGAAGACCTATTTCCAACAAAAAGGTATCCAAAGCTTGCACTGCTCTTGCAATTCTTGCATGTATTCCTCCAGGAACACCCCCTCTCCCTGCTCTCCCTGCGGTTTTGCCCACGTTTCTCCCATGGCTCTAAATCACAGCCTTTCCCGAGTCACTTGGGACTTCTCTTTTTAACTCTGATCTCACCCTACAGGTGAGGAAGGGGATCCCCTTAGGCTGAAAGTTAATTCATTTAGTTGCTTTTTTCTGGTGACAGTCAAAGCTGATGTGCTTGCAGGCGGCAGCCAGATTCTAGCTGAACTCCCCCCCTCTGCAGTGTGGATGCTTGCAGTGGTACCTCCTTGCCCAGTTGCGTTCTTGTGCCCATCACAGTGGTTGTGGCTCATGATCCACATCAGATGCACTTCACCGCTCCCACACCGGGAGAAGAGGCCTGCACGGGGGCCAGTGTTCTCTCAGGGGCGGTGCCCCATAAGGGATCCCGGTAAAATGGAAATGCCCCGTGGAAGCCAGGGTTGCAGCGGCGCACTGTCACTCCTGCTTCAGCCCCCTTTCCGTCCCTCTCTCCCTGCCGCCAGGAACGACCACCAAAATCACCACGATCCCCGTGACGTCCAAGCCCAACGTGATCGTCGTGCAAAAGACGACTGGAAAAGGCACCACCATTCAAGGTCTTCCAGGCAAAAATGTGGTCACAACATTGCTGAATGCAGGCGTAAGTGGTGATGATGATGATGATGGTGATGATTTCTGCAAGGCCACCCCTTACTGGAAATTGTTTAATTTAATTTAATTTAATTTAATTTAATTTAAAGCTTTATATGCTGGCCTTTACAGCAGCCTCAGGATGGCTTACAGAAGATAAAAATAACAATATAAATAGCAGTATAGTAGTATAAATATCATTAAAAGCATTCAGCAATAAAAATCACAATGACATTTCATAACTAAAAACAAGAAAGAAGAAAGGAAATAAAATGAAGACATGGCTGTATACAATTAATGCTATTATTAAATTAGTGATATTAATTATTAAAATTATGGTTAAATAAAAAGGTCTTCACCTGGCGCTGGAAAAAGAAGAGACCGTATGACGGTATAGAGATGAAACCAACACTGGCAGATCTTCAAGAATTGATACTCCTTTTTAATGTTGGGTGTATTTGACTCCTTTCTCCTTTGGAGCATTTGAGTGGTACAGTGCTCACCATATGGTCTGGTGAGGTGAGGGGGCTCCAGACAGGTGAACATCAGAAAGAGGCCTGCCGAGCGGATGGTCTCAGGTGGCTCAAGCAAGTGAGCCAAGCCACATGATGCATAGCTTCCCTTTCTGGGCTAGTTTGCTTTGAGACTGAATCATCCTTAAAAGTGCTCTACCAACCTTGTCTTCAGGGAGAGAAAACCATCCAAGCAGTGCCAGCTGGAGCAAAACCGGCCATCATCACTGCCACCCGGCCCATCACCAAAATGATTGTCACTCAGCCAAAGGGGATTGGGTCTGCCGTCCAGCCAGCCACCAAAATCATTCCGACCAAAATTGTGTACGGGCAGCAAGGAAAAACGCAGGTATGGTTAAGAGCTTTTTTCATGGCAGGTCCTCAGGCTCGGGAAGAGGGGAAAAGCGTCGCCCGCGCACCCTGCTTGGATATTTTGCAGAAGATCAAGAATTCATCCTCTCTTGTATTTATATGTCTTACTTGAGGGCAGTTTGAAATGGTGGTGGAATTTAATTCATATATATATATATATATATGAATTATTATAAATATATGAATATATATATAAATAAAACAAGCTTACTGATACATGTTTGAGAAGAAAATATTGGCAAAACAGTGTTGCATCATATCTTCTGGGTTTTCTGTAAGGAATTGCATGGGAACAAATGCTCTATCCAGAACCTGTATCGAAATCCCCAGTTTAAATTCAGCACATCTCTGTCTCCCTATAAAGGCACAGCGTTGGCACCGATCAGCTTTTCTCTGTTTTTCCTCCAAATTTTGCAATTTAATCCTTAAAAGCTTTTCGGACTACCATGAACCAGGGTGTGAGCGGGCAAGTGTTGTGTGCAAGCCCGAGCTTGACCTCACAGTATTCCAGATATCCTGCAGGTCGTAGTCCTGCTTATTCCAGGCTTTGAAGCCGTCGCCAAAGGAGGCAAGGGCGCCCTCTCCTCTGCCGTCCTTCTTTCCAGCAGCAGGGAAAGAAGTGTGTACCCAGGCAGGCCATAGCCGTATAAACTGGCCGGTGGATACAGGGTGGTGGTTGCTGTTTTTAAATCCGTCAGGTGCTTTGTTTTTAAGCTGCATCTTTAGTTTGCTTATGTTGGGCGTGTTGTTTTTAATCCACATTTCCGTGTTAGCTTCCTTAAGCCGGATTTTTGGGTGGCAAAGAGGGATAGAAAATGCGGGAATGGAGGAAGGGATGGTTTAAGGGATGCCCCCCACGCCATGGGACTGCCATGAGTGGCGCTCTGCCTGCCTGGAGCAGCCCAGATGTGGGAGCACCTTGCCATACCTTGGCCCAAGAGGTGTCTTTTAAGGGGTCTCTTTGCTCTCCCTGCCCCCCGCCCCGCCCCGCCTCAGGGCACACTGTGCACTGGCCATGGTAGAATTGCACATTTCTCCACGGCCACTAGATCCGTGCGGTTGTGCTAAGTGTTCTTCTCGACTGTGTTCGAGGAACGTGAGCTGTGGGGAGGGGAGGCTTTGTTTGGCCGGGAAGTCGGTTGAAGCGACGCGCACGTTCAGCGAGCAGTAGGCCCGTTCCTGCTTGGTGGGGCTTAACGCCATTGCAAGCCCCGGCGTGCTGGCTCCGTTTGTTAGGAGCATTAACCTAACAAGCTCTCAAGCCGCCTTGCGCTTCTTGTGGCTCTCTGACATCTAGGATTGGAATACCCAGCGTGCTGTACTGTCGGCCTTGTTGGCTGGGGTAGGGGGGAGTTGGGGGCCAAGGCCAGCAACAGCAAGGTTTGGAAGGCTGCTCGGAGGAAGGTGGAGGAAGGACTCGGAAGGAAGGAAGGGCGGGCCACAAGGAGCAACGGGGCTGAGAATCCAGTTAGGAAAGCCAGAGAGAATTGCTGCCAAAATGGTGTCTTCCCCCCCAAGCAGGCAGCTTGGTGCCCCCCAAGAAGTCTGGAGGACAGTCCCCTCCGGCCGCATCCGGCATGGCCATTCGATCGCAGTCATGGGAGTTGTAGTCCAAGATACCTGGATGGCGTCAGCTTGCCTGCCTCTGCTCTTGCCCGCTCCATCAGGGCTGCCTGTGGGTGGGGAAGGGCGAGGCAGGCTGGCGGCTGGGCTTTTCCTCCTTCCCTGCCGCGCTGCAGAGGGACTGGCTCAGCGCCACAAGATCGCAGGTCTCCCTCAAGGGGCGCCAAGCAAGCTAACGGATAAGGGTTTGGGTTGTGCTGGCTGCAGGTGCCCACCGGCTTCAGAGGCAGGGTGCCTCCCTCCCAGGTGCCAGCCGCCAGAGCGCCAGAGCGGGAGAGGCCTGCAGGAGGCACCGCTTGGCCCCCACGGGGGTGGGATGCAGGACTAGGCGGCCCCTCGGTCCAGTCGAGCAGAGCTTTTCTGATGGAGTCTGTGAAGGGAGAGCCCAGGCTACAGCACTTCTGAATGTGGCTTCTGCTCGTGAACCTCCCAACAACACCCGTTCCTCTTTTCCGTTCAGGTCCTCATCAAGCCAAAGCCGGTGACCTTCCAGGCCACGGTGGTGAGTGAGCAGACGCGGCAGCTGGTGACGGAGACGCTGCAGCAGGCGTCGCGGGTGGTGGAGACGGGCAACGCTCTGCTGCCCGAGGTGAAGGAAGAGCCCCAGGCCTACCTGGACAGCAGCTCCTCTTCCACGGAGTCCTCCCAGGGCTCTCAAGGTGAAGCTTGCCTCGCGCTCCCTGGAGTCCCGTGGCGGGGGTGGCGCTTCCCAGCTGACCGGCTTTGCCGGGTGCTGCAAGGCGGGTCTCTGGCTCTCTCTGGGAAGGCGCTGGCCTGAGCCAGGTGGACGAGGGCCCCTGAACAGGCCTGCTGGATGCCTCCAGGGGAGCGGCCGCCTCGCCTCCCTCCCATTCTGCCTGGCCGTGGGAGGAAAGGCATCAGCACGAACCAGCTGCGGTTTGTTTCCAGCATTGCGTTTCAGCAGGAAAAAAAGCTGGCCTGTCTTGTCTCTTTGTTTTATTGCTATTACATTGCGTTCATGTTCCACTATTTTTCCTCTTCTGAGGAACCTGAGGCAGCGTTCAGAGCTCCATTTCATCCGCACAACAACACTGTGAGGTAGGAAGTAGGTCAGGCTGAGAGTCTGACTGGCCCAAAGTTACCCAGAGAGTTTCATGGCCAAGCGGGGACTGGAACACAAATCTCCCAAGCCCCCCGTCCAACTACCACACCCCACTGACTTTTAACACCTTACTTTATCCAGGAGTAGGGAGCCCATGATCCCCCAAATGTTGGATGCCAGCTCCCATCAGCCCCAGCCAGCAAGCCCATTGGGTTGGGAGTGGTAGCAGTTGTCGTCCAGCACCATCGGGTGGGCCGCCAGTTTCCCACGCCCCGCGGCACTCCTGGCGCGCTCACTCACGCAGCCGCACATGGTCAGGGGATGAATGGGCGGCAGTGCCTTGGACTGGATCGGAGAAGAGTAGAGTTGGAAGGGCTTATTAAGGCCATTGGGTCCAACCCTCGGCTCAGTGCAGGACTTCCGGGTAAAGCATCCCCGACAGATGGCTCTGGAGTGCTCCCAGGGCGGGAGAATCCCCCACCTCCGAGGCCGCTGCTTCCATTGTTGGACTACTTCAACAATCAGGGAGATTTTCCTGATGCTCAGTTAGAATCTGGCTTCCCAAGTATTCTGCCTCCTCCACTCTGCTCTCAGGTATTTGAGGAAGGCTGCTGGGTTCCCCTCAGGGCTATGCAGGTGGTCACCTCTAAAGAGTTGTGGCGTTGGGAGTTGCATCCAGTGTCTGATGACTCAGGCCAGGGACTTAATGTGGGTTTCGTTCCCGTTCATAACCACACATGTAAACAAGCGCATGAATGCAATTCTTAGGAAATGCCACCATTCCCTACATGTGTGTTGCCCCTTGGAAGTGTGCTTCTGCCCGCCCTGAGGTCGGCCTGAGCTAAGTTGCCCCTCTCAGGTCATGCCCGGTGGCACTTGTCCCCAGCCATCACTAGCCCATGAATGCCGGATACCCTGTTTCCTTCGTGTTGCTATTTATGTACAATGTTTTCTGAAAGTTCCTGCTGCACTGTGCTCATGATGTCAGCGCCAGGGCTTGCCGTTGCTTATGAGCACGAGGAAGCCCCTTTCCACAGCCTCCGGGGCGTTTCCATCCACCCTGTTGAGCTGCTTCCGCAGGTCGCAGCACTTCCTGTCGCCCCAGCACTGCGGGAGGGGAAAAGGCTCACCTCTGGCCTGCCACAGACGAGAGGCGAGCCCTTTCCTCTGAGCAGGGGAACCTGTCTTACAGCTGGGCCAGAAAAACACCTCCTTTCAGCTGAGCCGTATAGATCCGCCTGAGGAAGTGGGGCTGGGAGGAACGATTGCTTCTGTGTGCTTGTCCACGATGAGGGGGCAGAGGGCACCACCAGCCCCTGGACTCCCGAACCAGGGCCTGTTTGCGGAGAAACAGCCTTTCCATCGGCTTCCTTTTGCCCCAGCTCATGCTCATAGGAGAATGCAAATACGGCAGAGAGTTGACATACCTGTTGTCCTGATCGGAGAGCAGAGACTCTGTGCGTGTGTGTAAATAGGATTTACGTCATGTTACGGTAATGTACATTACTGTACAATAAATGACTCTTTGTAAATGGCCTGGAGAACTTTGGCTTTTGGGTGGTGCAAAAGCACGTGGAAATGAAGTGAGGCATAAATAATTTCCGAGTTGCACAGAGCTGTGGTTTGGGACACAGTGGATTGACTGGCAATACCGTGCTCTCCTGTGTTTTCAGATTCCCAGCCTGTGGTTCATGTCATTGCGTCCCGAAGCCAGGACTGGTCTGAGCATGAGATTGCTGTGGACTCCAGCCCCACCCTAATCTACCAGGATGTCTCCAGTGAATCCCAGTCGGCCACCTCGACGATCAAGGCGTTACTGGAGCTCCAGCAGACAGCAGGTGGGCGGTTTGGATCCTCACACTTCAACCGGCTCTCTCCCATCTGCCTCGTATAAACTCACCTGCATTTTCCTTCATATTTTGGTAGCAGAAAACATCCAGGTGGGCTTTGAATGTTGTTGGGCATTCTAACCTCCCCAATTCAGTTCTCTTTAGGATCTGAAGCCAGTGAATCGCGACTTCTTATAAAGCTGTCCAATGAAAATCCCCTTTCAACTTCCTTTTCAGGAGACGCCACAGATTAAGACCTAACAGAAGGAAAAACGAGTGGCCTGCCCGGTCAGCCTTACCTGTGGCTGTGCCATAAGTAGCCCGCCAGCACTCGGGTTCTGCCCAGGTGCGCTTATTTTTGTTGCGCAGTGCAGTCTGGTTGTAGGGTGACCTGTTGCACCACGTGCTTAGGCTTGGTCTTGAGCCAGAGCTGGGTCATTTTTGCCTGAAGAGGGAAATGATTAAACGATGCTACTGTAGCCCTCTTTGAATGTTTGAAGAGCTGCGCGGGAAACATAGAGCAAGCTCAGAAGAACAGGTTCAGGAATAGGATTTTGATGAAACCGGAGAAGGAGCCCCTCTTCATTGGCAGGGATGCAGCCTTCTTCTTTCACCCGCTGGGAATTCCCTGTTCCCTCTGCAAACCTGCACTCTGTTCAGATTAATTTTCCCAGCGCAGTATGTTGCTCCCTGTTGGAATGCATTATTATAATTATTTATAGCACAGCAGTGAGTTGGCCTGGATGACTTTTGAGTTTCCTCTCTGTTCTGTGATTCCGAGTCCTTTCAGCTACCCAGAGAGCTTCTGCTATGGGCCTACACAAAATGAAAGGAAGGAAGACATTTCTTCGATTCCGTACCATCAAAGAACCGGAGTTTGCAGTTGTTCATAAAATCATAAAGCAACCAATACAGATAATAAAACGCTGCTTAAAATTGCAGTATTCAAAATCTAAAACCATGTAAACAGCTAGAAACACTTTCAGTAAAAATATAAGTGCTATACATGCCCATCATAGGCACAATGTAAATTTTTTTGGGGGGGGGTGGCTTTACGTAGTACCTGCTGCTGTGGGTGACAGAGCAGGGTGGTTTGCCAGTGTGGATCAATGCAGCCGCCTGCAGTTTTGTGTCCTCCTCGGGCTCCTGGCTGGGGGGATTGCTGCAGTGAGCACCTGTGTTTCCGCATTTGCCAGCACACCTCTGGGCATGAGCTGCTCAGTGCTGGAGCGGAGGTGGTGACTCCCCTTCTCTGGAGGTTTTTTAAGCTGGGGCCACAAGGTCACAGAGCTCCATAGAGATACATCGCTGGCGATACTGGGGCACTGGGTCTCATGCACCAGCGGCAAGTTGGCCTAGATGACGCTTGAGATTCCTTCCAATTCGGTGCTTGAGAGACCTTGAGAAAATAAAATATCCACTCTCTCTCCTCTCCCCTTTCCTTCCCTTCCCTTTTGCTGGAGCAGTAAAGGAGAAATTGGAAGCCAAGCCAAGGCAGCCAACGATAGACCTGAGCCAAATGGCCGTCCCAATCCAGATGGCCCAGGAGAAGCGGCACTCCCCAGAAAGCCCGTCGATCGCCATGGTGGAGTCAGAGCTCGTGGCGGAATACATCACCACTGGTAAGTCCCGTGGTGGGATGGGGTGCGTGCATGTGAGCGCTTTGCCGAGGAAGCCGTCTTGGGATTTAAGGGTCCAGCACATGGAAGGGGAGACGGACCCACATGCCTTGATCCAGTGAAGCGTCTCGTCTGTCTCTTCCCCCAGCGTCCAGAATGATGCTGGCAAATTCCGGGGGAACTGATTCATTCTGTAAGAGAAGAGAGCCCTGCTTGTTCCTCCTCCTTTGTTTTGGCCTAACAAATACCAAGAGGCTTTGGGTTAGTTCCTGAAGATGTCCAGAGAAGCAGAGGGAGAAGGGGGCCCAGCAGAGAGGGTGCAGGCCATCGGGAGAGGTGTGTAGAACTGTGAACTGGGCGGGACGATTTGGGGGGGGAGTAGAGTATTTTCACAGCACAGAAAGGTATGGCATGTCTGCCACAGGATGTGGCCATGTCCCCTGGGTTCAACTGGCTTGGAAAGGGCTCGGGTAGAATTCATGGAGGAAAGAACTCTCCATGGCGCTCAGCCACTGCAACCTGTTGGAACCCATGAGAGCAAATGCCCTTCTCGGGGACCGCAATGGGGCAGGGCTGTGGCCCTGGTGTCCCACGCAGGGGCTTCCTGGGTGCATCTGGCGGGTGCTTGAGGGAACAGCAGGCAGGCCCGGAAGGCCCTGCGGCCCGATCCTGCAAGGTTCCTCCCGATAATCTTGCACTTGACCTCATCAGTTCCTGGGAGGAAACAAGGTCCCGTTCTGGGCAAGAACGAAGGGAATAGTCAGTCCTTGAATTGAACTGGGGCTGTGTCCAAGGGCATTCCGACCTGTGTACGTGTTAACCATGCTTCTGAGTGTGTGCAGAGTGCCTCTTTTTGCTGCTCTGTTCCCACAAACCATTTCTCGGAAAAGCACAGCAGGGCTTCAGCTGCCTCCTCAGTAGCCTCAGAGCCCAGCTTCTCTGGCCCTCCAGCGGCATTTTGGTGCTGTGAAGGCCTCTCTGTTCCTCCTCCTCCGGATCTAATGGTACCTGCCCTAGCCTGTCTGTGAAGATTGCAGGTAAAATGCTCAGAAGGAGGCCGGGCCAGGCAGGGCGCTCTGCTTTTCTCCCGGCCGCATCCTCCCCACGCCCCCTGGAGTGGCAGTGCGTTGCGCAAAACAGGTTCCCCCAGGCCGTCGCTGAGAGCGTGGGCCCCGGTGCTTGAGAAGTGTGTCTCCCGCTTGAGTGGCCGTGCGGTTTTTCTTCCCCAGCATCCCCTGCTGAAAGAGGCTGCAGCTGGTCTTGGATGCAGGTTTGGGTGGAAGTGGGCCAGCCGCTGCGTTAGACGTGCTCTGCTTGCGAGGGGTCCCAGGTCAAGCTCTGCTGCCTCCTGCCGGGAATACCTTCTGCCTGAAGCCCTGGAGTGCTCCTGCCAGGCAGTGCGGACAGGCCTACCAGCTTTGGTTCCCAGCCTGCGGCTCCTGTCACCTCCAGCCAGCACTGGGGAGGGATGATCAGAGCTGCCCTCTGGCAACATCCGGAGAGCCAAGGGCAGCTGCAGGCTGGCTTTCTCCAACCTGTCACCCTCTAGCATTTGCAGCATCGGTCCCAGCCAGCAGTGACTCTGGGAATTGTAGTCCAAAACAACTGGAGAGGGCACCAGATTAGAGAAGGCGAGTATCGGCAACACTGGGACCAGTGATGTAAGACAGTCTCCTATAATTCTCCTGGAAGGTCGGGTCAAGACTGAACAGAGGCTCATTTTGCAGATGCCGTGGCATTCCTCTGAGTTGGAGCGCTGGCTGTGCAAAGGCTCCAGCGGCCTGGGCAAAGCACTTTCCATCTCTGCTGCTTCTTTCTGGCTGGGCGCTGTGGGGATCGAACCTTTGGGGTGCAGTGTGCTCGGCCGCCAAGCTGCCTGCAGGGCCCCTCCAGTGCCCCTCCTCCATTGACCCTTTCAGCAGGATTGTTAAATTGATTTCAAAACCGGGATGAGTCTTGTTTTACTTTGGTGAAGGCTGCGTCCTTCTTGATCCAGGTGTGCCTCGTGTTTTTCTCCCCACCCCTTTCCTCTCGATTTCAATTTGCCTGCCACCTTTCAGTGCTGCTCTGTGTCTGGCATCAGTGCTGAGGACCCGACTCTGTTGCTGAAAGGGCCGTGCAGTGACAACTTGGCTGGTTGCTTTTGCGTTATTGTGCTGTTGGCCGAGTTCACCCACACTCCTTGTTTGCAGATCGTAGTTTTCCATCTCTTGGAAAACCGCTAAAACATGGGTGGGCCAGGAAGTGGCAAGGCACAACCTTGGCCTGTGCCAAGGCTGCCAGAAAGGGGCACCCAGGGAAGGACAGCCTCATGTGTTCAGCCACGGCCCCCTAGAATTGTATATGTACATCCTCTTGTATGGAGATAATGAACGGATACCGTGCTTTCTTCATCCTAGCCGGGCATGTTTAGAACAGACAAAATACTGCACTATGCAGTGTATACCCAACTTAAAAGAGAAGGCCAAGGCAGCTAGCCAGGGATGGAAGAAGGGGCTGTTCCATTTCAGATTGCAGACGGGGAGCCACCTTCTTGCGTTTGCTCTCCTAAACAAGCAACTCCCAGCGTGTCGTGGGCTGGCACCTCGGTGTTCCTCCCCAGACCGCCCGCAACTATGCGGGTTTCCTCCCTTTGCTGGAGCCCCGAGGGGCAAGTCTGCCGCTCACCAGCTTGGGAGAGCAAATGCAGGAACGTGGCCAGCCCACGAAGGGCGCCTGCACCTCATTCTGCTGCAGACGTAGCGCGGAAAAGGCTGGTGTGGACCTAGAGGAGAGGAGAGGCCACATCTCGAAGAGCAGGCCTTTCAGCCACTGCTAAGACCTTGGCGCTCTGAGGGAAGGGGTACCAGACCCCAGCACTGGGCTGCAGGAGTTCTGCCATTGGCCCTCATTTCATTCTCTTGGTACATTTTAGCTCAGCAGCAGCCAAAGACATTTAGCCTTATGCTGCCTTCCTAGTTGAATGCACAGCTCTGTTCTTATTATTTAACTTATTTTATTTCAGTGCACGTGCATCCCACCAATCCTCTTGTACTTGCCCAATCCTCTGCCTCCCATTTTCTCCTCACAACCGCCACCCTGAGAGTCGGCGACTCCCAAGGGTCGCCAGGGAGTTCCCTGGATCTTGCAGTCCCCAGTCTGACTCTCTCACCACCACGTCATGCTGGTGCTCTTGTCGGCCCCATGAGGGTGAATGCAGGCAGCAGTTCTTGAATGCCCCCCCCCCACCCCCCATGATCATACGCAGGGCAGACAGCGAATCGAAGAGGGTGGCTAGGAGAGCAGCAATGGTGAAACGCTCTTTCCCCATTCCTGCCACTCCAGGCACAATCTGAGACCCTTCTGTGTATGTCACAATTCTCATTGCAGTTTTACAACCAGGAAATCTGCGCACGTGTCTGCCGTACCCCATATCTTTGAGCCTCAAGTCGCTGGGGAGAAAGCTCAGTGGGTCCTCTGCCTTTCCTCCCCTCGTTGACCTTTCCAGGGTACCTGGTTGCGGCTGTGAAGAGCTGGGCCTCGTTCCTCAGGGCAAATTTGCATGTTTTCCCCTCCTGTATGAAGTTCAAGTCACGGGTCTAATTTTCTTCTCTGAACTTTTGTACATGTGCAGAGAGCAAGAAGGCACAAGTGCCTAGCCAGGGGATCAGAGGGGATATTTGGTTTTGTTTTAGAGCTAACACTGGCTGAAGTTGAGTAAAGCAACTTGCCTCTTCTCTTAGCTCTAACGTTTTTGTCTATCTGCAGACTCAGGAAGACAGCACTGTATTCCTTCACATTCGGAAGAATATCTCCAAAACCACATAGGTTAGATGTTTTATTTCTAAAAGGCATTTTTTAAAAAAAAAATGTAGAGAATATTGGAAGTTACCAGGATGCCTGGCAGAACATCTTTTTTCCAATCAGAAATGAATGCTGTTGCCTGGGATCAGTATGTTGTTACCGTTTTTGCATCAGAAAAGTTGCCTCGCAGAGCACGTACAGGGGATGCTCTGTGTGAGCTGAAAGCTCTGGATGATTATATTGGCCGCTGGTTCTGACAGCTGCTACTGGCACCCATGAGGACTTCATCTCAGCCTTCCTGTGGCAGCAGGGAGAAGAAGGAGGTGATTGTCACTGCTAATTACTGTGCCTTCGTAAAAAGAGGCCGGTGGGCAAGCCAGGAAGCAGAGGCAGCAAGATGTGTCTGGAAGAAGGCTAGAGCAGCAGTCAGAACGGAGCGTCTCCAGGAGGCCTCTGGCCACAGACAAGCTTGTTCAGAAACTCCTGTGCAAACCTGCCCATAATTGTGGGGGTTCTTTGGCCCTTTGCCTGAGAAAGTGAATTTGTGGATAATTCCTGCCAGATCTCCATCAGCCTGCTGGGTTTTCCAGAATAGGTTACAGACCGCTTCCAACCTTGACTGTTCACATGTTTCATTTTTGCTCAGCGTTGCAGCCTAGCAAATTGCACTTTGACGAAGTTCCTGCCTCCTTTATAGGCTCGCTGTCAAGACCAGGGTATTTTTGAGTTTCTGTGGGGGTTATGCTGGACCTCAGAAACTGCTGGTCCTGTGCCTGAGAACAAAATTCCACTTGCGCCGTGGCTTTAGCGGCATCCGATTCTCGAGACAAACCAAAATCAGGCCCCTTTAGCTGCAGTGACAGTCTGCAAAGTGTGCGTTTGCAAGAGGTGATCCGAGTGCATCTTTGTTGTCGGACCTGTCGAATGTGGCCAGGGCCACGTGCAGCGTGGACAGCAGGCATCCCTGGCACCTCGGCGCTTTTGCAGATGGGGGCTGCTGAAGTGTGCAAGGGCAGGTGACCAAGCGCAACTCCTGACTCCTTTTTCCCAAAGGGGCGAAGGGAGGCCGAGAGAGAGTGGCCTTCATTACTGCAGGGTGAAGCTGAAGTACTGAACTCGGGGTGCACTTGCAGCATGCACAAGGCCCGCCTCCTCTCCCCCCCGCCCCCAAGCCCCTGGAACTCATGAGGAACCCCAAGTTCTGGCGCTTCGTATGGCATCCTCCTCCCTGTTCCCCGCAAAATGCAGCAGATCCGCCCCGCACTGAAGCGAGCAGGCAGCGGTGCCTGTTTCTCGTGCCCCTGCTCCGTGGGAGTCCAGCCACGCAGGTGGGCTTTGCAGTCGGCGCGGCCTCCCCAGACGCTCCCGCTGACCACCCCCCTCTCCCGCTTCCTCCTCGCAGTCAGCCACCGCTCGCAGCCCCACCAGCAGCCCTCGCAGCCCCAGCGGACCCTGCTGCAGCACGTGGCCCAGTCGCAGACGGCGACACAGACGTCCGTCGTGGTGAAGTCCATCCCAGCGTCTTCCACGGGCGCCATCACGCACATCATGCAGCAGGTTGGCCGCCGTCTTCCCCAGCAGCCCGTGCGTTCGGGGAGGGCTGGGCAACGGGTTCCCTGCCCCCGGGAGGGCCTGCTAACCCTAAGGGCTCCCAGGGCGATTCCCTGAGGCACCGATCAGGCGTTAAAGAATCTTCCCATTTTGTGGAAACGCATCCATGAATTTGTCTGGCAGTGAATACACAAAATGTCTTGATAAGCAGATACAATTTTCTAGCAATTATACATGGCCTTACCTCTCCGCACAGCCCCTCACCTGGCTCTTTTCCGCCCTTCGCCAGCCTCCCCCCTACCTCCACCCTTTCCCTCCCAGTCACTCTTTTATCTTGCAGTTTCTCCCCACTCCAGACCCCTAGCCTGACTGTGCTCCCACTTCGCCTTGTTGTTCATCCCCTCCTCGCTTCTGGCCACGCTCTAGCCCTCTCCCATGCCGCTTCCCCCTCCTCCCCAGCCCTAGTCTTACTGTTTCTCCCCAAACACCTCTTTTGGCTGACCAGGCCCCACGGCAGCCTCCTCTATTTTGTGGTGGTACCCGTGGCAGGTTGGCAGACTCTCAAACGTCCCCATGGGCCCAAAACAGCTAGAGACCATTGTGCGGGAGTTTTGGGAGAAGTCATTCCTTGGAGGCCCATTGGATGATGACTGGGACAGGGCCTTCTTTGTCCCCACTCCCTGGCTCTCCGCTGACCTTCCATCGGCAGCCGGGTAGCTTTTTCTTCAAGCAAGCCTTGGTATGAAAATGGTTTTGCCCGGTTGGAGGCAGCTCTTATTCTGCTGTTTTAATGCATTAGGTTTGTTATTTATCAAGTTTTCCTAGTGACTATAAGGTGCCTCATGTGCCATTTTTGTTGGTGGAAAACGGGTACAGAAAAGATGAATGGGCAAACATGGAATTAACTAGAGCAATTGAAGGGCAGTTTATCGCCAGAGTGACCCCCTTGGGGCGGTCAGGTAGCTTTGGGCCCTGGGCTTCATGGGGGCCTCTTTAGCTGATCCTGTATATTCCCTCAGTTGCGAAGCACACATTCACCTTTTCCTCCTCCTCAGGCCACCTCAGTTCCAGGCTTTGCATCTGTTGCTACATTTCTGATAGATCAGAGCACAGAGAATGAGAAGCCGTGCTCTCGAGCATGTGGCATTTCGCATTTTAAACTCACACTAATCATAGCTTCATTGCAACCGTTAAAACGGAGTGGAATTTGCTTCTGCTACCCTGATGCCCAAAGGCGTTGACTTAGGAACAAAGTCAATTCTTGTAGAAAAGGAACGTGTATTTCTAAAGTAAAAAATAATAAAATGAGCCTCTGCAGCCACAGATCTGCCTGGCTGGCCATCCCCTGACTAAAGCATGTTTTTAAAATAAGAAAGGATGCTTGGCTATCACAGCTCCTGCGGGCCCTGAAGTGTCCCCTCTAGCCCAGGTGATAATGCCACATGTCTTTGTGGCTGGCCTGTCTGGGATCCTGCACTTACTCCTAAGCAGCACCAATGACTAGAATGTGTCCCCCATCTCCCCTTATGAGGGAAGCCCCTTAAACCTAGAATTCTTAGGGAAGTTCTTAGTGCTTGAAGCTCCAACGGGGATGTCCCAGGGTTTCTGAATATGGTGCCTGCATGTCTTTAGCATTGTGCAGAGTTGAATTCTTCTGCCTCTGCCACACCAACTGGATGGAACATGCAGCATAGCTTTTCCTATTTTGCATAATTTGATTCTGTGCCTTTGCATGGTTTCTCATTCTGCATTTGAGATGGATAAGAATGCCAGCGTCTTCTCCCTTCCAGAAATCTTCAGCCACCTTTCTAGCTATTGTCAGTAGCGTTGCCCTCCTTCCAAAGAAGGATGGGAACTTGCTTTTGCTTCTTGGGGAGCCAAATTCTAAGACTGTTGCCACATTCTATACTTTCCTTTGCTCTTTTGAAATGCTAAATTGAAAAATAATAAATACATAAATACATAAACTCCCGTGCCGGCCTTCGTTTTCACAGACATTCCGCTTCTTTCTTGGGCTTTCTGGCCAAAGGGATATTGTTGTAGCCACACTCTCACACTCTTTCCTGGGGTAATGTTTATCCCAGGCAACCGAGGCAGTGTTTCCGCTCTGCTTTATCCTGGATGAAAGAGAATCGTGGCAAAAGGCCGGTCTCTGAACCACTGGCACATGGGCTCCTGGTTTGGATATGGCACCCTAGGCATTTCTGCAGAAAGGCTGCCCCATCTGAGGCTAACTGATCTCCCCTTCCCAGCACTCTAGCTCAGCCCTCCCTGGCCTGCTTCCTGCCAGCGCTGTAGGACTCCGGTGCCCATGCTCCCATAGCCAGGCCGGGAATGGTGGCCCCTGGAGGGCGCCAGGCCAGACTGGGCTGCTCCTGCATCCTGTCGCACTCATCCCTGCTCGGCCAGTCCGGTTTTGCTGTCGCTGATCTGTCTCCCTCTCTGTCTCCCTCTCTCTCTCTCTCTCCCCTGCGCATCCTGCAAAGGCGCTGAGCAGCCACACGGCCGTCACCAAGCGCAGTGAGCAGCTCAGTGCGGAGGAGGGCGAGGTGGAAGAGATGGACACCCTGGACCCCCAGACGGGGCTCTTCCACCGCTGCGCCCTGACGCAGGTGCAGAAGCGGCAGAAGCTGAGCCAGCCGCACCCGGAGCAGACCCAGCTGCAGGTCAAGGCCCTCCAGTGTTTCCAGGCCAGGCAGAAGCAGACCTTCCACCTGCAGGCCGAGCAGCTGCCCCACAAGCTGCCCCAGATGCCCCAGCTCTCCATCCGGCACCAGAAGCTGGCCCCGCTGCAGCTGCCGCCGCCACCACCGCCACCGGAGCCGGCGCCGCCCAAGTCGGAGGCGCAGCAAGCCGCCCACCACGCTGCCGCCCTGGCCCGCGAGAGGCAGCTGCCCACCCTGGTGGCCCAGCCCCAGCAGACGGTGGTCCAGGTGCTGGCCGTCAAGACCACGCAGCAGCTCCCCAAACTGCAGCAGGCGCCCACAGCCCAGAAGATCTACGTCCAGCCCCAGGGCCCCGTGCAGCTCCCTGCTGCTTCCGAGAAGCCTCCGGCAAGCCAGGTACGGGGCTCCGGGCGGCGGGCGGTCAGGAGGCAGCCTGGGGAGGGGCGTCTCCCACTTGCAGTGGGCTGGCCATGCCTTCCCTGGTAGCCCATCATGCCTGAGGGCCGGCCTGCCTGCGAGCAAGCTGATGCCCGGGGGAGGGAGAGCTAAGCAGACAACGTAGCTGCCGGGTGTTGGGGCTCCCCCCCCCCGTTCCCTGTCCCCGAAGACGTTCTCCCGGTGCTCTTCAGATGCTTCCCTGTGGCCTGAGAAGCTGGCTGAGAGCACGTTAGCCTCTTTCCCCGACGGGACCAGCCGCAGAGGCTCTGTGCCAGCCGGGTGCTGTACTGCATGTGGTGTTATGCTGGTCAATTCCATTTTGGAGGAGAAGCAGCCGCATGGGCACTTGTTGCAGATAACCCAGCCGGAGCCTCTGTCGCTCGTCAGTCTGGATAAGGAGACGGCTCGAGGGGATCCAGTAGATGGAGCGAGTGTTGGCGGCCCTGCAGTCCTCAAGGGCATCCAGTCGTTGGGTTCCGTCAAATAGAAGAAAATGGCATAGCACCAAACCCTGGCATGAGTAGAAGAGACAACCCAGTAAAAAGGTCACCCCATGAACACTGAAACAGAAAGCGCGCCAGTAATGAGAGGTGAGCCAAGGAGGCTCCGGCTGCGTTACTTCCTGGGGAAAAGCTCCCCAGGAGTCCCAAGGGCCGTTGTCCCCCAGCCACCCTCTGAAGGCCACGCCGCCTGCGGTGCCTCAGCTTCAAAGAGGATCGTAGTGTAGCTGCAGGGTTGTTAGGAAGCTGTTCAGACGGTTTCCCCAGTCGGGTCTGAACCCGCGTGATCTCCTAGAAGGCATCCTGCCCCCCCCCCCCCCAATGTTCCTTCTCCTTACCATGCTCCTTTGCTTTTCTGCCTGGAGTCGGCCGTCCATTGTGGATGTGTTCAGATGCAAAGATCCTGCTGGGGGAAGGAGAATCTCTCTGTGTTTAGTCTCTCCATTTTCCCAATTTAAATCCCGTTTGTCAAAACACTTGAGAAGTTCCCCAGTCTTGAACTGAGTTCATCTTGCACATCAGATTTTTTAAAAAGTTTGCATAAAAACATACCCTTTAATTATTATAGGTTTCCCCTTATAGGCACTTTTGAATGTTATTTCTCCCGGTTGGAATACCCAGTAACAAAATTCCAAGAAGTGCAAGGTACCCGAGTTTTGGTTCACACAGGGATTTAAAGACGCACAGTGAAATTTGTGTTAAATGAAGTCCCTTCCCATCTCCTTGCTCATTCAGTTCAAGGTCCAGGTCCAGGGACAGCCTGGGCACGCAACTTGCTTGGGCAGCCACTGGGGTCCTGGCACCGGGCAGGGAAGCCTGCGACGTGGATAAACAGCAGGGAGGGGAGCTGCCCTTACCTTGCTTGCAATCTGCCTCCCAGTGTAGTGCCGCTCCAGGGCATTGTGGGTGATTAAAGTGGGGGGGCCTGTGACCCGGCCCTATTTATTTATTTATTTATTTATTTATTTATTTATTTATTTATTTAAAACATTTCTATGCCGCCCCCATCGCAACAAAGCCTCGGGGCGGCTCACAACGAATACATAAAAACATACATAAATAATAATCATATAACAATTAAAAAAAACATTAACCCCCCCCCGGTGCATTCTCGGCTAAAATGTTAAAATCCTAATTAATCCAATAATTTAACAAGTAAAATAAGTTTTAAATAAAAAGGTCTTAGCCTGGCGCTGAAAAACAAATGACAGCGGCGCCAGGCGGACCGCTCTGGGGAGCCCTACACAGAAGTTGAGAAAGTGTTCTCGACTCCTTCAGTCAGCGATGTTGTCGTTGGCTCCTCCTCAGCCTCAGATGATTCTGCTCCCCGCAACACATACAGAGACTGAGAGCATGGCAGAAGGAAGGGGTCGTGTGTGTTTGTGTGCGTAGAGAAGACCCTTCATCTAACGCCTAGCATTTCTCCGGTGCTTTCAGCTGTTCGAACTTTTTCACACGGGTTTAGTTGCAATCTTTATAATGGCTCAGGGAGGCAGGTCCGCATAAAAGCCACTGCTTAGACAGGTTTAAATACGGTAAGTGGTCTAAAAACCTATGAAATAAGCCAGCCGAAATAAATATTGCTGCTCGGAGGCAGGGAGCAGCTTCTCTAAGGCCACGAGGCAAGTTCACGACAGAGGCAAAATTCAAATTAGGCATTTGGTGGTTCCAAAGCCACACCTGCTGCATTGCCCCGAACTGACAGAGGTTCTCCTGGATGCGAAAAAGGAGAGACAGCAGTCATTCCAGGGAAGGGGGAAAGAAGCCCCGGCCAGCCCGTGCCGCTGTTAGTTGGCCTGCTTTCTAGATGCCGGATCTCTGCAGCTGCCGTGCTGTGGACTGACGCCTAACTTTTGTTCTTTTTCTTTCTTTCTGTTTTGTTTGTTCTTTTTTAGGTATAACGTTATTGATTTCCGTCCCCGTAAATACCCTTTTTTAATTTCTATGGAAAATAAAGACCAGCGTCCGGCGGCAGTCTAAGGATCTCCATTGTACGTCTTCCTTTGTAGTTTACATCACCCTCGGCTTAGTAACTCTTTGTCCTAGAAGAGCAACCTCATTTTCCTCGGGAGGGCCCAAACCACACGGGAATGCGGAAAAATGGAATAAAAGGAAAAGGGGGGAAATGTGCCGATTGACCACTGTACGCACCCTTAAAAGCCGCTCTGCTTAAGCGCTGTGATCCTGTTGGAAGGGGGAATGAGCTGGGCCATGCTTCGGGGGGTGTAAATCCCAAAGGAAAACGGGACTGCTGTGGTGTAATCGCCAAGCCAGACGACTAGCCGTCTGCAAACCTACCTCGACCTGTCGTTGCAAGTTCTCCCCTTGTGGCTGCTGATCCAAACCACCCCCCTCCGGATTTCCAAATCTCCTCCCCCTGTAGAAAGTGCTGCTGGTGTATATTTTTCTATTGTTGTCTAGCTCAAAGTAGTAATATCTATTTATAATTTTTTAACCGACGAAACCAAACCAAGCCAACCTGCCTGTAACATGCGCAACCCCAATTTGATTTTCAGGTGCACCAGCCCATAATAACCCAAGGATCCTCTGTTACAAAGATAACTTTTGAAGGGCATCAGCCGCCCACCGTGTCCAAGGTGGCCAGTGTCAGTGCGGTGCCCAAGCTGGCGCCACCGCTCCCGAGCCTATTTCCCGCCCAGGGGTGTGCGAAGACGGCGGTAGCGGACATTTTGAAAATGTCCATGATGGAAGCGCAAATTGACCCAGGCGCAGACCGTGTGCTAGTGGATCTTCCGAGCAGCAAGGCCTCTCCCCCAGGTCACCTGCTGAGCGAAACAGACTCGTCGCCTGCCTCCGTGCTGAGGGTTGCCACGGTGGGCTCAGCTGTGGCCGCGTCGGTCCTCCAGCAGCCAAAGCGCCTGGACGTGGCTTCCAGCCCGCCAGGCGTCGGGCCGCCGTTGCAGGAGCAGAAGCAGGCCATGGCAGCTCCCGCCACAGCCAGCCAGTTCATCCGCATCCAGAACGTTGCCCCAAAGAAGTCGGAGGAGATTCCTGCCGAGATCTTAATCCAGGTAAGCCACCTGGGCACGCCCCTGCGAGGGCGGGGGCATGGGGCTCTGTGTGTCGGCCGGCCCCAGCACGTGCCTCTGCTCCACCCCGCTCCTCCTCTGGCCCGAACTCCGTCCCCAGAGGAGTGTCAAAGGCCCTCTGTCAACAGGTCCATGTGGAAAGGGCCCACCAAGCGTTCTCCAGGCTCAGGAGAAGCGTTGGCCCTGCTGCTGCTGCTGCTGACCGGCACAGCTCCCTGCCGCACATGCTCTCCCCCAGACCCGAGGCTCTGTTGAGCCTTCCCCAACAGCCTGGCTGGGGATGATAGGACTGGTGCTCCAACATACCCGGAAGCTGGCAGATGGACAAACTGAATTCAGATTTCTGAGCTTAACTGGCTGGCTTCTCCTCCTCCTCTTCCTCCAGAAAAGAAAAAAAGGTGAGAACTTCCAGATCATGAGTAGGCAGAAAGTAGACCTTCCGATGTTCGGAGCATCAGCTTTTGGAAGCTCCAGCCAGCACGGCAAATGGGTTTGAAGACCTAAACATCTGGTCCCAAAGAATTTATTAAGCCCCATGTGTTTGGGGATCAAACTGCTGCCGAAGCTCATTTTCATGGCTGGCAGACCACTTGGGCAAATGTTATTCCGGAGTATCCCTAAAGAAGGTTTTCTTCCAAAATGTCTAGAGCTTAAGACATCTTTGCTTGTGCTCCTACAAGAGAACATAAAATCGGGGTCAAACACCCCCCCATCAAAAGTATAATGTGTCTTGTGCAAATTCTCTTGCATTTGCACCCAGACAAGAGGCACGGTCCCAGCGTGATCCCCAGCTTGGCTTTCTGTCCCCCTAAGCAACAATAGAAGTGACTGCCATTAAGAACAGTTAAGTATCCTTGCCTTTGGTCCCTTAATGGCAGCTTGTAAGTAGCCTCTCCCCTGCTCACCTCAGTCGAGCAAGAATCTCTTCCTGGAGACGAGAAATGAGTGCTCGCAATTCAGAAGTCGCCTTTGCTTCTTCCAGAATCTCAGTGTGCCACAGGTGACAAACTTCAGGGAACGTGTTTATTTGGGCTGGGCAGGGCAAGCTTGTGGAAGCATTTGACGGCTGGTAAAATTCCATTGTTATGGGACTGCAGATGGCGCAGGGGTTTAAACCACTGCGCTGCTGGGCTGGTTGATTGAAAGGTCGCTGGTTCGAATCTGCACAACGGGGTGAGCTCCTGTTGCTCCGTCCCAGCTCCTGCCAACCTTGCAGTTCGAAAGCATGCAAATGCAAGTGGATGAAAAGGTACCTCTTCGGTGGGCAGGTAACAGCATTCCGTGCACTTCGGTGTTTAGTCATGCTGGCCACACGACCACGGAGACTGTCTGCGGACAAATGCCGGCTCCCTCGGCCAGGAAACGGAGCTGAGCACCACCCCCGAGAGTCAGGCATGACTGCACTTAACGTCAAGGGGAAACCTTTACCTTTACCTTTTAAATTTCATTATTGGGATAAAGTATGTTGAAAAAAACACAGACCTAGAAAGTTAAGTCAAGGGAAGGTTCAATTACCCCTTGCCCATGTTGCCTTCATCCACTAAAAAATAAAGATCCATCCCGCTAAATAGCAATGGGGCAGACATGCCCGTAATCAGAAGCAATTGCCTGGGACCCTTTGCATTTGGTGAGCATCGTGAAAGTATCTGTGTTTGAATCTCTTGCAGTCAGAGGACTGAGTTCCGTTCTGGAGCATCTCTTTTCATTGGTGGACAGTGCAAAACTGCCGACTTATTTCACTCGAACGCTCTTTTTGCCAGGGAATAAGCCTCAAGAGAGGCTTTTCAGCATTTAGAATGGGGGAAAATGTGCCAAAGCTAGGAAACCGCCAAACGATCTGAGGAAGGGGGCCTGGCCATTTGGACCCCCAGTGGGCCAGAAAAGCTCCATCTCAGCTGCAGCTGCACAGGTCTTGGCTGTGTAGGAAATCGTGGCCCAGGAAGAATATAGATTTATTGCCTTCAGTCGGCCTGGAACTGGGATCTCCTGCCACTGGGATTGTCTCCTTCCTGACATGCCCTCATGCCCCCTAAGATCAGCAAGGGAGGCCCTGCTCTGAGAACCCTCCCTGAAGGAGGTAAAAAGGGCATCTGCTCGGAAGAGGGCCTTCTCCACAGTGGCGCCCAGATCTGGAATGCGCTGTCTGGAGAGGTTCGCCTGGCACTGAGCTTATACTCTTTTCGGCGCCAGGTCAGAACCTTTTGATTCGACCGTTATTTTAAAAATTAGTGTTTTAATGCCACAGTTGTGTTTTATACGTTATTAATAGAAATGTTATAATAATAATAATAATAAATAATAATAATAATAATAATAATAATAATAATAATAATAATAATAATAATTGTTAGATTGTTTTTAAGGTATTTGGTTGTATTGATTGTGAGCAGTCCCGAGATGCCACTCCTATGGGACGGCATATGAAAATTTTAATAAAATAAACAAACAGACCTCGGCCGGCAACCCAGGGCGACCCATAGATAGAATGGCAGCAGCGGTGCTGTGGCCGCTCGTGAGTCCCAGCTCACCTGCCGAGTCTTTCCTAAGCACGTAGCAAGCTAAGCAAGTTGGGACCGGTCAGCAGTTCAGGTGGGGAGTCTGCCTGTGGACTAGGAAGCAAGAGCTGTGTGATCAAAGCACTAAAGCCCCTAAATTTTAAATTATTTTATTGCAAGTTTCAAAAAACAAGACAACCCTGCACCCCCCCCCCCCACAAAGTAAATTAAAATAGCATTGAAGTTTACGTGAAATTTGAGTGAATACATATATGGTGTGCACCGAGATATATGTTATGTATAGAAGACTACAAAAGCTCTTCTGCTACGGAATAGTTGCGCATAGACTTCACCGAAACAACCCAGGCATCCCTGTGTTTGTCCATTCGGAAATTAATCCTGAAAAGCACCACTTCAGAATGAAAAGCTCCATCGAGTTTGGTGTCATCAACCCATTCTGTTATTAAAGGAAGCTGTTTGGCCTTCTAAAGCTGTAAACTTAGGTGTGTTTTGCCATCAGAAGGCCATGAAGCCTCCAGTACGCCAAAACCCCAATGCCCAGACTACCTGGGACCTTCGCTTCGTCCCCCGTCCCTGGTATTGCCTTCAGGCTTTAGGCAGAATGCTATTCACAGGCTTTTGGGTACCACTGCAGTTACAAAGGCCAAGGAAGGCAGTGGAAAGCTGGGGATACACCATAAGATGAAAGATTTTCTACCTTTTTGGTGTTCTGATGGATGTAAGAAAAGGTGGGAAAGAGAGAGACTCGTAGTTGGGTTTTGCCTTATCCATGAGAATATCTCTCCCACTGCTTTCCTTTTTCCCTTGCATGGCCCTTGGTACAATCCCTTTGTGTGTGTGTGTGTGTATGTGTGTGTGTGTGAGCGCACCTTAGGCCAGGGGTGAGAAACCTGTGAGTCTCCAGATTCTGTTAGACTCCAGCTCCCATCTGCCCCAGCCAACATGGCCAGTGGTGAGGATCGTTGGGAGCTTTTGTTCAACAGCACCTGGAGACCACAGGTTCTCCTCTCCTAGGCAGAGCCCCAATCCAGGTGTTTTCAAGCAGGCCTCTGCAGGTTCAGTGGAGAAAATGAAATAATCATTTTATGGGCTTCGGGCTAGCCTGTTGTAATCTTCACAACAGCCCTGTAAGGTAGGCCAGGTATAGACTTACGCCTGTACTGCAGATGAGGACCAAGAGGCCTCCTGGAAATTCATGTCAGAGGCGACATTTCCAGTTGGAACATAACTCGGACTCATTCAGTGGCCAAAACGTGGAGAGCGGTGTTTGGTGTTGCAGTTGCTGCTTTTAAAGATGCTTCTAGGTCGGAAGTGCTTGAAAGGTGGTGCTGGAGAGGAGGAATTGCAGCTGTGCGTTTTTCCCTAGAAGGGCACTGTGGGGGCAGAGCAAGGGAGCTGATTTAGCTTGGAAACCAGCACAGGAGGAGCAGTTGGAACTCCCTGCCCTCGACTGCTACCAGGATCCAGGTTTCCCTCCTGCCCCAACTGCTTTATGAATCCCCATTATCTAGTCGACTTTAACCGTCAATCCTTAGCCACTGGGCTTCACCAGCTTTCTCTTGGGGCAACAGTAACTCTAATATTTATTTATTTATTTAAAGTTTTTGTATGCCGTCCCCTTGCTGTATAGCTTCGGGACGGCTCACAGATACAGGAGTGGATGACCTTGGAGGTCCAGGGACCTCTGCACCCCCATTTTAGGGGTCACCCCCTGAAAGAAGTCTTGAAAATGCCACTCAGTTACTTAGCACTGCAATCAATCAATTATAACTCAACATATTAAGACATCTATAAAAAAAATATATAAAGGGCCACAACATTCAGGCTAAGTGTTAAAAAAATTCCTTAAAAGGCATGTCTTTGCCTAGCGCCGAAAGGAAAATAAAGATGGCGCTGGGCGAGTTTCCCCAGAGAGGGGGTTCCGGAGATGGGGAGCAGCAGCAGCAGCGGAAAAGGCCCGTTTAGCTTGTTTGCGTGTTGCATCCTACCCGTTTGGCACTCTATAGCTATAAGCCAATTTGAGCTTGCAGACAAGCCTAAATGTGTCCATTTGGGGGCTGCTGTGGATGCCCTTTTTATTTTGGGGGGGCAGTGGCATCCAGAGCTGGCCTGCGGATTCCACCTGGCCCAACACTGCAGCTCTTCCTCTGTCTGGGAAGACCCCTTCCCAGTGCCCACGCCCCGGCTTCAATCTCTCACAGTGTTTTCCCTCCTCCGGCAGACGATCCCGCAGTATTCCGTCGCCTGCCACTCCACTTCCAACGTGGTCGTGGAACCCAGCGGCCTCCTGGAGCTCAACAACTTCACCAGCCAACGCCTTGATGACGAGGAGACGGTGATGGAGCAAGACATGGACAGCAGCAACGAGGAAGGAACAGAGCCCAGCCCAACGCAGAGCTCCGAACAATCATAGCGCTTCTGGGATGCCAGAGTGCACTTTAAAAGCAGCAGCAGCAGCAGCAGCAAGATCTTGGCTGTGCCGATCCAAAATGTCCTTGTACTATCCCTTTGCAGCACTTTGCCTGTCAGAGGTGTTTGGACCTGCCACTTGTTGGCACGGTAGCGGGACGGTATCGGCCAGGTGGGGTCGCAGAATGGTTTCGGAGGGAGGCGGCAGTGTTGCCGTGCTGGAGTAAGCTTATGACGGCGGAATGTATTTTCTTCAAGCAAAGACGACGAAGAACACGAGGCGACTGTATTTTGTTTTTTAATGAAAGGTGTGTTGAAGTTTTGTTTGCTATGACATTCTGGACTGGCTGCTGCACCTTTCTCAGTGTAAAGAAAATAACAAGCAACCCAGATTGCAAACCCAAACCGTGTTTGCAGTTAAATGAATCTTTCTTGCAAGAAAAGGTTTGTAATTTTTAAAAAGAGCATCTTAAGTCTCTCTGGAAAGAAACTCAAATGGTATATTTTCAGTACTGGGAAGTACCTAAGATGTTCCATGTTTGACAAGGTGGGGTGGGGCTTCCCTGCACTGATGCATCATTTTTGCTATTGCGCAATTTAAGAATTGGTCTTTAAAAAAAAAAACCCACACAAACCCAAATGGCATTATCCAGGAATACTCAAAACCATGGGAGAACAGCACTGTGAAGAGATGCGCCTAACGAGATACTGAGTCACATTTCTGTTCCTGTCATGCACACAAGAAAAAGACTTCATAGTCTCACGTTAATTGAGAATTTTTATTTATTTAAATATAAAGACCGAAAGGGAGAGACGGGAGCTCACACTCGTGGTCCTGTTAAACAGGTCCGGTAACTTAGACGCAACTTACCTAAACAAAACGCTTTAATGTTTAAGCTGCAGGAGGGGAGAAATGAAAATCAGCTGAAAGCAAACGGTTCAAAACTAGGGCATTGGAAGTCTGAGTTTACAAACTGATGTGGCTTGTGACATTCAGAATTTTTTTCTTCCTTTTGTTTTTAAAGCAATTTTAATTATGACTTGGGGACTTTACAAATTTAAATTGCTGCCCTTTTTATAGTTTAGGGGGGGTTGTTTTGTTTTGAGATTACCTTTCTCAAACCCTTTTGGTTTGCACAAGTTAATATGGTGGGGTTTTGCAACAGGTAAAGCAACCAGATTAAAACAGAAACAATCTCTTGTACATCTTGGTAATAAAGACATTGCTTTTTTATATAAAAAGAAAGAAAACTGTATATAGGAACAAGTTTTTAACTCTTTTGTATAGATTTCATTATAAATAAGCATTTTAAGAGTTTTGATGTATCCTGTATATACACATATCAGTTGAACTGCCCATTTTTGTGTTTTTTTGGTGCTGAAATACTACTTTAAGTAGAAATTCTCTGAAAGCTCTAATACAATTTGTGTCAATCTTTTCTAAATTGTGACTTTAGTGTTTTTTAATTAATTGACTCCTAGAGAGAAGACTTCAGGAGCTGAAGTACGAAACCAAAAATACTTCATTTTCCTAGGTATAACATGTGTAACACTTGGGATATCCTACAGATGGCGCTGCTGACCATCCTTTAGCTTCTCTTAGTAGTTAAACTGCTTTACAGAAGTCTTACAGGCTTTCTTCCCTCCTCCTGCTTTTCTTTTCCTGTTGAGATAAGACTATTAACTTCCTTTGAACTAGGCAGGCCCTTCACTCTGTGTGTCTGTGGTTTCTGTGTGATATTGCAGTGCTTTTTCCAATGCTTTCTACATGGGACGCATCACAATTCTGTATAAAATCCACTTTGAATTGGTAGAGGCATGAAATCCAGAGTTGTTTCTCCTCTATTGTTCTGGCCCCAGTCCTTACCTAGCATAGGAGGTGACTCTATCAAGTTGTGTGAGTTTAAGATGGCTTTTGGCATCTGAATCAGTTCCATCAGGAATAAGCTTGAAGGTACATTGCATCCTGGTAGTAGATTTTTGGGCAATTGGCACTACATCAGCACAGTTTTCCAACTCCCGATCGTTTTAAAATAGCAGGAATTAGACCTAAATCTGTTCTAATAAACTTTTAGAATCCCTGAGCTGGAATAACTCACTAGTAAATCGTGTGCATTTCATCCCCCTGCATCATTTTGTGCCTGGCTCCAGTTGGTGGACCTCAGACGTCTAAGAAGCCCTGGGTGGCATCCAGTGTTATTCCTTGTGGAATGGACCCTCTGTGACAGATGCGGCATAGCCCTCATTCTGTGCCTGCGGTCCATTTGTTTAACTCGTCTTCTCTACATCAGACTAGCATTAGATACTCCTCAAAAACAGCTCTCTCATGCTGGAAGCAAACATTCAGTAATTGCCCAGGTCTGTGTCAGGCGTCTGATTCATCTAATCCACGGATGTGCTCTCTCTAGCGAGGGGTTCTCCAGAGGTCCATCCCCTGATCCTTTGCACAGAGTCCTGAATTTCTAGGCTCTTCTCAACATAGCGAGCGGCCTTTCACAAAGCTGGACCGTTTGTCTACTTATTTATTTATTTGTTTGTTTTTCGATTTATATCCTGCCTTTTTCCTAGAAAGGGCTCAAGGCAGCTCACATCATTCTCCTCCTCCATCTTATCCCCACAACAACCACCCTGTGAGGTAGGTTGGGCTGAGAGTCTGTGACTGGCCCAAAGTCACCCAGTTGGCTCCATGGCTGAGCGGGGACTCGAACCCAGAACTCCTGAGTCCCAGTCCCATGCTCTTAACCACCACACCACCCTGGCTCTCTGGCTGTCTCTCACCAACAGATCTGTGGCGGTCTTTCCCAGCTCTGTTGCAGTCCTTTGGAACTTTACCTAGGATATTTTTCCATGCAAAGCAGAGACTTTTACGCAAAGCATGGCTCTTCTTATCATCGGGGGCCAAGGACTCTGCAAATCAAATCCAGGGTCTTTTTTGCACCCTAACTAAAACTCATTCGCCTAGCTCAGAAGTGGATCACACGTGGACTTGGCCACCCCGCCCAGCATGGGTCCTGCTGTTAGTGTTGGGACACAACGGCAGAAAAAACACTGCCTGTTTGCTATCAATTTCCAAATTTTACAGCTTCCTGGCAGCTGATGTCTCGTTGCTACCAAATTCAGTGTCGGTAGCAGGAGTGTGGTCTGTAGGAGGGTGTTGGAGGGTGGAGGAGAATCCGAAGGGGTCCATAGGCATGCCTTAAATTAGCAAGCCTGATCCATTGCTGGATCAAAGTGGCTGTATTGCAGCAGAGGGTTCTAAGGATACCAGCCGTGGAATTTGATGCCCATGACAGCTCCCCTCAAGCTGATGCCCAGCAGCTTGGGTTTGTAAAGCAAGCTGCCAGCATTTGAGGGAAGAACAGAATGGAGCCCTCTGCTCTGAATGCATTTCAAAGGCACTATATAAAGATCTTTGTGTGCAAGCTTTGGAATCACACAAAACCCTTCCTTGGCTTGCATTGTGTGAGCTGGTTATTGCTTTTTAAGAAAACCAAGCAAATAGGTTATAGCCAACATTAAAATGCCCACAGAACTTGGAGGAAGCTCATAACTGCAATATTTTCATAGCCAATGTCATGTTTATCTTTCCTTTTTTCAGTCTTCCAGTAGCAAATGCATCTTTTATGGCTGGTTGGCTGGCTGGGGGATGATGGGAGTTGCAGTTGCAGCGCATCTAGAGAGCATCGGGCTGGGAAAGACTGTGTTGTAGTGTTGGTAGGTCTTAACGGTACACGAGACAGGACTGGCTTAGCTTCTATAGACCCGACTTGGTCACGAATTCAAGGAGGCTCCACAGGCCAGGTGAGGAAGTCCCGTGGGCCAGATCTGGAGGTGCTTGCAGGGTGAACCAGAGAAAGCTTCTTCCTGCAAGTTCCCTTCCAGATTTTGAAGCAGAGCAAATGCCTTGATCAAGCCCAAACATTTAAGGCCGGGCCCTTGTGCGTGAGTGGGTGGGTAGACTGTTGTCTTTGGTCTGTGCCCAGTTGCAACATTTTTCCCAGAAAATGAGAACAAGCATGGCCAAAAAAACCCCGTCCAGCCTTGTAAAAGATAAACCTGGACTCTGTGTGGAGAGTAGGGGCAATGGAAAGAGGCGGTCTGAACGGACAGCAGCTGTGTTGGCTGTGAAGATCTATTCTGAAATGTCAACTCTCTCTCTCTCTCTCTCGCTCTCTCTCTCTCTTTGTGTGTGTGTGTGTGTGCACACACACTTACATGGATATTGTATAAACAGTTGCATTTATGTACTGTTTAAGCTGATCTGGCACAGCCCACCAGCTAGAGCCATGACATCCTCCTCTGAATTTGAGAGATTATAGCTTGGCCAGCAGCTCAGGGAAGCAAATCTGCAGTTTTATTATGCATCTGCGGTTTTCAGACCGTTCCACTATCAAGAATGGGCCTCTCCATCTCCCCAGGAGCATTTTGGTTTGCCCAGTGAGTTGAGCTTTAATGCCAGACAAGTGCCCCTGAAGCAGAAGCTGTTCTCCACCAGCTTCTCTCTCCCCTGTAGCAGGTACGCGTCTAATCTTTTAAAGCCAAGTTGGTGGCCATTGCTGCATCTTATGGGAGCCGATTTCATAGTTCAGCTATGAGCTGCTGCCTGAAGGTGGGTTTCCTTTTGTATGGCACACCTGCCGTTACATGCCCAGGGACGAAATCTGATAAGCTGGCAAGTGCCACATTGTTCTTCTGGAGCTGCTCATGTGCTTTTACCAGCGACTTCCTACAAAGAAGTAAAGAAGAATGGTTTTTTTTAAGGGATGTGGGCAAACAGTGCATTTCTGGCTGTCAGGAAAGTGTTTCTGGCACAGGGGCCTGGCTCAAAAGCAAAGCGGTGATTAACCAAGAAAGAATTTGGGGTTCTGGGGGATAGCCTAATGAACATGCTGACTCAAAAGAGACTCCTTGTAATGCCTGGTTCACTGGCGTGTTGCATCATGTGAACCCCAAACAGTTTTTAAAAGTTTGCTGTTATATCTCAGATATCTTCCAGCCCATGATATCACGACGTCTGTAGGCATTGGTTTTTTCTGGGGGGGGGGTGTGTGTGTGTGTGTGTGTGTGTGTGTGTGTGTAATTTATTTAAATATATGCCGCCCTGTCACGAAAGCCTCAGGACAGCTCACATAGATAATACAATAAAATAAAACATAGATAAAATTATCGACCCACACTGGCTGCAATAAAAAAATATAAGGCATGATATTAAAACTTATTAAAATATTGCTGAAATAAAAAGGTCTTAACCTGGAGCCAAAAAACATATAATGACGGCGCCAGGCGGACCTCTCTGGGGAGCGCGTTCCACATATTTCAGTGTGTGCTAAATCTGCAGAACTGTTTGGGGCAGGGATGCTGCAATGAGGGTTTAAAAATTGTTTTTACTGAAGCGCCGGCACGCACGTGTGAATCTGCTTAACATGAACCACTCCTGTGGCTTCAAGGGCTGGGTGAGAATCAGCTAGTTTAAAGCATACCATGGTCTGTGCAGAAGGAAATCCGATGGCCCTCCGTGGCACCTACAGCCGCAAACTTCGGCATACGAAATACGAAGGGCTGCTGCTCGTTTCCAGAACCATGCTGTGAGTTACCTTTTTAAACGTGTCGCCTGTGTGCAGCAGCAAACTTGGATCGAACCCACCTACCTTAAGCCAATGAAACTTAAAAGAGGCCTTCCCTGTGCACCCTCTTTCCAACTCCTCTGACTTCTCCCAGACTTGCATCTGCATTTACAATCCACATGTATTTATTAGCATGTGCCATGGCAATGGATCAATGCCACTATAACGCTCCCTGATTCATGGCAGGTGCTCAGGTATGGATCCCTTGTGTGCTGCAGAGTCATCTTGACTAACAGGCCATATAGAGATTGAATGAATGAACAGATACATTCCATTTTAGAGTTGATTATTACATTTCTATAAAGCCCCTAAACTGACGCTCTTTGGAATGTTCACAACAGCAGATAACATAGAATACAAAATACGAAAACAATACAAATAGCACAATAAAGAATTTAAAAAGTTTTGAACCCAGACTTTTTAAAAAAGTTATAGTTGCTTACCCTGATTAAGTGGTAGGACCAGATAAGCAGTTAACATAATTAACTGAAACAAATGAAATGCCCTCTCATTGAGGACAGTCTTAGCTGATGCTGAAAGGATACCAAAGTTGGTGTCAAGTGTGGCTCAGCAAGGAGCAGTGAATTTTAAATAAGTTTTATTTGAAATTATAATCCTAAAAAAACAAACAAAAAAAACTACAAACAACATCCATCATCAAAAACATCGAGCCCGCTGGGTCAGCCCCCACACCCTTCTCTTTCCATTTATGATAACTTAAAAACATATTTAAATCTATGCGAAGTCCCGTTTCTCTAGCCAATAATAAAGAGTCCCAAGTTTGATAGAAGGAGCAGCGAATTTATGGAACAATGGGGGCCACCACTGAAAAAGCCCTTCTGCTTGTTACCAAAAGAGGTGGCAAGTGGCATCGGCCTCTAGATCGTGGTCATCGTGGTTTGTGGCTGGGAGAGACATTCCATCAGAAAGGAACTGAAAGCAAAACTACAGATAGAGCCTTACAAATTCATGGTGTGGCCTCATTTGGAGTACTGTGCACAGTTCTGGTAACCACACAGGAAAAGGAGAATGTCAAGTTGGAAACCATGCAGAAAAGGGCAACTGAAATGGTCCAGAGGTTGCAGCAACTCCTTGGGAGGAAACGTGACCACACCTGGAATGGCTTCGCTGAGAAAAAGGGGCGAGGAGCTGGAGTCAGGAGGGCAGTCTATCAAATGGTGCGTCTGGTGGAGAGGGGGGGGGAGGGAGACTCCCATGATGCTCGAACTCAGTGGGGGCATCCCATGAAGTGGATGGTGGGAGAGTCAGGGCACAGTCGAACTGTGGAATTTGCTCTCAAGATGCAGCGGCGGCCACGTCTGGGGGGTGCTAGAAGAGGACCAAATCCTGAAATGATTCCAGGAGGCTCTCAATGGCTACCAGCCCTGATGGCTGCATACTGCCTCCAGTATCAGACACAGTATGTACCCGTTGCTGGGGAGTATGGGCAGGAGGGGCCTGCTCTCCTCCTCTGTGAATGGCTTGTGGGACCACATGGACTCTTGAGCTGATGCAGCATTTCTCTTCTGTTCCAGAGCTGAGAAATTACCGATTGATTTGTGGCCGGTGTGCGGAAGGGTGTGTGGCTAGGGAAACCCCCAGAAAGCCCGATTTAGCATCTGGGCCTGAAGTTCAGCAGCCTTCCCCGTTCTAGTGCTGCTCTGAAATTTCGGGCCATTTTTGCATCTACATTCATGAAGGTCAAAAGGAGCTGTCTCCGCATACACTGTTCTGTTCATGTTCGGCTTTTTGGTTTACCGTGGGCAGCAGGCTGGTCATTGTGTGAACAGAATGTGGAACTAACATACCTCTGGTCTGATCCAGCAAGACTTCTTTTGACATTTCTAAGCAGCGACCCTGGCCACACAAGTTTTTTTCTTTTTCTATGACGTGGCACCGTCAGCTCCTTTGGAGGGGAAATCCAGCCTTGTTTGCTCCAGAAGCACTTCAGTTGTGTGTTGTTAATTTCAGAAGCATATCCACTTTTCGGTGCCTAAATATAGCAGCCGGTGTGATTTCCTCCGTATGTTCTGTGACGTCACAGCGCTGCGGTGGCAAGATCTGGCTCATTGTGTGGGTTGATTCCACTTCCCCCCCTGGCTTTTCTTGAGCCACCTCAGTAGTATCTCGCGAGTTCACCTGAGAGTCATTTCCTTATGCATCGACCGTGAATCACAGATCTTATACAGCACCTCAAGGTGACCGCTCCATCTCAGATGATATTTGGCTATCGAAATCTGCTAAGCACACAGGCCTTGAGTCACGAACGCCTTTCCATCACGCTGCCCAAGGCTGGGAGAAAACAACTCTGACTTTGACGTCTACATCTCCCGCTTCCCTTTATTCGCTACACCTGGCCAGTCCTACCAGAAGGCAGAGTGAGATGCAGCAGATGCTTCTCCGGCATCGGGACGGTGCGGGGTGTGTGCTTTAGGCCTCCCCGAGTCCTTTAAACTCCCTGGCACCCTTCAGGTGCGGCAGAAGGCACTCTGCTCTTGCTGGCACTGGGGTGAGATCCAGCGGTCCTTCTAGTTGGCTCGTGCACATGAAACAGGGAGGTGCTACCGTGTCGTTTGCCTGGGGCAGCGAATGCCTTGGGCAGTGCTTTTTTTGTTAAAAAAAAGAAAAGGTGCTGGAACTCATGTCTTGGAGCCACGCTTTCACACTAAAAAACATGTTTAATTCACCGACTTTTTTTGAAATAAAGAACTTGTTTACCTTTTCCACATAGCCAGTCACTCTACACACGCATAAACATAACGGTCATCACCGGCAGTAAGCACTCGGCGTGTGACCACACGACTGATCCCAAGCCGAGCAGCGCCCTCACAAGCAGCGCCAACACACAAGCAGCCCGCAGGCGAGTCAAACTCACTTCGTAAAATCCATTGGAAAAATCCGTCAAAAAATGGTGCCGGAATGCCGTGCCGGTGCGTTCTATGACAAAAAATGCCCTGGTCTTGGGTCAGGCCCTGTGGGGACCCACACTGAGAAGCACAGCAGCTTTAAAATCTGGAGTGGGGAACATTTTTCTGTTGAGGCCACCTTCCCTTGAGGGCAAGCTGCATGTCGAGGTGGCCGAGGCTGGAGGCAGGAGGAGGTGGGTTACCCCCTTGCTTTCTCTCTCCGCGTCCTTCCTACCTGCTAGCCCAGCAGACAGCTGGGGAAAGGAGGCACCGTTCTGCCAGGTCGGGACCAACCGCACGCAGAGGGCTCTCGAAATGCAGCCCGGGCCATGAATGGCCCAAAGCTTGCAGCAGGCTCACCACTCACCGCTTTTCCAAAAGCTGCAAAAGAAAGGAGGACAGGAGGAGAGAAAGGAGGAGAGAAAAGGGAAGAAGGCACTCGAAAAGGATATTCCAGGACTGGAAAATGCTTAGAAACTGTAACTCAGTGGCAGAAACATTGCTTGATATGGTCCCTGCCCTTTCCGGGAAGGGCTACGAACCGATGTGGGCAATCCGTGTGGCCGAGACTGGCCTAGAAGGACTGATGAGCCGATGGGGCAGTGTCCCATGTCTAGCTCATTTGCAGCTTTTTTCTGGGAGGGGGGGTGGGGGGTGGAGTGGGGATGTGACTAAAGCAGAGAAATGTGGCAGAGGTTGACCGAATTGAGCATGGTATGGAGAAAGTGGAAATAGGTTGTTTTTCTTGCCATACCAGTGTTTCCAAACCATGCATCTTTGCCAAGAATAAAGGCATTTTAGTAAACTCTCTGGAATGTCTCCCATCCCCCATTCATGTCCCTTGGGATTGGGATGCCACCAGAAGCTGGCCGTCCTGCTGCAAGATGTTCCAGGTAATGTTTGCTAATGATGGAAAATCATTTGGGTTATTAAAACCAAAAGGAATGTGGTCTGAATTTTCAGGAGAAGCCTCTGCAAGGCCTGAAAGCTACAGCCACCTTCAGAGGCGGGATGCCTATGTGTTTATTCCCAGTGGCTGGGGAACATGGGGTTGGAGGGTACTGTTGTCCTGCTGTCCTGCTTGTGGCTTTCGCGTGGGCCAGCTGCCTGGGAACAGAATCCGGGACTGGATGGACCCTGGTCTGACCCAAGATTCCCCTGGGGTTTAGGAAGGAAAACAATTTGGAAACAGAAGGAACGACCATCCAGACAGAACAAGACGGACGTGCGTGGCACTTGGGCATTAGCGGTCATTGGATCTGCTGGCAGAACAGAGCGTGCCTCTTCGCCCACTTCTGGGAAGCGGATCGTGTCTGTGCAGGCAGGGACTCAAAGCGTATGTATCAACACGCGTGAAGAGCCCTTCCCCGTGCGAAGGGGGGCGGCCTGTCTGCCATGGCCCCTGGAGGAAGGGTGAACACGGTCGCACAGACCTGTGGGGGCTCCACCATGCATTCCTGCAAGCAAGGTGCAGGGGTCCGCAAGGGCCCAATCCAGCCTCAGGTGAGGCCCCTTGATCGCCACTCTGTTTGCAGTCCGAGGCCAGTCTCAGTTTGCCAAACTGAGCTCCTTCTGACGTCAGCGGTGCTTTGGCCGTGGTGGACAAGTTCCCTCGATTTCGGTGGGACCTACAGTCAGACAGCTTGGCCTCGATCCGGGAAATGGACTTGCATCGGACCACCCTCCAATGAGTGGATGGCCTCTTTCATGGGCATGTATCCAGGTGAACTTGGAACAAGGGCAGGGGACCTTGTTCTTGGGCTCCAGATCCCATTATTCCCAGTCCACATGATCAGTGGTCAAGGATGTTCAGCGATGTGGTCCACAAACACATGAAATGTCATGGCTTCCTTCAGCAGCTGAATCCGCATGAGACTCACTTGGAAGTCTCATGGAATATTGTTAATTGTAGATCCGGAGTAGACATGGAGCAGAAAAAGAAGGGAGTGTTTAATGACCTCCTTCATGCTCTTTATTCCATGGAAATACTCCCCACTCATTGCTCTTAGCTTGAAGGCAGAAAATACATCTGTCTTAATTTTCCTGGGCTGGGGTTGTGTTTGCCCAGAGTAAATGCATGGAAGGAAAAAGTTAAAAAACCTCTCTGAACCTAATTCATAAAACAAAACGAATTACCACGCAGATCCCTAAGCACTGATATCGTGCATTTGGCTTTTCATCCTGCATTGCAGCCTCAGAAGATTTATATGTTAGCCTTTTTGTTATTTCTTGCTTTTAGAAAGTTTAAATTTTCAAGCTGATTATGTATCGTTTGGGGAATCTGTTGCCAGAACAGTGCCTCATTGCTTATTTGTGAAATGTTTGTATCTGGGAGCCTTTTCTGCTTGGAAAGAGTGACGTAAAGCATGTTTTACTTTATTTTAAGTGGGGTTTAAAATAACTGGATGGGGGTGTTGGAATGCAGGCTTTTTGTTACAGGTGATCGGAGTTCTTGGAGAAACCTTAGCCAGAATATGCCTAAAAACCACACTTAGCAAATCAGGCAATGAAAATGAAAGCCAGAGCTGTTTGCATGAGAGGAAGGCAATGTTTTGCACCAAAAGGGGAGAATCTCATGCTTGGAACAAATGGTTTACATTTAGAAGGGGACTCAATTAGTTTAATTGCATTTAGGATTATTTGCTTGGATGTGGTTCCACATTGGTTTCTTCTGATGTTTGTGTGCTGTCCTCTGCTTTTAGGATTTCCTGACCTGCTTCTGAGCCCGACAAGCTTGTTGCTTGGGATGCAAAATAAATTTTTCAAAAGCCCACCCCAAACCCAAACAGGTCATATAAACAGTGCCAGGAATTCAACCACAGCCATAAATCCAAGCCCAAGAATAACTGTGATTTTATGTCTTCAAAGCAGATGACGAACATCGCCAAAGGAAGTTGAATTCCTGTTCTGAAGTCCCATTTCCCATGCTTGTTGTATTTATTTTGAGAGATGTTTGTTTTACTCAGATCTTGTATATCCAAGAGGGATTTTCAACACACACGCACACCAAGCAGCCATCCCTGCAAGGCTAACAATTTCTTCAGCGTGATAGAGATGCGCTGCACCTGTGGAAGAACTGTCTGCAGAGACAGGTCATAGTACTGGCTTTTCTCAGGTACTCCGACTGCTCACCACGTCACTATCAATCCCCCCCCCCCCATCATGCACAACCCCATCAAATCAGTGCATGATTTAAAATAGGTTGTGCATCCTGGCATAATCTCAGGCAAAATCCAGTTTCACCCCATGTCTGCCATGCTGTCTGGGGATGATGGGAGTTGTAGTCCTATGCACTTAAGGGCACCAGGTCGAGGAAGGATGCTGTAGCCACACGACAGAATTTTGAGCAGGATTTTATTTCTTGATGATAAATGATGTCCCATCTTTTTCCCTACAAGATGGCTTACACAATCCTCCTCCTTTTATTATTTATTGATTGATTTATATCCTGCCTTTTTCCTACAAAGGGCTCAAGGCAGCTTACATCATCTCTCCTCCTCCATCTTATCCCCACAACAACAACCCTGTGAGGTAGGTTGGGCTGAGAGCCTGTGACTGGCCCAAAGTCACCCAGCTGGCTCCATGGCCGAGCGGGGACTCGAACCCGGATCCTCTGAGTCCAAGTCCCATGCTCTTAACCACTACACCGCACTGGCTTTTCTTCATTTTATCCTTGCAACAACCCTGAGGAGATTCCGTGACTGACCCCAACCTATTGTGGTTTGTTAACTAACTATGGTTTGTATAAACCATGGTTTATAGTGCCTTCTTCCTATGTGCCAGCCTGCTCCTTGAGATCAGAGGCAGAGGTCCTTCTCCGGGAGCCCTTTTCAAAGGAAATTGGGAGGGTAGCTACCCGGAGAAGGGCCTTTTCAGCGGTGGCGCCCCGACTGTGGAACACGCTCCCCAGGAAGGTTTTTCTGGCACTGTCATTCTATTCTTTTTGGTGTCAGGTGACGACCTTTTTATTTTCCCAATATTTTAACAGTTACTTAGTTTTATCCTTGTTTTTATCATCGTTATTGGATGCAGTGTATTGTATGTTGATTGTTGTATATGGTTGCTTAGTTTTTTTTTGTTTTTTGTAAGCCATCCAGAGAAATTTAGTATTGGGATGGCATATAAGAACTTCAAATAAATAAACCAGTTTCCAGTATCTGGACAAAACATGGTTTACTTAAACAATTGATGTGCCTGTCGTAAGGGGAAGAAACATATCCATGGCTGACCCAACACCATCCTGGATTTCCAGACTCCCAGTCCACGACTGTAACCACTGCACCACACTGCCTTCCAACTCATTTACACTGCAGATCCAGAGCAAGGACAAGCAGGCATAACCAAGGGGAAAGTGAGTTGACACTTCAAGCTGGCTCTCCAGTGGCCATGCCAAGATGAGCCTCCGCCCAGTGTGGCTACCAGGACCCAGCTGTGCTTCCCCAGGACAGCAGGCGGGGAAACCCAGCAACCCCATATTTGCCCTCCCGCCCCCTGAGATCGGCAGCAGAGGCCCTCCTCCGGGAGCCCTCCGGGAGAGACATCAGGAGGCAAAGTACCCGGATGAGGGCCTTCTCTGTGGTGGCGCCCCATCTGTGGAATGCGCTCCCCAGAGAGGTCCGCCTGGCTCCATCGTTATTTGTTTTTTGGTGCCAGGTTAAAACCTTTTTATTTCAACAATATTTTAACAACTTTTAATATTATCTATAGGTTTTAATTTTACAGCCAGGGTGACTCTGGATTTTATGTGCACTATTTATATGGTTGTTTATTTATTGTATGTAAGCCATCCCGAGGCTCATGCGAATGGGGCGGCATACAAAAATTCTAAATAAATAAGTAAACTCCCCAAGCCCTCTGTTAGCTTCGATCACAGACCAGAGGTAACAGCCAGACTCTCCTCTCCAAGCCCCTGGTAGCCACTGGGTGCAGCTTGCGTGTCAAAGCAGGTGGCTTGGGAAGGGGCAGGTCCCCAAGAAGAGCCTGAGACCCCACAGCTGGGACAGGTAACCCCACCAGCTGAGGCCAGAGGTACGTTGGCATGCTTGTCGCGGAGCCTGGCAAGGTCTTCACAGGTGGCAAAAGCAAGCAAGTGCATCTCTCGCTTTGCGTTCGCCACCTTTCCTTGGGCTGATGCACCGAAGCATGGGCTATTTCTGCTCTGCCCGACCACCTGAACGGCGGCCTTGATGGCACAATGAGTAGCCCCTTTGTAGCTAAGCGGACTTAACACAGCCCGTGCAATTGGGGCGATGCGAGGAAAGAAGCAAAACCTGCATCGTGGCATCGGATTCGGATTGCTGGCGCTCGGAACCAGCACCCCGGGGGGCGGGGGGCTACTAGAGAGGGGGCAGAGAAGAGATGGGGACCAGCGGCACAGGTGAATTTGGGAAGAGAGTCAGGGCAGCGACCGTGAGCCTTCTTGTGTGGAACATGCTGGGGAGAGGGGGAAACTTGAATTTCAGGATGAAACCAGGCTGCCAGCAAGCCCCTTGGCAAACAGAAACATAGAAACAGTGTAAGTCAGAAGGGGTCTCTCAGGCCATCTAGTCTGCCCCCAGCTCCACTCACGACATGCCCACCATGTGGACGTCCAGCCTATCCTTGAACACCCGCACCGATGGGGCCTCAGCCACCTCCCGGGGAAGCCCATTCCACACCCTTGGGGTCCTGACTGTCAGGAAGTGCTTCCTGGCATCCAAATGGAGCCTTGGTTCCCTGAGCTTTGCTCTGTTGGAGCACATCCTGCCTTCCTCTGCAGGGAAGAACAGGTCTCTACCCACCTCCGTGTGACATCCCCTCATACACCTGTATGTCGCCAACAGATCCCCTCTGAGTCTCCTCTTCTCCAGGCTGAAGAGACCCAGCTCCCTCCGTCTCGCCTCATACGGCTTTCCCTGCAATCTGGCCACCACCCGTATGGCCCGACGCTGCACCGATTCCAACCTGGCGGTATCCGTCCTGTAATGTGGAGCCCAGAACGGAAGACTCAGGGTGCCCTGACTCTCCCATCCCAGCCTAGCAGCCTGACACCCCTCTATTTGTTTGGGGGTGACTAGCTCACAAAACCCCCAGATGCTGCCGGGCTGATCCTTGACCATTGCTAAGCGGGCTGGGGCACGGGGGAGTGGCAGTCCCATGACGTCTGGAGTGGGGGCGCGGGAGGAATCTGTTTTGAGGGTGGAGATCCATCGGATTCCGCGGACTAGGCTCCCCAGGCTCTGGCCTCCTTTCCCACTTGAGCCCCTGGTACGTGTGCCCAGCGTTGTGTGGCAGTTGCAAGGAGTGGGGCCCCACACAGCCGCTGTGCAAGCTGCGGGGGCGGCAGCTCTTGTGGAAGAAGGTGGCTGGGTGCACAGCTGCCCTTCCACAAGCCGCTGTGCACCCAGCTAACTTCCCCTCCATGCGAGGCACTTTCCAAGCAGGGGCCAAGACGGAGAGAAAGTCCACCAATGCTCGAGCGGCGGATTCGTGGACCTGAGGGCGTCCCACAGCCGCCGGGCGAGAAACATCCCTCTCCTGACGCAGAGGAGCAGCGAGACGCAGCGGCGCAGAGACACAGCGTGCCTGCGTCCCGGCCCTCCACTGCCCACGCCCGGCCCAGGGCTCCCGGCCCGGCACGTGCCTCTCCCAGGCTGACTCACGCCCCTCGTTCCCAGGCATCATCTCTCTCCCTGCCCTGGGCCAGATGTGGCCACTGGATGCGAGCCGGGTCTCCGTGGCCCAGCCGCTTTCTCTTGGATGAGTCTCTTCGCAGCAGAGGGGCCTTTTACTCACTGGGGTGGCGGCAGTGGCTGGAAAGCGAAAGTCTCCATGGAGAATGAGTGTTTGCTTTGACAGCGCATCTCGGGGGCGGCAGGAGAGCATTTTTAGAAGGGGGGAAGTTGTCTGCTCACACATCCCCTGGGGAAGCAGGAACGACTCTGTTCTCTCTCTCTGTAGTTCCCAGGTTTTCTTTCTCGGTTTCCAACTGGCCTGTCCTGAGCACGAGGCTCATGGAAACCCCCTAGCTGTGCAGATCTGCTCTCTCTCCCCTCCGTGCTAGAGCGGGGCAGGGACTGGGGGGGTCC
This sequence comes from Varanus komodoensis, assembly GCF_004798865.1. Classification (NCBI taxonomy): domain Eukaryota; kingdom Metazoa; phylum Chordata; class Lepidosauria; order Squamata; family Varanidae; genus Varanus; species Varanus komodoensis. The sequence goes on from NW_025336259.1 coordinate 2,149,556, forward strand.
CAGCAGTCACACGGCATGGAGGCCCCATCAGGCCTGTTCTTCCCGGAGGATTTTGCTTCCTGTGGAAAAGCAAGAGCACTGGAGAGGAATGGCGGGACGGATGGAGCAGGGAAGTGGGAGCGCCAGCTTGGGGGCCGAATCCAGCCCCGCTGAGGTCCCCCTTCCCCTGGTCCGCACCCATCCCTTAGACCATTCATCATTTGGAGGTTTCCTGGCTTTTGTGCAGTATTCGTCCCACTCTGAAAGATCAACATTTTCTTTCTTCATTCCGTTTACATCCACCTTTTCTCCTGCAAAACCCAGGACACCTGCTTAATCCTCCTTTTCTCCATCTCATCCTCACACCAACCCTGTGAGGTGGGCTAGGCTAAGAGTCAGCGATAATCCCCCAACCTACTATACTTTTAACTAACCAATTAGTTAGACTTTTAACTAACTAATAACCCGTGTCTGGACAAAACATGGTTTACTTGAATAATATAAATGCCGTGTTGGTTAGTCATAAGAGAAAGCCGCTCGGTGGAAACTAACTTTGGTTTTGAGTCAGTGGTGCTTATTTTCTACTGAACTTCCTAAAGATGCTTGTTGAGGTGTATCAGGTAGGACGTCTTGATTTGACTGGCAGAAATACGCCTCTCGTTCATTTCTCAAAGCTACTCCGCAAGCTTGTTGTCCACAGGAATTCCTCGAATTCAAAGAGGCTCGAGGGTAAAAGGAAAAATGCCCAGAGGCCAGGCACAGGTCAGAGTTAAAAACTTCTTTACATTAACCCCACACTTCTCCCACATTCCTGTAATAAAGCATGAACTTTTCTTCCAAGGAAAATAAAAGCCTTGGCAGATGGATTTGCAGCTTGTCATCAACCGGTTTCAGGAAAGAAAAGCAACTATTCATGCAACTCCGCCAGATCCCACAGCCTTCTCCAACCTGGGCTCTCCAGATGCTTGGGAGCACAGCTCCCATCGGCCCCAGCCAGCATGGCCCTTGGCCAGATTGACGAAACCTGGAGGGCACTAGGCTGGGGAAGTTCTGCCCAAGAGCAAACACACTCGCAAGGAAGCAAGCGGATTAAGCAGGGAAGTGCACACCCCTGGCAAGATCTGGACTTTCAGCTGTGATTTGGTTTGTGCAGTGGACCTGGACCGAAAGAATAGTTGATGTCGTGAAAGAGCGTAGCCTGAAAACTCGGAGATCTGGGCCCAAATGGGTGAGAACATACTGGGCTTGCCGCAGCAACGATGCAACTTGGTAGAAAGTATTTTCTCTGGAACTCCTTCAGTGCCTGCTATTTTGTAAGGAAGCATCTGAGTCTTAAATCTACAGGGCGGACCACAAAGGCAGGCCTGGTAGGGTTCGGCCGAGGGCAGGCAGAGCAGCGGGGACTCATGAGTGGCAGCCCCCGGAGGTGTCCTCCTCTTTGCGTTTGCCATTTCCTGGCTGAGCTGCCTCTCACTTGGTGGGGACGTGGAGGAGGAGCAGAAGCGAAGAGGAGGGGAAGAGCTACACCAGTTCAGGGCAAGGGTCCCTCTGCTCCAGGGCTGCATTTCACACTGGGCAGCAGCTGCTGAATGGAAGCCCTGGTTGCCTGAAGGAGCATTTCCTTCCATACATGCCTGCCCACCCCTTAAGGTCTGGGGCAGACGCCCTTCTCTGGGTGCCCTCCCCGAAGGAGAGTAGGTGGGTGACTACCCGGGAAGAGCCTTCTCTGTGGTGGCACCCCGATTGTGGAATTCGCTCCCCAGAGAGTTTCGCCTGGCGCCATCACTTCATTCTTTTCAGTGCCAGGCCAAAACCTTTTTATTTTTCTAATGTTTTAAGACCTGACTGTTTTTATTTGGGGTTTTATTATTAGCTAAATTTTAGGACACTGTGTGTTAATAATATTTTTTTGACATTTTGTATTGTTAAACTGTCCCAAGACTTTGATAATGGGATGGTGTACAAAAGTTTTAAATAAATAAACCCACACCCTGGACAAACATGCAGCTGCGATCTCCCACCCAAGTTCCCCAGCAGCCCCTCCGCCCTGCGAGGCTGCATCTGGCCATCATGACCTGCAGCCGTGGGTAGCCCTCTCCTCCAGAAATTTGCCCCATCCCTTCGAAAGCCATCCAAGCTGGTGGCCCTTGCGAGGTGCCGCTGGCTACTTGCCCGCCCCCACTGGCACTCTGCAGCTTGCATGAATCCTTGTAAAGCCGCAAGGCCTCCAGGTCACAATGGCTTGTGCCACAACACACAACCGCAGCCAATTAGCAACAAAAGCCCAGGCCCTCGTACACTTTCGTGGAAGCTCACGTCCTCATTCCACATCCCAGTTTTTTCATCCTTTCTTGTTTAAATCGCTGGACCTCTGGGGACCATAATGCTCACACTTGACCTGGCACAGAAAATATTGCCCCCACGTACAAGTATGACTGGACCATGATTCCAGGTCCCCTGGGTTGATTAACATGCCAGGCGGACACTTCAGATCTTGCTTCAAGCAGGCACCAATTCCAAAGGTCTGCACTGGAATGGCTCCAATTCCAAAGGTCAGGAAGATGCATCATTTTCCAGAATGCATCATTTTCTTATGAAGCCTTTCCTTCCCTGCTACCCACCCATAACTGAGACAGGCTTATGTGGTCATAAGCAAACTGATGCTGGATCAGACCCAGACGCAGTCGTTGCTGTCTGCTCCTCACTAGTCAGACCTCATCTGGAACACGGTGTCCAGTTCTGGGCACCAAGATTTAAGAAAATGCAGGAAAATGAGAAAGTGTCCAGAGCATGGCAACAAAACTGATGCAGGGTTTGGAAACGCTGCCCTGTGAGGAGAGACTGAGGGAACTGGGCATGTCCAGCCTCGAGAAGAGGAGGCTGAGGGGGGACATGAGATCCCTCCATAAGTACCTCAAAGGCTGTCACAGAGAGGGAAGTCAAGATCTCTTCCTGCTGATGCCAGAGTGTAGGACACGGAATAATCGAGTTGCGACAACCCAGATTCAGGTTAGATATCAGGAAAAGCTTCCTCGCTGTCAGAGCAACATGGCAGTGGGACCAGCTGCCTGGAGAGGTGGGGGGCTCTCCCACACTGGGGGCATTCAGAAAGAAACTAGGCAGCCCTCTGAGTGGGATGGTGTGACTTGGTGTCCTGCAACAGCAGGGGGTGGGCCCGATGGCCTTCACGGCCCCTTCCAACTCTACTCTTCTAGGATTCTGTGATATCCAATACAGCAGTCCACACACATGGTGGCAAACCATCTGCCACAGGATCCCTCCAGCAGGATGGGTGCAAGAACCCCCCTTGCCCAGCTCCTCAGCAACTGGCGTAAGCAGGCATGACGCCTCTGGTGAAGGGGGAAGCACATGGCCAGCAAGGCTAGTAGCCACGGATCACCTCTTCCACTGTGATTCTGTCCAATCCCTTTTTAAAGCCCTTCAGAGTGTCAGCCAACACTCCTTCCCACAGCAGTGAATTCCATCGTTTAACTATATGCTGCATAAAGAGGGACTCCCTTCTATCTGTTCTAAACCTCCCGGCCATCAGCTTCATGGGTCCAACTGCTAGGGAAGAGGGAAAAATCCCTCTTTAATTTTAATTTTAACTCCTCCATCATGTCTCTGCTTCCTTGCCTCTTTCTAAGCTGAGTAGGCCCAGTTGCATCTCTTCCTCACAGAGCAGCTGCTCTAGCCCCCGTATCATTTGGACCATATTTTACGGGGGGGGGGGGTGCTCCATCCTGACCGTGCAGCACAAGGGAATTTGAAGACACCCAAAGATGTGGAGAACCAGATGAGCCTCACGCTTCCTTTTCCGCAAACATAGTGTTCAGCAAAATGTCACCTTTTGAAGTCCTGTGAGATGTTGCTCTTGAAGTCAAATTTTGAAAGGTGCCTTTTATAAACTCCCCCAGGTGAATTTTTAAAGTTGCATGTGCTGCCCACTTGCCAGTTCTATAGCTTACCATCTTGTCTCCCCCCCCCCCCCCAGTCTCTCCCCAGAGCCGATGCAACCCCAAAAAGACCGGGATGGAGACGGAAGAAAGCCAGGGAGTTCCAAGGTGCCCTTTGGAGTTAGGCCTTGGGTGCCGGCTCTTTGAGGCTGTGTCCGCCTCACCCTTCCAAGGTCCCCCTCTGACCCCACTGCACCTTCTCCCCGGGCGCTTGGGTGATGTGGCTTTCCCCAGGTATGCTGGAGAGACACACGAACGTAGTGCACTCGCTGGGTTTGCGGGGCAGAAATACGCGCCCAGATGCGTTGGGAAGCCCCCCCCCCGCATGCTGCACGTCTAGCTGGCATTTCCTCGTGGAACCACTGGGCCTTCATGAGGTTTCCCCTGCCCTCGACTGGTCCCGTATTCCGTCTCCTGTCATACCCGCTGCTGCCGGTGACTCAGGTGCTCACGGGTCACGTGTCTCAGATTTTCCTATTTCATGTCTTTCCAGAAGGCTTCTCTGACATCATGTACCTGGCCAAGGGAGGAAGCCTTCCGTTCCTCTGAGGTGCAGGTTGCAGGGTTCCCACACCTGGGGATCTCCAGAGGTCTGTTGGCACTGCTGTGGATCATGGGTGTGGTAGTCCGACACCTCTGGGGAGCACTAGGCTAGGCTGCCTTGCATGACACACATTGGAAAGACTTTCTGCTACATCGTTTTTGCTTCTCCTTGAGAACTAGATTTTTTGCATCCTAAGAAAAGCCATCTCCACCCATCGTCCCCAGAGGCTCGCTCTGCCTTCGGTCCAAAGAACTGCATTGCTCAGCTCTTCCCCAGATCTTGCTGGACCACAGCCCCCATCTTTCCCAGCCACTGACCATGCTGGCTCAGGCTGATGGGGGCAGGAGTTCAAAACATCTTCAGGACCACAGTTTCTCCACCTATCCCTCCTACAGCTGGATTCTGGTGGGCCCCTGGATCGACCATCTGGGGGTCACATCCTTCTGCTGTTCTCAGTCCCTGTGAGGCGGAAGCAGGCAACCTGTAGACCTCCAGATGTTCTGGCCTACAACTCCCATGATTCCGCACCCTTGGCGACGCAGGCTAGGGCTGATGGGAGTTGCAGGCCAAAAGATAAGCACGCTGGAGGGCTTCCCGTCCCTCTTGCGAGCCTTCCCAGCTGACCCGACCCAGGAACGCAGCTGCAGGGTCAGGATCAGTCCCTGAGCAAGGGACACTAACTCCGTTTTATTCTTGCAGCGGTGAAAATGTTCTGAGTTACGCATGCTTAGAATTTTGAAAACTTGCACGCTCAGAGAAGTTACAGGGTGAGGGAAGGAGAGAGAGAAAACAATGTTTAAAATCCGGGTAGGCAAACAGGTATTTTCTTTTATTACCCTGACATAGCAGGAATAAATCTCGGCACAGGTGCAAAGCATGGAATCGCACTCCGGTGCCCTTCACAAGAGAAGCGAAGCGGTGCAGCCAGCCATGGGAGTGGGGGTCCCAGTAAGACCCTCATGTCTACCGTGACCTCCGGCGTCTCTGGGAGTTGGTGCCAAGCCTGCATGAAAATTCCAGAACCAGATAACAACTCAACTCTCACGGTGGGTTGTTTCTTTAAGAAATATAGGAAGCAACTATTTTAACAGGTTGTTTATTAAGGAACTGGAGGTGACTGGGGTACCTTCCCTTATTCCCTGTATAACTGAGCACAGACCTCCACCAGCCTTCCCAGTTTGGTCCCACCAGATGGTTTTTGTTACAGCTCCCATCAGCCTTGAGCACTGGCTCTTCTGGCTGGGGCTGATGGGAGTTGTGGGTCCAGAGCATCTGGTGGGCACCGTGTTGGGCAGCTTAACTGTGAAGAAATGCACTGGGAGAGCAAGCTGGTCCATCAGACCAATGGTCCATTGTGGGAGCTCAAGGCATCCTGCTCCCTTTCGGGGATCCTGTGGCCCTATCTCAAGGTTTCTCGCTCTCCTGGGAAGCCGGGCTGAGGAGAAGATGCGGTGGGCAGCTGGGGAGACCCCGAGGGTCCCACTCAGTCATGGCTTCCTACCCCTCCATGCAGTCTAATTTCTGACCAGCACAAAAAGAAAACACAGGGGTAGTAAGCAGACGGAGTGGAGAAAACAGGGGGAGAATTTTCCCTCCACACCTGTAACGCCTGGGCCGGGATGGCGCAATGGAAGGGAAAGCCGAGAGATTTGGATGGCTCACACGAAATGCTCAGGGCTGGCTCCGCGCCTTCAAATTCCCCTGGGCAGGATGCTAAAACGGAGCTCCTCTTTTCCACCCACAAGTTCCTCAGCCACTCCGGTTTCTCACCATTGAGGTCTTTTGCATTGCAGTCTTGCAATCATTGCAATCTCGCAATCGAATTACTGGCTGGTCTGGCGGAAAGCCAGGAAGCAAGCTGGCCGAAACCCTTTTCTGCTCCCCCCACACCACGCCTGGCCATGGTGAGGCAGCTTGCGGGTGAGGAAGGGGGAGCTGCTCCAGGGGCTCTTCTCAAGGGGCCCTTGCTAGGGTTGGGAAAACGCAGATACATCCTGGCAGAAAAAGATTGCTTATATGTGGCTTTGTGTTGTAAAAATACCTGCACCTCTTTCTCAGAAAGCTCCCGAATTCCAAGCCAGGTTACGGTTTGGCATTTGCTGTTAGTTTAAGACGTGGGAACGCAGAGCTTGCCTAGAAGCTGCCAGGGCTGTTCTTTTCGCTGACCAGTGAGAGCTGGTAAGGCTGCCAGTTAACAGCATTGCAAGCACCCTCATTTGCATGCCAAGGCCCACAATAATCCCCGTGCCTCAGTGATCCTTATGTTAATCTCTTGTAATCAAGGCTATTGTACTGAGCCCCTCTGCAGACCCCTCCCCTTCTTCTGACTGTGCTCCCCTTATTTTGTCATCACCTGATCGGTTGTTATGTCATGTGACTCAAAATCTATAAAACACTCTGTGCATGTTCGAAAAGACCCACAATAATTCCCATGCCTCAGTGATCATTATGTTAATATCCTGCAATCTAATGCCCCTTAGATCGCAAGGCGATCAAAGCGGTCAGTCCTAGAGGAGATCAACCCTGACTGCTCTTCGGAAGGCCAGATCCTGAAGGTGAAGCTCACACACTTTGGCCACCTAATGAGAAGGAAGGACTCCCTGGAGAAGAGCCTGATGCTGGAAAGGATTGAGGGCAAAAGAAGGAGGGGACGGCAGAGGATGAGGGGGCTGGATGGAGTCACTGAAGCAGCTGGTGTGAGCTTGGGTGGACTCCGGCGATGGTGGAGGACAGGACGGCCTGGAGAGATGTTGTCCATGGGGTCGCAATGGGTTGGACACGACTTCGTGACTAACGGCAACAACAACATAACAACAATCTAATGCCATTGCTTTGAGCCCCCTCTGCAGACCCCTCACCTTCTTCTGACTGCGCTCCCCTCATTTCGTTATCCACTGCCCAGCTGCTGGGCCCACGTGACTCAGAATCCATAAAACACTCTGTGCATGTTCTAAAAGCTTGTAGTTGGCGGTGAGAACCACTACCCAGTCGCATGGTGTCATAAGTAACCGCAGGGGTCCTGGCTGACCTTTCAATAAAGCTGCTGAGCTTCAAGGCAGAAGGGCTTTCCTGACCGAACCAGGTTATCCTGTCTCGTGGCAGCCATCAAGGCTTCCCAACACTGGGATGTGGTCCCTGGCCAGGGCCCCACCAGCCTGGCCTGGACAGTGATGACAGACGCTGGCTTAGAGGATTTTAAAAGGAGATTAGACAGAGGCTTGGAGGATGAGGCCATCCGTGGCATCAGTCCTGATGGTTATATATTGTGCCCACATTATATCACGGACCACTTGCTACAAGGACCTAAGCCTCCTTTTCTCCTTCCAGCTGACCACGGCGACATGTGGTCAGGGTCATTCCATGTTGCTGGTGGAGCGCGCAAAACGCTGCCTGGATCCACCGAGGTTCCTCTTCATCCTTAAGTTCCCCACACGCTGTTCCCCTGTCAGATATCCATAGAAGTTCCATTTCTTCTAGCTCTATCTCCGGAATCACAGCAAAGGACCAGTCTGTGCATTCAGAAAACCAAGTCGTACACCCTATACCTTGCGAGAATATATGCGGGGGGCTGAATGCTCAAGAGAGTCTCTCTACCCCATGTCATTTCAAAACCTCCCTGCATGTAGAAAGCTAGCGAGTCAGGGACAGAAGCCAGCCCAGCGTTCTCTCTGCAGTGTTGATCTCCTGAGCCGCAAGGAAGCAGAGGATACAAAACGCAGCCCTCCCTTCTCCTGGCTTCCAAAGTGCTGCAAACAGGAAGGCTGTGCTACGTGATTTTTCAGTGGATCAGCATTTTAATTTTCAGGAAACCGGGCGGTTCTAACTCTTAGCGGGGGAGCATCTCCATAACATATCTCACCATGATTCACAGACATGCAAAACTTTGCGAGATGTGTGTTTAACATAAAGTTCATACCAAATTGTCTGGTCACTGTCGCCACGCACGACTCACTTTCTCCGCTCTCGCACTGCAGAGCGTTGGTGAGTCGGCCCAACTCCAAACGGCCCCGCTGTGTCCTCGGCCGGTGTGTACAACCCCACACTTCCTTCCTCGACTTTCGACAGCCATAGATTGTGGGTCTGTTTTTGTTATGAGCGCTCAAGCCCAACCGCACACTTTTTGATAAGCTGAGATAGAGACGCTGCAATTTCTACTTCTATGAGATAATTCCTGATTTTTCGTCCCTGAAGAATTCACATGGGGGAGGAGGGAATTCATTATTTTTATCCAAGAAAAGGGAGGGAAGGGTTTGAAGCCAAGCATAGGCAGATTTTGCTTAACAAGTATGTTTACAGCCTGCCTTTTTATTGCAAGGCACCCTGGGTAGCTGACATAGGAACCCACCTCTCTGTGTTATCCTCACAACACCCCTGTGAGGTAGGCTGGACTGAGAGCCCATGACTGGCCCAAAGTCGCCCAGGAAGCTCCATGGCCAGGTAGGGATTAGAACCCGGATCTGCCCGGACCCGGTGCAGCCACTCCAAGGGAGGGGCATTCCTGCTGCTCCGCTGGATGCTTCTCATCTCCAAAATCCCTCTGCCTGAATCTTCTGGGCATGGAGCCCCAGCAGGAGAAAAACTGACTGGGAAAGGGAGAGTAGGAAAGAATTTCAGAGCTTCATCCCACCGACTGCCAGTCCAACCAGCATAAAGGTTAGAGCGCTGGTCTGGGACTCAGCAAGGCCCGGCTTTCATCTGTCCTTGCCCATAAAGTTCCCTGGGTGATTTATTCATTTATTTTCCGATTTATATCCTGTCTTTCCCTACAAAGGGCTCAAGGCAGCTTACCTCATTCTCCTCCTCCATCTTATCCCCACAACAACCCTGTGAGGTAGGCTGGGCTGAGAATCTGTGACTGGCCCAAAGTCACCCAGCTGGCTCCATGGCCGAGCGGGGACTCGAACCCGGATCACCTGGGTCCCAGTCCCGTGCTCTTAACCACCACACCACACTGGCCCTCTCAGTGATTCTGTGCCACTCTCAGATTGACCTACCTCACAGGGTGGTTGTGAGAATGAGATGGTGAGGAGGAGGAGCAGGATTACGGGAACCACTGTGCAGGCGACGCAGCGGGTTAAGCCATTGAGCTGCTGTTGATCAGAAGGTCGGCAGTTCCGATCCGTGCGAGTCGTGAGCTTCCGCCGCTTTGCCCCAGCTCTTGCTTACTTAGCAATGTGAAAGCGTGCAAATACGAGGAGAGAAATAGGAACCGCTTCGGTGGGAAAGCTAACAGTGCTCTGTGCGGCTCCGTGTTCAGTCGTGCTGCCCTGTGGCCACGGGGGCGTCTTCGGACAGCACTGGCTCTTCGGCTTGCGAACAGGACAGGACTGGCACGTCCGTGCAGGGGAACCTTCCCATCACCTAATTCACTGGCCACTTTTCCAGGGACGCAGGGTTTCCCAGGCACCGTCAGTGTCCAACCGCGGCTGACCCAGCGCGTGACCCCTTTCAAAACGGAGCATCTTGCGCACTGGTTTGCTTCAGCCCTCACTGGCCGGGAGCGATGCGACCTTCACTGGGACGGACGTCGCTGTGGGTGGCCAGGGCTGGCATCTCCCGACCGACCGCTTCCTGAGCTCAGAGGCTCCATCGGGGCCAAAGAGAAGGGAAGGTGGACCTGGCCAAGCCCTGTGTCCGCAAGGAAGCCCTCGGTCTCAGTGCAGAGCAGAGAGGCAATGCCCGGAGGGGCTGCGCTTAATTGCCAGCAGGTCTTGCCAACGAGGTTCTGTTGCAGCCAAGGCGGCGTCTTTCCAGGTGAACCGGATCTGCCGGCAGGACAGATTCTCCGCCGTGTCTGAACCAGAGCGGTTAATATCTAGCCTTTTCCACTCTTGTATAGTGCAAAAGGCTAGATATTACATGGTCTTCTTCACAAGAGCCCTGCGAGGTAGGTTAGGCTGAGAGTCTGTGACTGGTCCAAAGTCACCCAGCGAGACTTGCAGCCAGGAGGGGACCAGAACCTGGGTCTTCCCAGCCCCAGTCCAACACTCAAACCACTACGCCACAGTGTCTTTCCCCTGGACCTGTCCCCCACCGTGGGGGACAATCTCTGCTGCAGGAGTGGGAAGCCCCTCGGACGGCAGTCCGGGGACCCCCCGCAGGTCTCCGGCACTGGCGTGCTGCTCCCCTGGAAGCCACTCCCGGACCCAGCTGCCACACACAGAGGCAGAGGGGACCCGCCGCTGGAGGGGCGCTGCAGCTGTCGAAGCCGCGGGCCACGCCACCCACCGGCTGCCAGTCCCCTAGATACTTCTGGGTTCCCTGCCATGCTGCGATCATGCGCGGAAAACCTTCTTCCTGGCAGCCTTTCCTTGAACTGCAGCCAGGAGATTTTTTTGCCACTGCGCTCCTTGTTTCCGCAAGAACAACTCTTTCCATATGCTGCTTCCCTCATCTGTCTGCATCCTGTCTTCAGGGGAGGAATCGCTGGATACCAGGCCTAAAAAATCACATGTCCCCGGCACAGCCAGAGCGGAGCCCTGTTTCTCTGCGAGTGCTTTGCTGCAGAGGCCAAAGGACCTGCCCATCCACATGGACCTGCCACCCAGATCCTGCAGAATTTGGGAATATCGGACATGCCGCTTGGGTCTAGATGAAAGGAGAAGCCACATTCAAGGCTTAAGGATGAGGTGTGGGTGGTTGTGCTGTTGCTGTTTGGTTTCTACGCCACCCAACGGCCCAAACTCTCTGGGCAGCGCACAAGAAGACGCTTCCCACTGAGGTTGTTGAAATGGATCGTCTGAACCCGGTCAACGTGGTTTAAAAATCAGCCCCCTTGAAAATGGCCCTGGATCCCTCGCGATGCACAACTTTCCCACACATACGCTGCACATCAGACAATTGGCAAAGTGTGCTACCATCTTTATTGTGCTGGCCTTCACAACAGCCGTGTGAGGTAGGTCATGAATCCATCTGCAACGCACCAGGCCTCCTTTGCAATCTTAATCTGTTCTGCTCCCAAGCACATTCAAGCTCTTCTTTGTATCGCAAGGCACGGTTTGTGTTGCTTAAGCAAAAGCTGAGAACAAGACAGGCTTTCTTTCGGTGATTTTGAGCTTGACCCATAAATGAGGGGCTAGACCATCACCTATGAACGTAGGACAACCCGTTTCTTTGGGCTGGTTACTTTATCTCAGCTTGACTTACCCGACAGAGCTATTTTGGAGACAAATTCGATCAGAATATATAGCGACCAGCTCTGATCATTGACGACTAGTCACTCAAATCATCTAAATGCCAACTGCTTGGAACTGTTAATTTGCCACAGCTGGAAACACCAGAGCTGCCAGGCAGAGCAAGCAATTCTGGCCACATGAACCAGGAGAAAAGAGCCACTTCTCACACTGCATGTTTAATGCAGCGCCAGCCTTCCCGGTTTAATCGGAGGGGCAGTCTCCTTCAGGGTCAGACACTCACAGGGGCCGCATCCTGGGGGTGGGCCAGACTGAGAGCGAAAGGAGTCAGGCCAAGACAAAAGGCACGAGGCTCAAATACCACCTTCAAGTTCTTGCTACCAGTTATTTGTTGGTTTAATATATTTATCCTGCCTTCTTTCCTTTCAAGGAACCCAATTAAGCCAGGGGGAAAAGGCACGGCAACTTTCTAGAAAGGACAGTGGGGCTGGGAAAGGGGTCGGAGAGTCAGATGTGGCCCACAGAGCTGAGCGAAAGGCCCCCATGTGGCTGAGGCGGCGAAAGACCGCTTTTTGCCCAAGGCTTGGAATACTTCCAGTTGTGTTTTGTCTAGCTTGTAATCTCCCTACTTGAAGGCCAAATCAGACATTCCCTTAAATCAATACCCAGCAGTTACGTCATTTCCCCCTTTTTACTCTAGAGTATACCTATGGGCCAAGTCTGGCTCAGCAGGGATGTGATATGTATGATTCAGATCAGAGCTTTACTCTGAAGAGTAAAGGGACACCCCTTTGAGACTCCAAAGTCAGTGGGGTGCTCTGTTCACGCCAAGTTTCAGCCTGAGCTTTAAAAGCGCTATCCATGCTGCTGAACCTAGTCTGGGGACATGTTTGGACTGGCACCACAAGCATGACGTCTATCTTGACCCTCACCCACGGCCTGTTACTGGGGTGCTTGGAGGCCTTTCCCTCTCCTTCAAACCCTCCCCTTTTTCCAGCACTCCTTCTGCCCTTTGGGTTTCTGTACTACAGAAGACCCATTAAGGGGGGTGGGGGGAAAGCCCCTTACAATGCAGGGTTGCACAATGACCTCTGTTTGGGTTTCTTGAAATTTCTCATTTTTCCAAGTATCCCCAGTTGGGTTCCTCCGACCCTTTGAGAATATTTGCAGTCTTAGGCTTAGTTCATTGAAAACATGGGTTAGAAAAGATGCCCCATTAAAGTGCAAACAGCAGTTCCACAAGGGCTTCATCTGGGGGTGATCAGGGCTGTAGCTCATAGAATCAGAGAACAGGAGAGTTGGAAGAGGCCATCTAGTCCAACCCCTGCTGTTGCAGGACTCCAAGTCATACCATCTCACTCAGGTGGCTGTCTGGTTTCTTTTTGAATGCCTTCAATGTGGGAGAGCCCCCCACCTCTCCAGGCAGCCGGTCCCACTGTTGTCTTGCTCTGACAGTGAGGAAGCTTTTCCTGATATCTAGCCTGAATCTGGGTTGTTGCAGCTTGACTTGATTATTCCGTGTCCTGCGCTCTGGCATCAGCAGGAAGAGCTCCTGACCTTCCTCTTGTGACAGCCTTTGAGGGACTTATGGAGGGATCACATGTCCCTCCTCAGTCTTCTCTTCCCAAGGCTGGACATGCCCAGCTCTCTCAGTCTCCCCTCACAGGACAGTGTTTCCAAACCCTGGGTCATTTTTGTTGCCCTCCGCTGGACCCTTTCTCATTTTCCTGCATCTTTCTTAAATCTTGGTGCCCAGAACTGGACACAGGATTCCAGGGTTCCCGCTCACCTACTTCCCAGCTGCAATGGCAATTCTCTGGTATATCTGAAGGAGTTCAGATGGGGAAGGGGTGCCTAAAAACTTGCAGGTGCCATGGCCAGCATGCAGAGGCTGCATGCTGGGGGCAGCAGACAGGCAGCCAGATTAGAAGTGAGGTTCTTGGTCTATCTAGCCATGGACCACTAAGCGCTGGTGGCTGAGGCTCTCTGCCATTGGAGGAGGGAGGTTTTCCAGCCAGGGGTCAGTCATGGGACATCCTGCCTGCAAAACCTGGCCTTTACCCCTGAGCTGCAAAGAGATGGTTCCTACCCGTCGGACGCCAGAATACTCTGCAGATTGGAGAGTGGCAGTATCTGTTCTGGAAGACACACAGTGTGTGGTGAGCAAGGTTGCAACGACAGGTGAAGCCGGCACGAGTGCTGCTTTTGCACGTTTCCACCCCCGAGTGCAAGGCGGCAGCACTGGTTCCTCTCTGCCAACCGGCAAACACTGCTGGCATCTCAAGGAAGGGGATGATGGTGGAAGGGGTTTGCTGCAATGCCCGCATCGCAGCTGGCAGCCCGGGAGAGTCCCGGAGCCTGCCCTTCGCTCAGAAGGCACCCAAGCAGCACTGCCTGACTGGGCAAAGGGGAGGGCAGGAAGCCAGGCGGCAATAACCAGGGTATCCTGGAAGACAAGAAGCCAAGAGGCAACGTTAGCCAAGTTATCCCGGAGGACAGGAAGCCGGGAGGAAACAAGACGTAGGGCATCCTAGACCTGCAAGGGAAACGCCTGCCAACTGTTGTGAGCGCTGGTTGTGGGAGTAAAAGTGAGTAGTTTTGGAGTAAGAATGAAGCTGTGCAAAACAAGTCTGCACCCCGGCTGCCAAAAGTTTAGGAACACCAGGGCAGACCCGGTTGGGTTTCTCTTCATCAGCTGAGGAGCCCCAGCGATCACCCTTGGCTCTGTTTCTCACGAACTTGCTCATCGAGTGACGACTGGCGCGTGTGAACAAGCCAGTGTGAATCTCAGACCGCAAGCCGGCGTTTCGCATGGCCCCAGTAGCACTTCGGTGGAATCCGCTGGCCCGTCTGGCCATGTGGAAGCTGGCTGGAAGACGCAAGTGCCCTCGCGGACATGCTGGCCGTCTATGCTTTATAGTGACGGCCAAATACATTCCTGCGATAGCAACAAAATACGCCCACGCCGATGACGAGCAACGACAGCGCGAGGACGACGACCAGCAAAATCAGCACGCTCATTTCCTTGTGGTCCTCCTTTTCACAGTCTTCCGGCTTCATGTTGCTGACGCTCACCTGCTCTTCTTCGTAGCCAAAGTTCCTGGTGTGCTGGCATTTGACGCGGTCTAAGTTGGGAATCTCCACAGCGGCTTTATGGATCATGTGAGACAGCCAAAGGTTCCCACAACAGCTGAGAGGGTTCCCCGCTAGATACAAGTTCCGTAGCCTTTTCTCCAAGGTGGGAATCTTGCTGCTTTTCAGGCTGCTGAAGCTGTTATTCCGCAGGTCCAGAACTTCCAACACACAACAGTTCTCAGACCAAGGAGGCAGCCAGCTGAGCTTATTGTCCGACAGATTGAGATACCTGAGGCGAGAGAAAAGAGGGAAGTTGACGCTGAGAGCCGTCATGCCGTTACCGTGCACATCCAAGTGTTCGAGAGAGGTTTCCAAGCCCGACAAGGATTTCTCCTCTATGTGAAGCCCCCAGTTCACTGAGAGGTCCAAGGCCAGGAGCTGAGTTCCGTAGAAACCCTTCACAGGGAGGTTCTTCAACTTGTTGTCGGACAGATCCAAATACCGCAGTCGTGGCAGGTTAGCGAAAGAGACGCAGCCGTTGTCCTCAGCCGCAAGTCTTCTTCTGGCGAGACCCGAGTACCAGCTGCAAAGGCTGACGTTGTTGCTTCGGAGGTTGAGAAGCCAGAGAAGTGGGAGGCTTGCAAAGATGTCCGACCGCAGGCCCTGGAGGCTGTTGTCCTGAAGGTTGAGCTCCTGCAAGTTGGCCAGCATGCCTTCATCCCATTCCAGATCCTTCAAAGAGTTAAAGCTGATGTCCAGGATGGCCAGTGACACCAGCTCAGAACTTGCCGCAAAAGTCTGGAGACAATTTTTGCTAAGGTTAAGAAACTGAAGAGCGGACATGGAAGCAAAGAACTCACGTGGGATGGATTTTATCTCATTATAACTCAGGTCCAAATGCAGCAGCCCTGGCAAGGAAGGGGAGCTTGCGTTTCTCTTTTGGTCTTGAACCAAAAGATGAAGAGGGCCGTCCTGCCACCCGTGCTCCAGATCGTCACTAATGAGCTGCACCATCACAGACTGCAGGATATTCTTGGTTAAATTCAAGTAGGCTAATTTGTTTACTTGTGGGAGGACTGGGAACTGGAGCATCTTGTTCTCACTCAGGTCCAACCAAATCAGATTGAACTCCTCTTTGGAGTCCGTCGAGTGGAAGGTCTCGATGCTGTTCCGGCTGAGGTCAAGGATCTGCAGCTGCCTCAGGTTGAAACCGGCGATACAGGTGAGTGAGTTCATGGAGAGATTGAGTTTGGAGAGATGGAGCAGAGGTTCGAAGGCTCCTTCTTCTATCTCCATGATCATATTATTATGCAGGTTCACCTCAACCAGCCCTGGAGAGCCCCGGAATGTCCTTTGTGAGATCCTGATTATGCTGTTCTCTGCCAAGGACAGGTACTGAAGGGCTGGGGCTTCGTGGAGGAAACGCTCGGCCATGCTGTTGTACAGCTGGTTGCGAGACAAGTCTAGTGTTCTTACCTGTGGCAGAAGCCCAATCCAGAGCTCCTCCTGGGCCCACCGATAGAGTTTGTTCTTGGCTAAATCAAGCTCCTGCAGATGCTTCATACCTGCAAAGATCTCGGGCTTGATGAAGCTGATACGATTACCGCTTAAGTCCAAGCGTCGGAGGGAAGTATAAAAGACCAGGGGGGTCTCGGTGATGTTTTCAAGCTTGTTGTCAGAAAGGTCAATTTTGTCTACATGGGGATGAAGTTCTTGAGGTATCTGCTGAAGGTCTTTGCTGTGACAAAATGCCTCCATGTTTCTCTACAGAAAAAGGGAGAGAAAGAGAGAATGAGTCGTACTTATGAATGGTACGAGGTTGAAGAAGAGCCTTTTAAGTACCTAAGTGCAAGGAACTAGGTTGTGGGGTCAAAATCTGGTGGCGTGGCTCTCAGAGGAACCCAGCACTGGGACCAGCTTTGATGTGAGTTGAACCAACACGCGGCCTTCCATTTTTGAAGCAGGCTTTGATTTACAGGCAAAACTGTGTAAATGATGACTACTCTTCACACAATTTGTGCAAGTTACAACTCACATTGTGGCCTGAATTTGCATACATTTCCTTGACTTTAAAGGGATGCCACTCATGGCCTGCAGGGGTCTCTCAGCTGAAGCTACCTCGCAGGACTGTTGTGAGGATTAAATGGAGAAAAGTACCTTATAAGCTGCTTTGGCTTCCTTGCAGGAGAAGAAAGGTGGAGTATAAATGTAATGGATAATGGCGATGATGATGGGATATTTTCCCCAGGGAGATCTGCCTGGCACCAAAAAAAGCACCTTTTCAGGACCAGGTAAAGATAAAAGAAGTGGGGACTAGAACCTGGACATCCTGGGTTCTGGTCCAATGCTCTAACCACTAGACTCACTGGCTTTTTAATCTTTGTAAACTGCCCACATTGCTTTGGCAATGAGCAGCATTAAAATGCGATGAACAGCTCTCACCACAGTGGGGAAGGCCATGACCAGGAGCTGCGCCCCTGCTCAGACGGATTTCTGGGTATCTGTGGATGCAGGGTGTCTTGATATAGAAAATCCTTCTCTGCAGCCCTTCAAATAGAGGACTATTCTCTACAAAGTATTTTTATTTATTTATTTATTTATATTGCGATTTGTATCCTGCCTTTTTCCTACAAAGGGCTCAAGGCAGCTTACATCATTCTCCTCCTCCATCTTGTCCCCACAACAGCAACCCTGTGAGGTAGGTTGGGCTGAGAGTCTGTGACTGGCCTAAAGTCACCCAGTTGGCTCCATGGCTGAGCGGGGACTCGAACCCAGATCGTCCGAGTCCCAGTCCCATGCTCTTAACCACCACACCACCCTGGCTCTAAGTAGGGTGTATGGCTTGTGGTGCTTTTGTGAGGAAAAGAGGAGAGGTTGAAATTTTTTATTTAAATAAGGAACTGCCCTCCGTGATTTGTCTGAATCCAGAAATGTAAGGCATGGAGAGGTGAAAGCTGCAAAGTGACAGCCGGTGTCAGAATCCCGGAATCTCAATTTGAGAAGAGGGAATAAAACTCGGGTTCGTGGGAAAGACCAAGCGTCCAGACCATCTAGTTTCACCCAGGTTCCTCGCGAGGCCATACTCACGATAATGCATTACCGTGCAGGCAGAGTGAACTCTGCTGCAAAACTTCAACACAACTAGAGAGTTTTTATACACTCCCAGTCACATACAGGTACAGGGCAATTGATGACAGAATGTAGACATTACAATAAGGTTCTGAGGTCATCGCATACAGAACAGATAAAGAAATGTCAGTCAATCACACTGTAACAATGGGATTACAATATTTCTAATTGCCTGTATTGACACTTTAGTTCAGTAGCTTGAACCCATCTCCAGGTCTGCTCAGACATGCAAATTCAAGCTACTGAAACTATGCATGAACTCAAGACTCTTATCCAGACTCTAGACATTCTGAATTGGCCAGGGCACATGGAGCCTCTGGGCTATCAAAAGATACTTCCTTGCAAACTGAATTCCAACAATGACTATTTACAATGTATATTTGGACTGAATGGCCTGTCTACTGTAGCCTACAGCCAAAGGTGAGAGAAAGGAGCGGGGGATGAAGGCCATTTGAAACAGTGACAGCTTGGTTTTGAGAAGGAGTACAGGATTTGATCCCACAATGCAAAGGCACACAGGAGTAATGCTTTTCAGACAGGATTTACCCAAATTTTCCTAACACCGGACAGCCCAGCCTTTTAATAGCTATTGGTTTGTTCTTTCCTTGTTGCTTGCACTTAACGTTGGAGGCCTTAATGGCCCCGCAACCCATAATAATTCCCAAACAAAGCATTTCCAGACTGCAGAGGGGGGTCTCTCTCACCCTCTCCTTTCCCTCTGCCCAGACATTCCTTTGAACGTCTTCCAAGCTTTCTGGGCCTCACTTCCTCTTCGCTATTGCTCTTACAAATCTAATATGCTCCTTTTCTTTCTGGCGCAGTGGCCGTGTGCTATTATGGGTATTCCCATAAGGAAGAAGAAGGAATGCAAAGGAAAACAGGATATGTGTCTTCGCAGGGACTCTTGCAGGACCAGCCAAGAAAGTGACGTCGTGCCCTGGAACCCCCCCCCCGCCCCCCGCAGGTCAGTGCAACTCACTCGTGTTCGTTCGGTGGGCACTTCGGGGTGCACTCACAAATGCAGTTCCCGTCACCCCGATCCTCTGTGCCCCCAGCTGAGGTTCCTCTCCCCTCGTTCCCCTCGGCCAGTTGGGACCCCTTCCTGCTTTGCAAAAACAAACCTGACCAAACCCAAAGGTTGCGCAAAGAATTACAAATGGGCAAATTCGCAAAGTTCCCCCAGAGGCAAAAGTTGTGCAATTTGTGAATGGCTTTTTCAGGGGGAGTTGTGTGATTTTTTTAACATGGGTGCATGTTTGAGAACTCGGAGAACACATTCTCCTGCTTGCACCCGCGTTCTGGTTTACCCACAAGGCAGGCCTGCATGTCTTGCAAGCAGAAACAGAGTCCTTGCGTTTCGTCCGCACTCTGAAGAGCCCCCTTGTTCGCCTTGAACCAGCTGTGACTGCAATCTGGGCTTTGCTGAGAGGTAGCGCTAGCGCTTTGGGGGGGGGGCAGGAATCCTGATGCCATCTGCTGCCCCCCCCCCCCCCGAGGCTTCCGTGTTCCCTCTGAACTAGGGTGGCCATGTGTCATTTTTTTTAACAAAGGGCAGTCCTCTATTTCAAGGGTTGCTCCCATCTATTTCGATTTGCTCTCTAGCCAAGACCGCCCTGTCAAATTTCAGATTAAAGATAGCAAACGGTCACCAGGTGATCCCGGGTGGCAATTGATTGCACAAGTGGGCACACACTCCTCCGCACTATGCCAGAACTTGGCCTCTTGGCACTCGCTTTCCCACACACAGCCCTGGCCAGGGAGCCGGCTGAGCCGAGATCAAGTCTGCAAATGCTTGGTACACGAAGCGCATCACTCTTTGTGCAAGAGATGTGCAATTGTGCAAGCCACACAAATGACGCATTCTTTGTGCAAAGTACACAAAGCCCACAGGACGTGTGTGGAAAAAGAACTCCACTTGGAATTGCTTCCTGCCAGACACTCCTGGAAACCGTTGGTGTGGGACAGACCTGGGGAAGAGAGAAAAGGGGGCAGCATCCAGGAAGCCAAGCTGAGAAGTACAACAGATTCCTCACACACCCCTATAAAATGTATTTCATTTCTATTCAAATAATAGTTATTATTTCTAAAATTGCATGTATGCATATTGAGCAGCATGTGCCAATTTCATGCCAATCGGTGTGCCCCTTCGAACACCTTTTCGGTGAAAGATTTCCTCCTTTTCGGCAATTCATATGTGCCCACCTTAGTTTAGCTCCAATCCTCACCATAGCTGGGAGAGGGGGAATGACGTTTCCAGCCACAGTATTCCATTCATCATTCTGCTTTTAACCTTAGCGCTAAATATCTGAGGTGGGTCACTGGATGGATGAGCAAAAGCTTGCTGGAGCTGAGCAGAACCTGGAATTGTAGGTGCACGGACAGATTGCTAGCCATGACGCGGGACAGATCACCAAGACGCAAAAGCCAAGGGCAACGTGGTGGTCCAGGGCTGGCCTTCGGCCCCAGAGGAACCTGCCGTCTGTGCACGCGGAAGTGCGCCTTCCAGGGTAAATGACAGCTGTGCCTGGACTATGGTGAGGAAACGAGAGGGTCCCTTTTCCCCAAGCCACGTGCCCGTTCGCAGTGGAACGTGCTATTCTTCCTGCCCCTCTTGCCACTGAAGGGGAATGTTTAGCCTCGTGTCTCATGGGGCCAGTGAAAGCCTCGTCATCATGTGGCCTGGCCTGGCTTCTGTCCCCAATGGCTGTCACAGCCTTCAGTCTTCCCTCTCCTTTCTAGCTCAGCCACCCATTTTCCTCTTTCCTTTGTAAAGTGAGGGCTGTACACTTATTCATGTACCTAACCCTTGCATCTTTCAACTTGACCTCTCTCCCTCTCTCTCTCTCTCTCTAAGCCAGTCTTAAGAAGAACCAGTGTGGTGTAGTGGTGAGAGCGTGGGACTGGGACTCAGGCGATCCGGGTTCGAGTCCCCACTCGGCCATGGAGCCAGCTGGGTGACTTTGGGCCAGTCACAGACTCTCAGCCCAGCCTACCTCACAGGGTTGTTGTTGTGGGGATAAGATGGAGGAGGAGAATGATGCAAGCTGCCTTGAGCCCTTTGTAGGGAAAAGGCAGGATATAAATCTCTCTCTCTCTCTCTCTCAAAAGCAAATCAACCTAAAGGCATTTTTGAACATTTGCAAAACTATCCGCAGACAGTAGCAGTCCGTAGCTGATGTCCCAGGGGCCAGCCCAGAGGTGCCCTCCATGGCTTACCTCCCCTACTCAACCTAAAACTGCCCCCAAACCTGTTTTTAACAGAATGGACACTATAAGTCAGTCTGCTCTTAGAATGTTGCAACCATCTCCTAGAATGGAAGCCACCTTAAACAGGGCCGAGCCACTCGCTCCGCTGGCCTTCCTCAACCTTTAGCCCTCCAGATGCGTTGGACAAAGCCATGCTGGCTGGGGAAGTGGTGAGTGGGTGGGTCCATCACTCAATAGGTTGAGGGGGACCCCTGAGGTGTCTTGCTGAAGGACCCTCTGAGACCTGCAGCTGGCACAAGCGGTCCTTGCTCTTCTGCGGGGACAGGGTCCGAGCCCGGGGGAAGAACAGTTGCTTTCCATGCAGGGACCCCAAAGACGGAATCCTCCCCTCTCCAATGGAGAGACCGGTGGGAGGTGGGCCAGGACCTCCACGTGGAACCTGGAGAGCTGCTCTAGATGTCGCCACCTTCCTCCAAAGTCCCTGCTCCCTTCCCATTCCCAGGCCAGGTTTGAGTTGGTGTCCTGGTCCACAGACCCCCTTCCCTGACTAAGTGCCTTCCAGCAATGTTGGCTGGCGACTGGGAGTGGGAACTCCCAGCACCCGCTAGAGGCCACTGGGCTGAGGAATGTTGTCTCTGACCCCTGCCCTCCGTGGGAGACCCCTGGGCATGTTCCATCTCCTCGTTGCTTCACGGTGCTTCAGTGGGGATCTCAGATGGGGCCCTGGGTGTCCACTGAGGTGGGCGAGACGTGGCCTGAAGTGGAGCAGTCCTTGTCTCACCCACTGCGCTGGCCCAGACTCACCCCTTAGCGCAACTGCTTTTCTCCCAGGCAGGGGTGCAGGGGACGTGTCAGCCAATCGGCCCACGGAAGTGGCAGTGATGGCGAGCAGGCCAAGGCGGTGAGGCAGCCCATGGAGGGTGTCCGGCCCTGGAGCCCCCCCCCGCCCCCCCCCGCTCTGAGCCATGCATCAGGCCCTGGCCCAAGCGCTGGATGGTCAGCCTGGCAGCCAGGTTGGCCACGCGTGGCTTCCACATCTCGGTGGTAAGTTCTTGAGAGGCCGGTTGAGTTTGCCGGGGGACCAGTCTTTCACGCGTTGTCTGCTCACGGGTCTGCTGTTCTCCCAGGGAAAGCAGCCCCGGCACTGGGGGCCTGAAGCAGGACTTCACCAGATCTGCCCACAGCATTCCCTATGTCCCCGAGTGCAGCTTTCAGAACAGATCGGGAAAGAGGAACTGGACACGGCCGCAAGAAGCCTCATCCCTGTGAACCGAGTGAGTGTTCACCCCAAGGACCTGCTCCTTGGAAAGCCCTCCCCAAAACATCTGCTATGAGGCATGCAGGAAAGTGGGCAGAGCTGCTTGGAAGAGGCTGAGTAAGGCCCAGCTCACTCGCGCCTGTGAGTAATGCAAGCTGCGTGCACATTTCCAGGCGCATCGGCCACAGGGCAGGCGAAGGGCTCTGCCTCCGGGTGGGAGCGGCTTGGCCTGCCGACGAGGAAGACGGGCTCAAGCAGATCTCTGCGGCTCCCACTCTGGAGCTGAGGGCCACTGCTTTTCCACAAGCGGCAGGAAGTAGCATCAAAACCAGGGCGCACGGAGAACTAGCTGGAGGACTAGCCATGCATTGCGCCTCTTAATTCGTCAGCGCCTACTCGGGTGTGTCCGTTTCTCTCTCTCTGGAATTCTTGGCTTCTTCCCTTGCTAATTTCCTTTTCTTTCCTTCGGAGTGAAAAAGCACAATTGGAAGCAAGACAATGAACCTTCCGTACAAGAGAGCTTCAGATAAAGGCAGAGGTGCTCTCAGAAAGCTCCGAGATGACATGCCTTTCCGTAGACTAGCCCTAGTATCAAATCTCTCTCCCTCAAACTGCCGCAAATCTGGTCTGGAAAAGAGCGAGAGAGAACCCTGGAAGGCGGCCATTTGGCCTCCACGCCGTCTGGATTCCCTGTGAAACATGAAGGAACAGAAGACGAGGATTTCAGAGAGAGGGGCCAGTGTGCCAGGTCAACGGCAACTCCGCAGACCCCTACCCTCTCTCAGCAACACGGGGCCACGATCCTCCACAACATTCCTCTGCACAAGAGGAGCGAGGGGAGCCTTGATGGGATTTCAAGCATGACCGGCGGAGATGGGCGCCTCTCCGTACCTTGCGTTACAGCTGCCATTCTGGCTCAGAGACAACCCCGCTAATGAAACTTGAATCTTCTGACCTTTCTGTGTCCTCCTAAAGCACCCTAATCAAAAAAGAGGCAAGGGAGGGAACTGGGTCGAAGAGGATCTTGGCTTTCGCTCTCTAATTTATTCCGGAAAAAAATGTTTAGAATCACTGAGCCTGGAATGAAACCCTAACCGGCCGTAACTGTCCAAGAGGCCCAGAGAAGCTGGTGGTCCTTCTCTGCTAGTCTGGGAACTGATGACCGCCAGGAGGAAAGCTGGAAAGCTGGATGCCCCTGGGTGGGAATGGCAAAGCAGCTTGCATGTTTTGTGGGGGGGGCAGTTCATCAACCCCACACGGAATCAAGTGGTGCAGCTTTTCCTGGACTGTGCCATTTCCGGATGCAGGGGGTATCAAGAGGGCAGGGCCAAAAGTGCCATGTTGTTGTTGTTGTTGTTGTTGTTGTTGTTGTTGTTGTTGTTGTTATTATAACATTTCTATGCCGCCCCTTGCCGAAACCTCGGGGCGGCTTACAACATGATAAAATACATTGAAATACAATAGTACATAATAAATTACCATTAAATATAAATATAAATGTTGGAAGCTCCCCTGGTTCCAAGGAAGGAAATACCCCCGTGCTTAGAATCTCGCTTGTGTTTCTCTTCCTAGTTTGAAAGCTGATCCCGCAGAAGGACTGAGCCGGTTTGCCTGGGGGCCTACAGTTGAAGGGGGCTTCCAAATGGACAGCTCTTGGCACCAACCCATCACGATGCAGAAAAATAGTAGCCAAGGAATCCCACCACCAACAAAGCCACTTGATTTCTACTTCGCTTTTCAGCCGGATCGCGGGCACTCCAGGTGGCTTGCATTGAAAGAGGTTCCAACAATACATTAAATGCAAGGAAAACATAACAATGACAAAATTAAAACAGAACACACTGCACAGATATGCTTACAGGCCCAAAGCCTATTCGAATAAAGCTGTCTCTGCCCACCGCTGGAAGGGCAGTGGAGAGGGAATGAACCTCGCCTCCTTTGGGAGGGCGTTCCATAGCCTGGGGGCAGCCACCGAAAGAGCCCTCCCTCCTGGTGCCACCAAATATGATGGGAGCAGTCTCAAAAGAAAGCGCCTCTTCCAAACATCCTAAGATATGGGTAGGCTCCTATGGGAGAAGGCGGTCTTTCCGGTAGCCTGGTCCCAAGCCGCTTAGCACTATATATAACCAGCAGGTAGAAACAGGCTGGTAGCCAGGGAAGCTGCTGCAACCAGGGAGCCGTGGCCGCCTGCCCACAGCATCCTGGGCCAGCTGAAGCTTCTGAAGGCCCTTCCAAGGCAGCCTCTCACAAGGTGAGTTGTGATAGTCCAGACAGAAGGCGGCTAAGGCATGTGTGATCGTGGCCGGATCAGCCAACTCAGGGCAGAGGTGTGGGCGGCACCCTGGCTTCGGCCACACAAATGCATTCCTGCACTGCCAAGTCGTGGGAAATGTTTTAATAAATAAAACATTCTATGCATTTATTAGCATAGAAATGTTTTAATTAATAAATAAATAAATCCCATTCAAGGCCAAGTCCCCGGCTGCAAGTCTGAGCCTTCCAGGGGAGCGTTACCCCATCCAGCCCACTCCGACTTCTGATTCCCCATCCTGGCTTTCAATGGACCAGGAGCAGCTCTGCTCCGATTCGTTTGCCTGGATTCAATCCGTTCCTGACATCAGGGGCTGATTTGGAAGTCGAAAAGCTAACGGGAAGTGCATGGAAAGGAGAGAGAGAGTTGCGTGTCCCTGCATACCGGTAGCTCTGCTCCCCGAAACTCCCCCTGTGGTTTCATGTATAGATGGAAATGCCTAGGGCGATTCCCTGGGGGACACCACAGGGCAACGACCGTGGCATCGAAGAGGAACCTTCTAGCGCCGCCTCCTGAGTTCACCTCTGTAAGAAGGACTAGACCGTTCGTGTGACAGGAAATGCCAAAGAAGAATACCATGATTGACCACAACAAAAGCCACTCCCCTGTTCAGTTCCCAGCGTACATCATCCACCTGGCAACTACAGCCATTTCAATCCCACAACCAAAGCCAGGCTGGAAATGGCTCTAGATAATCCAACCCATAACCAAAGCCAGGCTGGAAATGGCTCTAGATAATCCAACCCATAACCGAAGCCAGATTGGAAATGGCTCTAGATAATCCAACCCATAACCGAAGCCAGATTGGAAATGGCTCTAGATAATCCAACCCACAACCAAAGCCAGGCTGGAAATGGCTCTAGATAATCCAACCCATAACCGAAGCCCGATTGGAAATGGTTCTAGGTAATCCAACCCATAACCGAAGCCTGATTGGAAATGGCTCTAGATAATCCAACCCATAACTGAAGCCAGATTGGAAATGGCTCTAGATAATCCAACCCATAACCAAAGCCAGGCTGGAAATGGTTCTAGGTAATCCAACCCATAACCAAAGCCAAATTGGAAATGGTTCTAGGTAATCCAACTCATGAAATATTCTGGATCTGAAAAGCCACCATTCTTCCTTTGCTGAAGATGCTGCTTTCAACCTGGCTGGGTTCAGGCATGGGGTTCTGTGATCTCTTACAGGTGAGATATGTAAAATACGGTCTGGCTCTTTCTGCCGTATGTATGAATCAGCAGCGGGGTGTTCACCTGAGGCCAGATTCCATTTCAGGCGAAACATTTGGGGCTGCATTCCAGTTGCCTTCGTGGGCCTGAGCCACAAATACAAAGCCCACCGGCACATTTTTGCTTATGTTTCTTACTGCCACCAACCGGCACTTGGCAGAGGGATTTCAACTTTTTTAGAATGGGGAAAAGCTGCGTGGTGGGGCTTGGGGAAGGAGCGTGGCCTGTAATACCAGTACCATACTGGGGCAGCCAAGATCAAAAGTTGGCACTATTATGGTGCAGAATTAGGAGCAAGAGGCCGTGTTAGGGAGCATCCCGCTAAGGCTGTAGTCCAGGTTTGCAGCCCTGAATCTGTGGGACGCCCCAGCACCCCGCTGCCCACAGGGTCTTGCTGAAACAAAGGACAGGACTCTGTTGCCTCGGGACTCCCTGGAAGAGCTGGCTTTTGGCTACATGCACTTATCACCCCTCCATGAAACTTTCCACCTGAGGATCTTTTCTGAAATCAAATGCCTTCCTCTCCCGTCCATGCATCAATTCATACCAAAAGGGATGTCCTTCAGAGACGGGGCCCTTTAAAGACACACACGGAGAGAGAAATTTTAGGGTATTTGTGAATCAGGATATGCAATTCCGTGTCCTGTGGGTGTGAGCCATGGTTTTCCACGTATCCAGCACCATCCCTGGGCAATGCTTTCCCTGCACTTCCACAAAGTTGTGGAATATACCACATCTTGGTTCTACTCTTGATGCATAAATGTTTTCTTTGCCCAAACTCTTACCATTTCGCAGGGTGACACTTCCATGGGCCGATAGGTTGAGATGCCAACATTCAGCACCGCCAAAAAGAGTAAAAGGTGGAATTTCATGGCTCTGTAGAATGGGAGAAAGAAATCACAGTTAGAGATCAAACCAGGCGATGTTCAGGACAAGAGGCCCTGAGAGACGGACGTGTGGGTGGGATAAATGATTATTTTGCTTCTGTGTTCTCCCCAAAGCAGGGCGGGGGAGATTGACATGGGGGATTGGATGAGCCCGCGGATTTAGGGACACAGATTAGAGTCACCTAGAAGTTGAGGGGCTCCTCAGGGCTCTGGATATTACACAGGCGTTGGGCCCTGACGGGTTACACCTGAGAGAGAGTTGGCAGGGGTTCTCTCACGCCCGCTGGCCTCCATTTTTGAGGCCTCGTGGAGAACGGGTGAGGTTCCAGAGGACTGGAGGGTGGCGTCAGTGGTCCCAATCTTCAAAAAGGGTAGTAGAAGGGACATGGGGAATTACAGACCTGTTAGCCTTATGTCAATTCTAGGAAAGACAATGGAAGGGCTCATAATAGTGAGGGATCTAGTAACCCTAGATAGGGAAGGGAGGCTGGCAGCCACACAACACGGATTCCGCAAAAACAGGTCCTGCCAGACGAATCTTGTGGAATTATATGACACCATTTCGAGGTGGCTAGGTGGAGGGGATGTGGTAGATGTGATCAGCAAGGCCTTTGACAAAGTGCCGCATGATACCCTGGTTGAGTAATTTGGGAGTTCAGGTTTCTAGATTGAGAGAGGTATTACTGCCAGTCTATACGACTCTGGTGCGCCCGCAATTGGAGTATTGTGCTCAGTTCTGGGCTCCACATTACAGGAAGGATGTAGCCAGGTTGGAATCAGAGCAACGTAGGGCCACAAGATTGGTGGCCGGATTGCAGGGAAAGCCGTATGAAGCTAGACGGAGGGAGCTGGGTCTCTTCAGCCTGGAGAAGAGGAGACTCAGAGGGGATCTGTTGGTGACATACGGGTATGTGAGGGGATGTCACACGGAGGTGGAGAGAGACCTGTTCTCCCCTGCGGAGGAAGGCAGGACACGCTCCAACGGAGCAAAGCTCAGGGAGCCAAGGCTCCATTTGGATGCCAGGAAGCACTTCCTGACAGTCAGGACCCCAAGGGTGTGGAATGGGCTTCCCCCAGAGGTGGATGAGGCCCCATCGGTGCAGGTGTTCAAGGATAGGCTGGACATGCACATGGCAGGCATGTCATGAGTGGAGCTGACTGGAGCCGGGGGTCAGACTAGATGGCCCAGGAGACCCCTTCTGACTCGCTCTGTTTCTATGTTTCTATAAATGCACCCTTAGGACCGTGTGTATTGCCCAGTTCTGCAATCGCAGCACCCTGTAGCAGGATCTGGTCCCGGGCTCTGAACTCATTCACTCAAGAATCAGAAGAGCGAGGCTGCGGAAAATGAAGGACCTTCCTCTCTTCCAAACAAGATCCTTTTCCTATCCTGGCTGAGCTCTGGAAACAGAAAATGGTTCTCTGTGTTTTCAGAACAGTTCACCCAAAACTAGGAAAAAAACGACTCGCTGGGATGGGCTTCTATTGATAAGGGTCTGAGTTATCTCTGTCACTTATAGCAGTTGTGCAACTCCTTCTTGAGATCCATGTGTGTGGAGTGCGAGCGTCGCTGCAAGGAGAAGGGCAAGTGTGCACAGAATCGTGTTCCTTTAAACAAGCGGCAGACAATTAAAGGGATACATCCCTCCAGATGTGGGAGAGCTGCTGTGCCCGGGCATCCCCAACCAGGGGCTCCGGCTTTTTGAGGCAGGTTTCACGAAAACGTGTAGTAATCAAGGGACCCTTGCCTCGATGTGCCAATAATGCAATTAAGGGAAGGTTGACTTATCAGCGTAGATACAACTGCTTGACTCAGTGGAAACCAGTTCGCATGTGTATTTACTTTAAGTTTCTGTGCCTGTAAACTACATTCCTGAAGATTTTTTCTAAGGAGCCAAAGAGTGCATAGCCAGAAACCTCAAAGGAGCAGGGAAGGATGAGGGGCGGGAGTTGCTCTTAAGTCATCCCGCATCAAGATTTGGAGTTAGGTGATAGTTTTTGCAGGAAGCGGTTGCACTTAACTGTGTGGTGACCGAGTTTGTGCAAAGCGTGCATCTCTTTCCCACTCCCAATCTCTCTTCTCATCAAACAGGTTTTGCAGGGCATCAAAACCCTGCAAAACTTGAGTGTTGGACAAAAGAACAGGATGTTTATATGGAGAGCAATGGCTGGCTGAGGGATGGATTGCTTTTTCTATGACCACTGGGGATGTGACCCCTTGGCATCAGGCTGGTCGTTGGCGTCTCTTCTCTGGGGGGATCTCTCTCCAGTCACTGTTATTTCTGAAATGAGCCAGCAGGTTCTCGGGTGGACGGCAAATGAAGGGCAGCATAAAATGTCTGCTATTGTTGCCCCAGCAGAAAAGTGGTTCTCGCAGTGCAAGAGCAGAATCCAGCCAGAGTTACACAAGTGCTTGTGTTTGTGCAGTTGGTTAAGCACAATGCACAACCCCTTGTGCAATGGTAAAATACAGCAGATGTCACCAGTGGTATTTGAGCTGGCGAAATGAGACTGTTGGATACGGCCCATAATAAAAAGAAACAATGAGTGCGATTTATTTGTTTGTGGGATTCATGGCCACAAACAAATAAATGTGTTGTCCCCGATGAGTCCACTGGAAAGGAATTAGGCAAATTCGAGGAGGAGCGCTCCGTCGTGACTGCTAATTGGTCCCAGACATGGAGCGTTTTCCTGCAAGGGGCTGCCCAGGCGCTTGATTGAGCTAGTCACTGATCAACTAACTGGGCCTGGGTTCAAGACCAGAACATTGTACCTCTGAGCAACCAGGTAGCTGAGCAACAGTGGCCCACCAGATCTCCCCTGGGCTTCACCGAGGCCTCTGGGTGGGCACCGTGAGAAGCAAAACGCTGGCCATCTCTTCTGGCCCAGGAGGGCCCTTTTCACATCTCCGCTTCTCTGTTAGTGCTTGCAAGTTCTGCAGATTTCGCAGTGGCACGTACTGCGTGACAAGCAGAAAGCCCACATGTTTATAGACCAGGTGCCCCCAGTCTCTTGGGGGTTAGGGGTATGCTTTTCATGTTGAGAGAGTCATGGGCACTCTCACAAAATGGTCGTCATGGGGACAGGGCTTGCCCATTCACAAAGTGGCCACCATGGTGGGAATGTCTAGTCCCAGAACCCCCCGTAACCAGAGGAACACCGATGGGATGAAAAGAAAAGCAACCTATGCTCACGAAACCGCTCTAGCACCACAGCCGAGATGCTCAGGGTGGCATGGAGCTTTGCAGCATCCCAGCCTTTGGGTGTGCAAAATTTAAAGATGAAAACAATGAATTAAAATCTGGAGGTGCGGGGAACCTGGAAGTTGCTGAGTGCACTCAGGGCCCACATTGGAGGAATCAGCTGTGCACCTTTAGCGCCTGTTCCTACATTCTGCTGAGCACACTTAATTTGGGAAATTGTTCACTCATCAGTAATTGGTTGTTTGAACACAGCATCAATGGCATTGAAGGAGGCAGCTTTGCAGAAACCAGTTCCTGACTGGGACATGGTTCAGGTGTCAAGAGCTGGGCTTCCAAGTAAGTCAAGGTCTTTATTATATTAAACCTGACCGGCTAGGCTAGTTTTGTGATACGAATGAAGAGCATTGGAAAAGTCTGTAACAACAGACGCAAGCAAAGCGAGTACACCGGACACCAGGGGAATGCAGCTCATTGAGGCAAAGTTGCTTCCAAACCAAATATCTCTCCTCCCCATCCAAACCAAAAAGAGCTGGCTCCATCCTCAGGGTGGACCAGTCATCCCAAACATCTGGCATTTCTCAGACATCCATTCTCTCAACCTGATGCTACACAGGTTCAAATTCCAGTAAAGATGTTCTGTGCAGCGAGTCTTGCCTCGGCTTATTCACTAAACTGCCCCACCAAGTTAGAAACTCTCTGGTTCTGAGCCGGGCTTTCTCTGCGTCTTTTAGCCTTGCCGTTTCAGCGGTGAATTCCAACCCAACCTCTCCTTCCCTTTCTGAATCAGAATCTGAGTAAACAGCCCTTGAAGGGACCCAATCCGTTTACCCAGCAGCCTGCGCACACCACCTTCAGGCACGCTGGAGGGAAGGTGTGTCAAGCGAGTGTCGTGATGACTGTCACTGAGAAGCCAGTAAAGACCACAGTTCCCATTCTGAGCACCAAACAGGAAATAGCTGCGGGAGTCCACAGGACGAGCAATCAGCTAAAGCAGTGATTGCCTGTATCGATAAGCCCCTACATTCCTGCATAAATAGTTAACAGATGACAGCATTGATCCAAAGAGGTGCACATGGGTTTATTCCTGAATTCTGCCCAAAGTGGAACTGGGGTTTTCAGTTCCCTTTTGGGTGGACCTTTGTTCAACTATATGAGCAGAGAACATATCAAGAAGGCTATTTAAGTACACACAGGTCTCAGACCATTGCCTACTTTGGTTGATTAAGCATTAGTCTTTCAAAAGATCGATCCATCTGTTTAAAATACATTTACATATAGTTGAATGGCAAGAAATTCTCAGTGTAAGCACCCTCCCTTCCCCACCTTAAGAAATTGGAGGAAATCAGAGATGAGAAATATTATAATCCACACCATCTGCCACTTCTTTTAGGAAATATCTCTCTACATATTTACTTAGTCTTCGAGAGAAGGATGAGTGTCAGAAAGGAAGGAAGCGTGTTCCTGCAACTATCTGCCTTCAGCCATTCAAATTTGTTCCACCAATTCATTAACTGGTTTCCTTAATCTCCAGAGACTGCTACGAACAGTACCTGAAGTTCAAATTTGCACTGACTGCTGGCGAGCTATTGGCCTCCTTCCAGATACAAGTAAGATCTTCTCCAGCGGTGCTTTGTGGGAGCCCCCACTCAGGGAAAGCATGTGGGGGAACAGGGCCTTTTCTGTAGTGGCACCCTGACTAGGGAACAAGCTGTCCAGAGAGGCTTGCCTGGCACCCACATTATTCTCTTTCCAGCACCAGGGTGTCACACGGAGGTGGGCAGGGACTTGTCCTCCCCTGCAGATGAGGGCAGGACGTGCTCCAACGGAGCCAAGCTCAGGGAACCAAGGTCCCATTTGGATGCCAGGAAGCACTTCCTGACAGTCAGGACCCCGAGGGTGTGGAATGGGCTTCCACGAGAGGTCGTTGAGGCCCCATCGGTGCGGGCGTTTAAGGACAGGCTGGACGTGCACATGGTGGGCATGTCGTGAGCAGAGCCGGCTGCAGCTGGGGGTCAGACTAGATTGTCCAGGAGGCCCCTTCTGACTCGCTCTGTTTCTATGTTTCCTGGGTATTCTCCCAGGAATTTTAGTTTCACGCAGTTTTAGATTTTGCATTGTATCTTGAATAGTCTGGTTCTGCTGCTAGATTGGACTGTAGTTTCCACTTTTATTTTATAGGGTTGTTTTAACTATTTAAATTTTGTACTGTATTTTATGTTTTAAATTGTTTTCCATTGTTGTGAACCAGTCGGAGAGCTTTGGCTATTGGGTGGTATAATAATGTGATAAATAAATAAATAATGAGTAAATTTGATCTCCGAAGAGGAGAGTTCATGGCATTTGCTGGCAGAAGCCCCCCCCCCCGCCCCACCCAATTTGTCCAAGCCCTGCTTAGAGCCACCTAAACCGGTAGCCAGAGCAGAGTTCCCTTTCAGACATTGCTGAACAAGGGCCAAATTGGGGGGGGGGGGGGCAGAGCCAGCATGGATGACCCTGTCCCCCTTTTAACCCTTCATGTGCCTCTCCTCAATCCCCCACCAATCAGTTGCACTGAATGACCCTTTGTTCCTACTGGGAGCAATCCTGTATCACCCTTTCCACCAATATTTCTAGAGCTGTTTGGGGGAACCACAGGAAATTTCCACCCCATCCTCCATATCAAGGGTCCCAAATGGCTCGCCACTTCAATTTATCACATTGCATCGCTTAAGCGGTTTTGTAGCTCAGGCCTCTAAAATCACAAATATCTAACGAGATGTGCTAAGACCATCCGCACAATCAATCACAATGATTGATTTGCAGAGTGACCTGTACGTGTCTGCGCAGGAGTAAATCTGCAGAGAACAAGGTAAAGCGCATGGAGGATTGTTGCAGCCAGAACGAAATTGGAAGGAGGGACTGGGTCAGGTGAGCGCAGGGCCGCTTCACACATTATGCATGGCTGGCGTGCGCCTCAGGTGAGTTGCGCGTACGGTCATGCATCTTGAATGCGCCATGTTGATTCACCATTTTTAATAGGCCTAGATTGCCTTTTCCTCCTTTTGTTAAAAAGCCATCGAGGTGGCATGCCAGAAATGTTAAACAAGGAAGACACAAACAGTAAATGGGGAAAGCAGATCATTCAAAGGCCCGAATTGAAAAGACAACTTGCAAAAGAACCACAGACATGCTTGTCCATTGGTAGTGTGGGCGGATCAGTAGGAAGCTGCAGCTGCCCAGTCCTTGGGAGAATCAGCCGCCAGGGAGGCTGAGCAGTGAGAATGTCAGGCGGGGTCTTGGCCTCGAGCTCCCGCTTAGCTCCCAAGCTCCCTGCAGACTTGGGGCAGATCGTGGACTCACAACCTCACCTGCCTCGCAGGGTTGTTGTGAGGATAAAATGGAGAGGAGGATTGCTCAAGCTGCCTTGAGGAAGAAGGTGGGGTGCGAATGCAGGGCAAATATAGAAAGAAACTGCCCCGTGTGGGCAATTGAGTCCTCAAGAGGACATCCGTGGCAGGTCTTAACAATTGGACTGGAGTGTAACAAGCCCCTTGGGTAGCCAGGCCGTTGGCCATGCTGATGGGATCTGTAGTCCCAAGGGCATCGGGTTGGGGAGGCTGCCAAACAGGATAACTCCCCAGGGAGAGACCACAGGGGGTGTCTCCTTGCTGGAGGTACAGACTCCATCCCAGTGAGTCATCCGGGGACTCAGGGGACCCAGGTTCCCCTCCCCACTCAGCCCTGGAGATCACTGGATGAGCTGGGCCAGCCGCAAACTCTCAGCCCACCCTCCCTCACAGGGTTGTTGTTGCGAGGATAACATGGAGAGGAGGGGAACTTTGTAAGCCGCTTTGAATTCCTTGCAAGAGGAAGACAAGCGGGGTCTAAATCCAAAGCAATGATAAAAATCCGGAGGGGTTCAGTATCCAGCACTAACAGTTTGTGACTCCCCTGGATCTCCCCACGTTCCCCCATCCTCTTTCTCATCAAAAGCAAATTGTTGAAGAAACAAGGAAAGGATGCGGCGATGTGTTTTGACGGAGTGTGCTAGGAGTTTTCCAGAAAAAACAGCCTAACTCGAGTTTCCTGCCAAGTCATATGCAGTACAGCAGAACAGCCTTCCGCAGAAAGCGTGTCTGTAAGAATCAAGGGGAGTCATTCTTATTCGTTCCGGCCAGATTTATTTAGAGCTTTATTTATTTAAAGTCGTAGCCCATTTCCCAGCACATCCCCCTTTTAAAAAGAAGAAAACCCTTCAGCATGTAACCTGGCTAAATTTCCCAGCTGCAGCACGGATATCTTGTGCATGCTTAGCCCGGATCCTGTCCCACGGGGTTTAGTGGAGCTTTCTCCCAGGTAAGTGTGTGCGGGGAAGGTCGCACTTCAGCCCCCGACAGGTTCTGGGGGCAAAAGAGCCAAAAACCTGCCAGGCATGTTTGCCGCAAGTAAGTCCTCTTGAGCCGCATGGAGTTCGCGCTCCAGAACAACCTTTCCCAGCCAGGTGTAGTGAAGATGTGTTGGACTGCAGATCCCATAATCCGCAGGCAACGCAGGGGAAGACCGCCGTGCACAGAAAAGCAGAGCTTGAAGCACGCGTTAAGCGGCTCCTCGCGGGGGAAGCGGGGCTGGTTTTCCTAGCTGCAGGTCGGTTTGGCCCGACTGCGCCCGCAAGATGTTGCTCTGGATTTGGTTTTGGAAAGCAGGCGCAAGAGCCGTTCCTTTAACGGCTGCGGGAAGGCTCCCCAAGACGAGGCAAGGAATCCTGGCTGATTCCCCCCACCCTTGTTTTCAAACCAGGGAAACAGCTGCTTACATTTCCTTCGCCCATTCCTCGCCTCCGCTCCTGCTCCGTCGAAAATAAACCCCCCGCGCCGTGCCTACCTCGTGTGGCGACAAAAGCGGCCGTGTTCAGGTCGCCCGTCTTCTGCGGAGATGTTCCTGCAAGGGAGGCGGAGAGAAAGTCTCCTGGCGGGGGGCAAGAATCAGCCCCGTCCCGCACCATTCAGGCTGACGGAGGGAGAGGAAGCCAAGAGGAGAGCGACTGCACCAGCGCGGCGGAGTGGGTGGGCGAAGATCCTCCACGCAGATTGGATTGACTGCATCCCTCGGCGCTCATCCTGACCTCAGTCTGAGGCTCCCGGCTCCCCGCGAAGCACGTGAGCATCAGCCCCACTCCATGGGTTGCAGATGCGCCGTGTTCCGCTTGCGCTCTCGCTCGCTTCGTCTCCACTCCGGCTGGTTTCCTGGAGCTGCCGTGTGTGGGTGACTTCTTCTCTCGCCCGAGCAGCCCGAGCATTTCGCTGCGAAAGCCCCCTTTGCCGAGCCGCGTCCAGGCGCAAAGCCACCCTCCCGGACAGGGCGATCCCGAGCTCGCCCGCGCGCCAGGCGGGCGCAGCCGCCTTCCTCTCCAGCCCCATGGGGTGCGCTGCTCCGCGTGATTTTTCGAGAGGGAAAAATGCGCAGCCGGAGCAAAAGCAGGGCGGGAAGCCGGGGAAAGGTGCGTCTTTGCAGCGCGAAGCGGCAGAAGGGAAGTCTAACAGCTCCGAGGGCAGCGCTGCTTTTCTGTGTGAATGGAGGCATCGGTTCTCCCAGGTCCCTGTGCCGAGGGGAGAGGGGCGCGCTTTTGCCATAGTAGCAGACTCTGGGCTCATCCCATGAAACCGATGGAGGGGCGAACGGAAGAGCGAAAAGGGAGTCCTTGAGGGCGCGTGGCTGAGCTGCGGGATTCACGGCCACAAGGCGGCCGCCCCGGTGGCTGCGCGTTTGGGTGGCTTCAAAAGGGCGATGGGGTGAATCTGTGCAGGAGACCTTGACTACTGGTCCCAATGGCTACAGGCCACCCCGAGTTTCAGCGGCAGTGTGCAATGTACCCCAGAGGTGGGGGGAACATGTGCATCCATGCTCTGCTTGTGGACTTGGCAAGCGGTTGGCCGCTGAGTGAATGGAACGGCAGAACAGATGGACTCTTGGCCGGATCCAGCATTTTCTACGAGAGGAAAAGCCCCGCTGAATCCGATCATCTGGTCCAGCGTTCTGCTCCCCCTGTGTCCAGCCAGTGGCCTACGGGGCGTCCACAAGCAGTGGGCCAGCGTGGTTAAGAATGTGGCCAGGGGGTCGGGCGATCCCGGTTCTAGTCCCCACTTGGCCATGGGGCCAGCTGGATCACAGACTCTCAGCTCAACCGACCTCACAAGGTTGTTGTTGGGAGCATAAAACTGAGAAGAGAAGAATTGCGTTTTCTGCCTTGAGTTCCTTGCCATGAAAAAGGTGGGTTGTAAATATAAATATATAGCTAGCTGAATAACTGAGTGAAGCATCCCGTATAAGTCAATCTACCTTTGAAGTACAGAACTGCTCACAAGTGACAAGAGGTAGGATTGTGAGTCACCTGAGAGGGTGGCTGAAGCTGGAGGCAGAATTCTTGGCTGGCCAAGAATCACTCCAGACCTTGGCTTGATCCAGGACAACATTTCCAATGTCCTGTGATGTACCCCGGGCAGCGAGTAGTTCATGTCACCTGGTATTTGTTGATCTTCAAGAAGTTACGCCAACTTTCCCCAACCTGTGGCTCTCCAGATGTGCTGGACCACAACTCCAGGATTCCCTCAGCCAGCTTAACCAACACATCTGGTGAACACCAGGCTGGAGAAGACTGCATTACACCATCCAAGAAGTGTCAGCACAGAGATTTGGTTCATCATCCGACGCTCAAAACCACAAGTGAGATCTGATTGTCCATGATCAAACTTTCCGCGGGTCAGTCCGGTGCACAGGCCAAAACAAACATGGAAAGAATGCCCACTTCGTGCCTTGACTTTCAGATCCTCTCAACAAAAAACGAAAATGTTGGCATCCTTATGTTTAAGTAAGAGAAAAAGCCCTTGAAAAAAAGCTGCCATAATTCAAGTATTTGTAGCATGTACGGAAACCTTCTTTTTGGAGTTTCAAATATTTTGCACAGTGGCTTGTTGAGGAACGTCATCAAAATGGTTCTCATTAAAAACAAATATTTAAAATAAAAAAAAGAGGGCACGCACCTGAGTTTGCCCTGTTGCCATGCCTGCATGCAGTCCACAGGTGAGCACAGCTCCCTGCAAGGGGGGGGGGGGCTTAGAGGAGGAGCATCTTGCGCCCACTGCAGGCAGAGCACACAATCTGAAGCCAAGTGCTGCGTTCAGTGGCTGCCCCTGGAAGTTGACCTGATACCTGGCAAGAGACCTAGCAGAGGCCTCTGGGCCAGGCGGCCCAGCGGGCTGCCTCAGGCTGAGTTCGCATGACACACTTCAGCAATGATCCCCGGCAGCCTGGTTGTCGGGAGAGGTACCCTGGCGAGTCCAGCAGGTGACTGAGCGTCTTCAGCAGACTTCCGTCCCGCCTGCTCCTTCCGTGTCACTCGCCCAGGAGATCCTGCCAGGAGGAGAGAGGCTCCTCTTTCTGCAGGCCCGGGGTGCAAGCTGAGTCGGGCTCTCCATGGCAGCGAGAGTCTCTGTGGTGCGAACAGGGGTGCTGAGCTCCAGCCGGGACCATGCGGAGGGGGTTACCCCAATTAAGACGCAAGCCCTGATGGCACAAGGGGGAGATGAAAATGTTTTCTCCGCCTGGTCACATGAAAACTGTCCTCTTTGCCAGCTCCTGCAGTGCCAAGGGATGGACGGGCCCCCTGATCAGCTCTGCACTGCTGCCCCATCCTCAGAACAGCACCACAGGATGGGGCCCTGCGGCTTGCCCACTGTGGGGCAGCGCCGTGGGGTGGATCGCCGGCTCCCACTTCCTGCGGGAGAGGCCTGCTGCTGAATGAAGTGGCTGTGCAAACCAGACCCCCCTCCCCTGATCTCCTGCTGGAGAGGAGGTCTTTGGAACACAGGGTGGTGCCAAACACATCGAGTGTCAGTGGGCTACTCTCGAGCAAGGGAGCCCTCGGCGCCCGGGGGACATTCAGTCCTCTGCCAAGGAAGAGCAGGTCTCGGCCATCCTCACCGAAGGCTCAGGCGGCCCACTTGCCAGCAATGCTGGCCTCTCCATGCCCCCAGGGGTGGCGGACAGCTCCTGATGGCAGCCCCAGGTGCTGCCTGGGCACTTTGACGGCTGCTGTTGGCAGTGCCCGCTTGCCTGCCACTTGTCCAGAGTGGCAAGGGTGTTGTTGCTGCTGCTGCTGCTGTTACTTTCTTCGTGTGATTTCCCCAAGTTAGGTTGTTTGGGTTCAGGATTCTCAACGCAGGTGATTTGGGAAAAAGCCACCTAACCTGGGAACCTGAGGCTTGTTCCCATGACATGACAGCACAACCGCAATAACAGACTGGTGGGTTGTTGTATCACCCAAACCAGGCCTCTTTCCAAAGCAGTGTCAGAGACTCATGTGGAAATCGGAGGCATGAAGCAAAAGGAGGAGGGAAACGATTTTGGTGAGGAGAGATGGGGGCACCTTTTTAAATCTTAGGAAATCCCTCCGTTTGAAGGCACTACTGTTAAAGTTCAGTTTATCAGGGACTGTTCTTTTAAATCCATGATGAGAAACATGTAGGTCAGGGTGATGCAAAATTTGTTCTGCCTGTGCTTCACAGACTTTCACAGACCTTCCATTCCATCATCTCCTCCACTCACAGAATCAGACATTGCACAAATAGGCTTGTACAAATTTGTACAAATTCTCCCTTGCACGTGTTCACTCTCTTGGAATCGTAGACAAGCCCTGCAGAAGGTGTTTTCACATTTAACAGGGATAATACACATTTGGGGTTTCAAGCCAAACCAAAATATTTTTCCTGTAATTAAAAACAGTGTACGGTTCCACTGAATCCACATGACTTGGGAAAAGCTGACCTACTGCAGAATCAGAGGGAGAGATTCTTAGAAGAACAACTTCCTCTGAGCTGGTTGCTAATTCCCTTGATGTCTGTACACAGAATCCTCCTCTGTAACTCAAAGGAACACTCCAAGGCTTCAGGTAGGCGATAGGTCCCACCTTTCATGGAAATGCCAGGGATCAAATCAGGGAACATCCATGTACAAAGCACAAGCTCTTCCACTGAGACCTCCGGCCCATGTTGTCCATGGGGAGGTAGGTTAGGAGAGGAACTCAACAACTTTGGGAAGGCTGGAAGAGCAGTGCCTGGCAACGGTGACCCACGCTGGTTTGGCCTCCCACACGTGCTATGTGGGGCGGCCCTTGAAGACGGTCCGGATACTTCAATCGGCCCAGAATAGAGCGGCCAGGTTATGAACAGGGACAGGCAGGTACTCGCATATCACCCCGGTCCTATACCGTCTGTCCAGGCCCAATTTAAGGTGCTGGTAATGACCTATAAAGTCCTAAAGGGCTTGGGTCCTGGATACCTGAAGGAGCATCTTCTTCCCTATGTGCCAGCCTGACCCTTGAGCTCGGAGGCAGAGCCCTTCTCTGGGAGTCCTCTTTGGAGGAAAACAGGAGGGTAGCTTTGCGGAGAAGGGCCTTTTTGGCACTGGCACCCCAGCCTTGGAACACGCTCCCCATGGAGGTTCGCCTGGCGCCGTTGCTTTACTCTTTTCGGCATCAGGCAAAACCCTTATTTTCCCAACATTTTAACATTTCACTGGTTTTATATTTGTTTTTATCATTAATGGTTGGACACAGTGTGTTGTTTCCTGGTATGTTGCTGTTTTTTGTCTTTTTTTTGGTAAGCCATCCAGAGACTCTGGTATTGGATGGCATACAGAAACTGAAGGAAGGAAGGAAGGAAGGAAGGAAGGAAGGAAGGAAGGAAGGGAAAGAAAGAAAGAAAGAAAGAAAGAAAGAAAGAAAGAAAGAAAGAAAGAAAGGCAGGCAGGCAGGCAGGCAGGCAGGCTACAGAAAAGGCCTCTTATGATACCATGCAAATTCTTCCACTGACACAAGCTGAAGTGTCTCGAGGAGAATACACACTGCCGGTTTGGGATGAAGGGAATTGTAGTCCAAGAGATCTGGAGGCAACTTCAGATATTTGGGCCTACAGGTCCCATGAGCTTCAGCCAGCAAGGTCTGTGGTCAGGGATGGCAAGAGCCGTAGGCCAAAGCTCCTGGAGAAGCTGGCCCACTCCTCATTCAGGATCGTGTTAGGCGCTGATGATGCAGCTCCGAGGGCTTCCTTGCCCGCGTCCAACTGCACCCCGGCGGGACAAGGACAGGGAGAGGCGGGACATGAGGGTGCCAGATAGTGAATTGGTAAGTTTGACAAAGCGCTGCAAGGAAACGGACGAGCAGCTGCCATATTCTGGAGCAGAGCGTGTTTAATGAGTGTGCGGCCTTGGAGAGGACAGCTCAGTGAATACATCAACCCAGGGGGAAGCTGCTGTGGAAAAGGTCAACTCCATGTTAGGCATAATTAGGAAAGGCACTGAAGATAAAACTGCTCATAACACACTGTCTTTATACGAGGCCCAACAGAACTGCTATTAGGTGGATCCACCACTGGCTACAGAATTGGTTTCAAAGAGCGTTCCTCAGCGGCATCTTCTCAAGATGGAGAGAGGTAACCAATGGGGGGCTACCAGGCTCAGTCCTGGGCCCAGTGCTCTTCAACATCTTTATTCATGATCTAGATGAGGAAGTCCAGGGAACAATAATTAAATCTGCATACCACACAAAACTGGACGGAATTGCTACCACCATGGAAGACAACAAGAAGATCCAAGGAGAATTAGATCTTCTAGAAAGCTGGGCAGAAAACGACAGAATGAAATTCAATAGGACAAATGCCAAGTTCTTCACCTGGGGGAGGGGGGGTGGATGCACCAATACAAGATGGGGAATACTTGACTCAACAACACGGAAAAAGAAAAGGATCTTGGAGTTGTTGTGGACAACAAACTAAGCATGGTCTGGCAACACAATGCAACTGCGAAAAGGGCAAACGGCATTTTGGCATGCAGAAATAGAACATCACTTCCAAGGCAAGAGAGTTACTAGTTTCCCTTTATTCAGCACTTGTCAGCATCCAGGTTTTAAACAGATGCAGACAAATGAGAAAGGGTTCAGAGGAGGGCAACAAGAAAGATCCAGGGTCTGGAAACTAAGCCCTCTGTTGAGAGGCCGAGAGAACTGGGCATGGCCAGCCTCAGGAAGAGAAGGCTGCAAGGAGACATGAGATTCCTCTAGAAGTACCTCAAAGGCTGTCACAAAAAGGAAGCAAAAGATCTCTTCTCGCTGATGCCAGACTGCAGGACAATGAACTTAAAGTGCAGCACACCAGATTCCGGCTAGACACCAGAAAAAACTTCCCGGCTGTAGAGCAACATGACAGCGGGAAAAATTTCCAAGAGAGGTCGTTGGCTCTCTCACATCAAAGACATTCAAGGCGGAAGAGGACAGTCATCTGGGTTGGATGGTGTGACTTGGCATCCTGCATCAGCAGAGGGTTGGACCTGATGGCCTTCTTGACCCCTTCCAACCCTACTATTGTATGATTCTATGAATCAGTCTATCTAAGTCTGTTATTGACACACAACTTGGAAAGCCAAGTGCATTTCTGGTCAACACACTTCAAAAAAGGATATTGGGGGAAAGTGCAGAAAAGGATGGCTAAAACGATTCAGGGGTTACAGAAACTCCCCTTCTAGGAAAGGTTACACAGGGCAGAGAGGAGAGAGCGGAGCAAAATTAGCCCTGGTGTGGAGAAAGTGGATAGAGAGAGATTCTCCCCTTGCGTCAGCCTGGAGCCCACTGGGGGCGTCCCATGAAGCTGATGGTTGGGAGATGCAGGGCACGTAAAGGTGTCCTTCTTCACGTCGCTCATAGTTAAAACAGTAGAATTCACTTCCAGAAGACACAGATGTCCAGCAGAAGACCTCCCACCGGAACATGGCAAGTCCGAGGAAGAGAAGGCAGATCATGGCGACCAGTCCTGCTGACCCCATGTTGTGTCCAGTACCAGAGGCAGTTGTGCCCAGGTACACCAGGTATGCTGGGAAACATGGGCAGGAGTGTGAGTCTCTTGCCCTGCTTGTGGATTCCTGTGGGCAGCTGGTCAGATGCTATGAGAAGAGAAGCCTGGATTAGATGGACCCTTTGGTCTGATCCAGAACATCTCCTGATGTTCTACCTTGATTTGGGAAGGAAAATGACCTCCATCCCTGGAATATAAGCCCACGGCCTCCACCGGCGTTGCTCAGCATCTTGATGTAATGCCACAAGCCTTGATTGAAGGGGGTGGGGGCGGGCGCCTTGTACATATTTGCTAGAAGGCCTGATGAGTCAGCTTTGCAAATAATGGTTTATTAGCTCCAGCTTAAGAACTGGCGACGGCTGGGATCATTCATGCCAATAAAGAGTTGAGCAAGAAAGAGATTTCCATCGTGTTGCCAGGACCATGTGAAGCAATGGGAGTGGGCAGGGCTGATCCGCTGGAAGGTGGAGCTTCGAATGAGCCTCTGTAGGACAACGCTGTGTAATCAGGTTTGGGGGCCAACAGATTGGCAAATCTCAATGTGTGATTGCCGCCCACACAACGGAGGAGAGCAAGAGTTAACTCTTTGGATTGCAGCTGGACTGGCCAAGGGCAGTCCCTCCCTTGTGCTTTTAGCTTCAACTTCATGCACCGAATATCGAAGCAGGGGGAGCTTTGCCTGGCTTTCTGATAATGTGATAGGCAACGAATCTGGCTGCTTTTAAAGACTTTGGAACAGGGGTGGTGAACAGGGGTTTTGTTCTGCAATATCTTGGATGCCTACTTGCGGTGGGTGTATCTTTCACCTCCATCTAGAGCTTCTGGGATTTCCACTGCAAAGATTGTTCCATTCGGGGTTCATGTGGACTTTTTGCTTTCCATACAATTGTGCGTGTGTACTTTTCTGTACATTTTTGAATGGTTCTATGTGCTGATGAACAGATAAGTTGCACATAGCAACAGAAAGGAAGGCAAATTTATTCTTTGTAATCATTGCTATTAACATATAAGGACAAGTAATCCATCACAATGCGCAAAGCAGTGCTTAGACTCTGCCATGTGGCCGAGCTTGGGGTTAGGTTTCTCTTTCCTTTTGGGGGCAGGATCTGCCGCCAGAGGCCGGTGTCCATCTTCTGACCCTTCGTTCTGTCTGGGGCTAACGCTCTGACTCCCGCCCTTGAGCATTTCCCAGAGCGTGTCCCTTGCTTTACCTCCGGTGTTGGTCCCTGTCTCATCCTCCCCAGTGAACTTGGTTATGGCCTGACTCCAAGCCTCCAATTCCTGGCAGACTTCGAAATGTAACACCTTCCTGTCCAAACCCTGTATAAGGCAGGCAACAAACGAGCATTCCCATCCCTCGTTCCAGATGTTTCCTGCTGCGGTGTCTGTTGGTCATTGCTATCTCAGAAGCTGTGATATCCCAAGTCCGTGTTGGCTTTCCCATTTACTTCCACGGAAGAAGGTTTTTACCCCGTGTGTCTGTGCACATGTGGAAGAAGGCTGATATCCCCTATTTGCTAGGAATCTCCTGGGCCCAATGCACCAGCTTTCCACATCTTGGTCTTCCCCTATAGTCCCATCATCCCCAACCACCCTGGACATGATGACGCTCATTTTCCAACCCGGTTCAGGAAGCTTAGGAGATTGTGGGAGGCTGGAAAGCAGTGCGTGGATTTAGCTTTGGCCACAGCATGGTTCTTTTGGACTTGGGGCGTCCCAGAACAAGGTCAGCTTTCCCTGCCTGCCTGCCTGCCTGCCGGCCCTGGGAGCAGCACAGGTGAGTCCCACGAGTGCCAGCCGGGGTGGGGCAGTGCTCTTTATCTTGAAAGTAGCCCATCCCACGGCCAAAGGGGATTAATTGCAGCCCTGTTAAATGGCCATCGCATGGATCCTGCTCTTATCTAGGGCAGGCGGCAAAGGTAGGCCAGGGAGAGCTGGTGTGGTCTAACAGCTTCACCGGCTCCCCATCGAAGTCCGGGCTCAATTCAAGGTGCTGGTTATCACCTACAAAGCCCTTAACGACTTGGGACCTGGATACCTAAAGGAGCGTTTACATCCATACGTGCCCTCCCGCCCCTTGAGGTCGGTGGCAGAGGCCCTTCTCCGGGAGCCCTCCGTGAAGGAAATTAGGAGGGTAAGTACTCGGAGGAGGGCCTTCTCTGCAGTGGTGCCCCATCTGTGGAATGCGCTCCCCAGAGAGGTCCGCCTGGCGCCGTCGTTATTTGTTTTTCGGCACCAGGCCAAGACCTTTTTATTCAAGCAATATTTTAATAATTGTTAATGTTATTTATTGGTTTTAATTTTTATAGCCAGGGTGAATCCAGATTTTATATTTTATATGTAAGATGGTTTATTTATTATGTTGGAAGCCATCCCGAGGCTTATGCGACTGGGACGGCATATAAACATTCCAAATAAATAAATAAGTGCTTAAGAGTGCAGGACTGGGACTCAGGTGACCCAGGTTCGAGTCCCTGCTCAGCCATGGAGCTCACTGGGTGACTTTGGGCCAGTCACTGACTGTCACCCCAGGTCCTTGTTCTGAGAATAAGATGGAGAGGATAAGAAGAATCATGTGAGCCGCTTTGAGAAAGAGTTAATCAATCAATCAATCAATCAATTAGATGATTGGGCACTTGCCAGGGACTGAAGGTACCCAGTAGTAAGAACCCCTTGAATCTGCTGCTTCTCTTGGTCATTGCAATCTGTTTCTTCACCCGCCTCCCACTGAGACCCAGACAATGTAGGTGCTGAAGCAAAGGGGCAACAGAGGCCCCGGCCGGCTCGCACCCAGGACCTCGGCCCGTCCATCAAGCACGTGGCAGAGGAGAAGTTGGTGCTGACTGTGAGCAATGATGCGACATTCA
Source organism: Varanus komodoensis (assembly GCF_004798865.1). Taxonomy (NCBI): domain Eukaryota; kingdom Metazoa; phylum Chordata; class Lepidosauria; order Squamata; family Varanidae; genus Varanus; species Varanus komodoensis. Next base: position 2,194,214 of record NW_025336259.1, read on the forward strand.
AAATGAAAGCACGCCCCTTATCCAATTGATGCCGCAGTCATTCCTGGAAATGTGTGTCCAGCTGTTGTCACTGCAATGTTGCCATGACATTGTACGGCAGGAAAATGCACAGACGAGGACGAGAAAGCGGTCGAGGAGCGGCGGCGGCAAGAGCAGTTACAGCACCTGGGACGCTCAGCTCGGAAAAACAGCAAGAAGGGGAGCCCTGTGAGAGGTGTCCCAGTTCTGCCCGACGCGGTGACTGTCAGTGCCTCTCCCCGTCTGGTAAAAGTCGAACTGGTATGGCCCTGCCAGGAAGCTGATTCAAGTCGAACGGAATGGAACCTAAAGCAGTGCTTGTGTCCACATCTGCCCTCCCGCCCCCTGAGATCCGCGGCAGAGGCCCTTCTCCGGGAGCCCTCCGTGAAGGATATTAGGAGGGTGAGCACCCGGAGCAGGGCCTTCTCTGCAGTGGCGCCTCACTTGTGGAATGCGCTCCCCAGAGAGGACCTCCTGGCGCCGTTGTTATTTGCTTTTCGGCGCCAGGCCAAGACCTTTTTATTCAAACATTATTTTAATTGTTAATGTTATTTATTGATCTTAAATTGCCTGGATGTCTCCACTATTTTATGTATTTATATATTGGTGTTATTTATGATTAGAAGCCGCCCCGAGGCTCCTGAGAAGGGGGTGGCATATAAGTCGTTTAAATAAATAAATAAATAAATAAAATAAGGAAGTCATTCTTCTCCTAGCAGACATTAAAATTTGGAATTCCCTTCCACACGTTCTGGAGATGGTCTCCTATTTGGATGGTTTTCAGAGAAGGTTGGGAGGAGAAGACCAAGCATGGCTGCCAGTCCTGACGGCCACGTGCTCCGTCCAGTATCAGAGGCCGGCCGGTTGGCCCAGAAAGGTAAGTCACCATGGGCCCATCCCCTGATCCAGCAGGGCCCCTCGGAGGCTCATTTGCAAGAGGATGCAATGTGACAGCAGCCGGTGACCAAGGGGAGAGAAGGAGGTCTCCTCGAAGGCAGGGACCATTGAGGGCGTCCTGCAAAACCTGGCGGTTTATTTATTTATTTAATGAAAACATGTTTATGCCCCACTCTGAACCACTGGTGGGTGAATTTCCCCCTCCCCCCTTTATCTCTTCTGAGCTGAGGCTTGCGGTGTGTATCAAAAACCCAGTAATACGGAAGGGTTGCATCCAGGGATGCCCTCAACACAGATTTTTAGGCGGAAATGCTCGATTGTAAGCACTCTGAAGAATGGGCTAGATCCAGCAGCCGTGGCGTGCACGGGAAGTTTCTCTTCTCCAGCCTGCCCCACGCCGCTCTGGAGCTGCCCCTCGCCGCTGGGAAGCGGGCAGCGGCAAACTGAGAGCCCCACGGTGGAGGGACAAGCGCTTGTGCTGACAAACGGAAGGATACTGTCAGATATGACCCACCAAATAGAAACAGAACCTCCTTCCATGTAGCCTGAAGTGCCTGATCCTGCCTGATCTTGGAAGCTAAGCAGGGTCAGGCCTGGGCAGAAATGGGATGGGTGACTTGAGTGTATGATTCTATGATTATTGCTGTCAACTGCCTAGAGAGCTTTGGCTATGGGCAGTATAAAAATGTAATAATAATAATAATAATAATAATAATAATTTCTGTCTAAACAGGCATGGAATTGTGCCCTTCATCTCTTCATACTGAGCATTCTTCCAAGAAAAAATGGAGGAGTCGAAAAGAAAGCACGGAGCAATTAAACAGTTAAAACCAGCAGCATCGGGCAAAGGAATCAGCCCAAACAGAGGGAAGATGGGCCTGTAGTAGCTTCAGCCCAGCTGGGTGGTTCTGTGTTGCCTCGAGCAAATCGACTATGTCACTTGGAAAAGAAACGGTGGCCTGGACCTCGAGGATTACCGTGTGGCAGAAAGCTGTCTCGCCTCTCCGACTTCGTATGGCATTCTCCTTCTCGGGTACCAGATGTTTTACAGCTTGGAAGGGACTTTCTCATCCCTGAGAAATGTCAAGAATCCCTAAATACGATTTTGTAAAGGCTTCAGCCGTTGTTACTCGGCATGCAGAGTTAGAGAAAGGCTGGGAGACGGGATGAGAAAATTGATGCGGAAGGTGGGGGGGTGGCGGGAGGTGGGGGGGGGACTCTAAAAAGGAAAATGCTTGGCAGCTGTGCGGTTTCCACCCATTGGGAAATTGCAGATGTGCGCCTGGCGGTGCCTGGGAGAAGGCACATTCACCCGGGGGAATGTGGCTCCTGCCGGCACATCTTGCTGCCCCCTGGCGACAAGGGAAGTGCGAGGGAGCGTAAAGAGGAGCGTAAAGAGAGTCCATTCCTTGTACAAACACATATCCAGCTGCCCTTGTGCCTTTTCTTTCAATCCGCCAGCTTTAGGGTGGCCACATACTGAAAAGGAAGGCAAAGGAGGACCTGGAACTGTGCATGCATGAGTAAACTTGCAAATTTTAAAATACGTAATGCAAATATAAATAGGAATGGAATCCATGTGAAGCTGGGAAATCTGGTATGACTGAGTTCAGCAGACGTCTTCCCCACTTCTGGTCTGATGTCAGTCCCTGGAAATCCCTGACTTAGCTCACTTCTGATCTGCTTACCATCAGCTTTCCACGGTTTTCCATCTCTAGCACAGGCTACGGTTTGTGTAGTTTTAACAACCAAGGACATTTGTGCAAATTATTATTGCATCATATATTTATGCAAATCGCATGATATATTTATACAAATTGGTGCATAAATTAGAAATCAGAAATGGCACCATTCTGAACTGATGCCTACATAGAACTGCATAGTCTTTGGATTTCAGTTTGCACAAATATTGTGATTGGTGCAGATTCCCCCAGTGGGTTTTTTTTCATGTGCAAAGCATGGCCCATCTTAGAAAGGGATATTCATGAGCTGACTGGGCTCACACAACTGTGGGCCAGTACCAGAGTGGAGCTAAAGAAGCTGGATGGGGGGCATATGGTGAAAATCTGCTGGATTTCCACCTATTTCTTGGATTCCTCCCACACCCCTGATCTGCGTCGCCATAGTGAGGAAGACCATGACCAAGTGCTTAACCCACATGCTTAACCCGCCTGGGGAAGTCCAGATGCCGGCCGCGGGCTCATGGCTTCCAGAGCCTTCCTGGCTTTCCTTTCAAATAGCTCTTTCTCTTTAAAGCTAGGCTTTTCCACCCTCTATATTCCATAGATCACCCTCTGCAATTCTGCACGCATCACATTCTACATGATGTGAAAGCTCCTTGGGGCAGGGACCGCTTCTCTTCATTTGTTGTCATCTATATGGGACAACTGGCAGATCCATTCCATCAAGGAGGCCCGGCCCTTGGCTTTGCAAGGGCTGAGGACGGGACGTTCTGGAGGATGCTCATTCCTAGGTTTGCCATAATTCAGAGGTGACTTCGCAGCACATAACAACAGCAAACAGTGTCTGTACCACATGAGTGATTTAGTGCATCATGCGCTGGCTTCTACGTTTGAAGGAGACAAGAGTACCTAAGGGTACCGGATACCTAAAGGAATGCCTGCGGCCATATTTGCCCTCCCGCCCCTTGAGATCGACGGCAGAGGCCCTTCTCCAGGAGCCCTCCAGGAGAGACATTTATTTTTATTTATTTATTTAAACATTTTTATGCCGCCCCATTCACTGAAGCCTCAGGGCGGCTCACAACAATAAATTAAGACAATAACAATTAAAATATATACATTAGAATAAAATAAGCCATCCTGGCCAGATAAAGTTCAATAGTATTAACATTTAAAATGCTGATTAAATCAGGAGGCAAAGTACCTGGAGCAGGGCCTTCTCTGCAGTGGCACCTCACTTGTGGAATGCGCTCCCCAGAGAGGTCCGCCTGGTGCCGTCGTTATTTGTTTTTCGGCGCCAGGCCAAGACCTTTTTATTCAAACAGTATTTTAATAATGGTTAATATTTATTGGTTTTAATTGTGCAGCCAGTGTGTTTCCAGGTTTTAATTGTAATTGTTATTGTTTTATTTATTTATTGTTTAATTTATTTATTTCTGTGAGCCGTCCCGAGGCTATGTAGCAAGGGGACTGCATAGAAAAACTTTAAATAAATAAATAAAGGGTGCAAGAATTCTCCTCTCCCAGCTGGAGAAATACAATTGTGTGGCAGCTGTCCAGTCTGGAACGCTCTCCACGAGTTAACTCAGGGGACGCACAGGTCATGTGCGGTTCTCGTAGCAAGCTTGGCATCTGGGTGACTGGAAAAATTCAGTAGAGACGCAGAGGTGTGTGTGTTTAAAATATGTATTATTTGCATTTATATACCACCCTAAAAGGAATAAAAGGCAGAAGACAGATGTCAGTGGCACAGCTAGGTCATTCCAGACCCTGGACTCAGGGACTGAGGGTGCAGCACAAGCCAGACGCCCCAACTCTCTCTAATCATAGAGAATTATGGATTTTTTGTGATCCTGGAGCTGCAACCCACACAGTTCTTTCTGGACTGTCAGAGAAGACAGCCCTGGTTCGTAGTCCCAGCTCCAACCTTGGAGCAAGTTTCTGAAGCTCCAAAAAATCCCAAGGATGTCCAGACACCATTCAAGGGTCGTGCAGTCCCAGGTTTTTCTTCAGGTGAGGATTTTGTAGGAGCATGTGAAGCGGCCACCCGACACGTTCACTAACCCTTGTTTTACAAATGCTCCCAATCTGTTCAAGCAAAAGCAATAATCCCACCAAAGGGGGAAGCAAGCAAGCTGCCAACTCCAATGAAAAAAGAAGTGTTCTTAGTACGTGTGGATTTTGTGTTGTGTGCTCACAAAAATCATAGCATGGCCAGTAAAATAGAATGGACATTGTTTCTGCTCTGCTGATGCTAAGTGTATTTGACTGGGAATAAGCAGCTTTTTTTAAAGAAAAAGGATAGATGGGTTTGTTTGTTTGTGATATCTCTGTAGCACAAATCTGAAAAAATCCCTAAGGTATCCATATAGAATCATAGAATAGTAGAGTTGGAAGGGGCCATGGAGGCCATCTAGTCCACCCCCTGCTGTTGCAGGACACCAATTCATGCCATCCCACTCAGGTGGCTGCCCAGTTTCACCTTGAATGCCCCCAGTGTGGGAGAGCCCCCCACCTCTCCAGGCAGCTGGTCCCACTGCCGTCTTGCTCTGACAGTGAGGAAGCTCTTCCTGATGCCCAGCCTGGATCTGGGTTGCCACAACTTGAATTGATTATTCCGTGTCCTGCACTCTGGCATCAGCACGAAGAGATTTTGACCTTCCTCTTTGTGACAGCCTTTGAGGTACTTATGGAGGGATCTCATGTCCCCCTCAGTCTTCTCTTCTCAAGGCTGAACATGCCCAGTTCCCCCAGTCTCTCCTCTTGGGCAGCGTTTCCAACCCCTGGATCATTTTTGTTGCCCTCCTCTGGACCTTTCTCATTTTTCTGCATCTTTCTTAAATCTTGGTGCCCAGAACTGGACATGATATTCCAATTTATATTAACATATACATATTAAACTTTCATTTAAAATATAAAGTATTAAAACATAGTATTAGAATAATAATGCAAAGCAAGAGGCAACATGACAATCCTATGCATGTTTGGACAGAAAGTTGTACAATTCCCAGCATCCCCAGCCAGATAGGCTGGAGCATTTGAAGCATGCCACATTTTCTGCCCCCTGAACTGCGTGGGGGAGGATTTTCCCAAGGGTGGGCATGACCACCGAGAAGGTCAGCCATGGAGGAATTAGGCAGTGACGTGCCGTAGTGGCGCTTCCTCTGGCGATCTCGGAGGTTGGCCAGGGTTGCATAAGGGAAGGGGACACAGAAGAAGAGCCAGTGTGGTGTTGGGGCTCGGGGGATCTGGGTTCTATTTCCCCCTCAGCCATGGAGCTCCCTGGGTGACTTTGGGCCAGTCCCAGAGTCTTAGCCCAACCTACCTCACAGGGTTGTTGTTGCTGTGGGGATAAGTAAGCTGCCTTGAGTTCCTTGACAGGAAAAAGGGTGGCATAAACTATAATAAATAAATGCAATAAATGCACAGATCATGTGCATAAAATGAGCATCTCTAACTATGTACATGCTTGGCCAACTGTTCCCTGCCTCAGGAGGAAGAGGAAGTGGAAGAGAAGCGTTCTCCATCCTGGTGGGCCATAGTCTGCCCACTCAGATACCACCAGGCCTCTTCTCCCGCTCTTCACCCCCTGCTACTCTCAGGGCAACTGGGAACCCAGCCTTGAACTCTGGCCCCAGTGTGCAGGCCTTGCTGAGCAGATGGGCTTCCACAGAGCAGAAGAGCACTTAGAGAGGGGAGTTCTAAGGCTCGATTCGGCCTTGCATTTGTCTGGAGGAACATTCGGTGTGTGAGCCTCCATCCTCCGTCGCGTGTGATACAGCCAGCCACAGGTGTTAACACCTGAGGGAAACCAAGGCACGAAAGTCGTCAGGAGAGTGGCCCATACTTCCAGGGAGCAAGGGAGCTACTCATTTGGTTCACACCCGTGCAATTTTCAAAGCAAGAAATGCGTACAAAAATGTGTACGCTACGGAAAACTGATAGAAAAGTACTCTTAGGAAAACTGCTTGCAAAAAATGGTGTTTATTAGGTATAATTGCCTACAAAACTGTGAATCATCACGCGGCCATGGAAAACAAGTTGCACAAAGAAGTGGAAACAAGAGAAAGTGAACATAAGGTTGGAAAAAACGAGCAACTGAGCAAAGCCACAATGTTCGATTCATCCATGTCACTCTGCCATGCCCTGTATAATATTTCTCCCACCCGGGAAACCTAACGCCTTCCCCAGAAGAGAGAATTCCCTGCATTTCTTTCCGTTGTAGTTCTGTAAAATTATTTCCCAGTAGTTGGGGATCCTGAAGGCATCTGAAATGACTTTGAATTTCTGCAAATTTGACCTGTGGATTCCACAGCAGACCAACTCCTTATTCGTTGTGTGGATTCCACGAGCTTGGAGACCTTTTCTTAACCTTCCAGATAGGCACACAAATTTAGCCATGAGAAAATATGAATGCTACTGGAAAATACCCTAATATATACAGCAATGCGCACACACCCTGTTGTGTAAAAGTTTGGTCTTTCCTCAGCTGTAAAGAACATCTACTGTGCAATTGCATGTATTGATTGTACTCAGAGCTAAGTAAAATACAGATCCCTGTCAAAGGCCAGTGAAGTTGCATAAATCTTACAGCGACAGGGAATCCGATTCTGTGGATGAACAGACAACAGAAAGACAGACTCCGGAGGACAGATTTTAAAAACCTGCGCATGCAGTAGCTACGTGGAACCAAACATAAAAGTGATGCATGCTGTGTGATGGACCAGATCTCAGTATAAAACAGAACAGAACGATGCACTTTTAAATCTGATGATCCACCGTTCCAGTTTTAAAGCAACATCCGTTCATTGCATGGTGGATCCTTTCCTTTTGTGCTTGTCCCTTTGCCAGTTTAGTGATCTTTGCTGCGCCTACCAGTGAGTTTTCCCTTAGAGTGCCTCAAAGCAGCTTTGATTTCTTGAGCAACGATGTCTTGCCAAGGCTGCCTGCAAACAGGGAAGAGCAATGGGACAGCATTAGTTGCTTTCAAACCTTTGCTTACTGTCACACATCAAACCAGGTTCCAGGGTGGTCAACTATCTAAGAAAAAATACTTCATCGAAAGTTTTTGGGAAAACAAGCGGAAACAGAATATCCATCGGAACTGTGGCTGGGCAACCAAAGGAAAGGAGCCAGCTTGAATAAAGATGGTTTGTGGAGCACCAGAAGAACATCATGCTGCAGGCTGCATGGACAGCACAGTCAAGAAGTGCCAGAAAAGGGAGCAGGAGGTTTTTCTCCAGGTTGACTGGACCTAGTTCCAGACTGAATCACTAGAAACTTGCTCTCCAATGGCCCCAGTTACTGGGTGGGTTGATGGGATGGAAGCGGCTCTCTCAAACATCAGTAAGAAGGTTTAGATGAGACTTCGCAGGGGTGCAGTTTCACACGAGGGGGTCATCTCTACCCTCCGGATTCCTTGCTCTCTCCCCCGGTTCCACCCCTTTCCCCCCAACCAGCAATTGTCTGGCCATGTCCCAGCTTTTGTGGCATTTTCCCCACTCCATTCTAAAAGGTTGAATTGGTTCTCCTAAGAGTTAGTGATGGCAACATGAGCTTTCCACTAAAATGAGCTGGCATCTTTGCCCCTGTCCACCACTGAGACAAGAGCCACAAGAACTGTTTCGAAATGTTCAACATCCCTTGAACTCTGAGGATTCCCTAGAATGGAAGACCATGTCCCCATGTCCAAATGCTCTGGACACTGTCCTCTTCTGGGGAAAAGTTCCAGGGGAAAGTTTGTGAGCGCCCCCTGGAGGTCATCTTTTGTTTGTGGTGGCTGCCATTTTCACCCAGAATGCCCCAGAAGGACAAAATGGGCTAAGCATTCTGGGTAAACAAAATGGCAGCCTTCAGGAACAAACATAGAACTGAATCTTGCTGCTACAACCACCACCAGAGGCAAGAGGGGAAAATCTTGAAGGACAACGGTGGAGGCCAGTATGGAAAACTAGAAAAGTCTGTGAAATTAAATGGAAAAGAGGGGAGAAATGGGTTAACCTTTTAGGAAATGAACGTTTCCCATCGCATTACCCATTGCTGTAGTCTAAACATCTTTTATTCTCCCTTCTCTGCAGGGATTACATTGCTCAAATGGACCCCCCCCCCCCCCACACCAGTCTTCCACAAAAAATAGCCTGAGAAAGAGGGTCCTTCTTGACTTCTTCAGAGACCTGGACTCCCTCAGTGTCAAGCTCAATGCTAAAGCCATAAATAAACCTTTTGAGGTCCGCGAGATCTGTAATTCCTCTCGCTGCAGACATGGGAGGTCAAATGCTGCCAATACTTTTAAGAGTCTTTCCAGATCCTGGGAGCTTCCCTGGAGCTTTTGCAAATCTGCTTTTGGGCCAGTGGATTCACAGCCTGCAAGCTCCCCAGACCCGAGACTCACCTTTTCACCTAGGCTGCAGCCTCCGACCCACATTGAATGTATCTGCTCTTTATGCTCCACTCCTTAACTCCCCTCTTCTCCCTCTCTTTCTCTCATTTTCCATCTTTCTGCTTCATTCCCAGGGCTTTTCCGCAAGGGATCGGACTCATGGCTGCCCAGAAGTGTGTCAGAATATCCACACATGAGATCAAATGCCCTTTTGTTCTTTGTAAGCCATCCAGAGACTTTTAGTGATGGGGTGGCATATAAAAACTTTAAATGAATAAATAAACAAACAGAAAAACACGCACACCCCGGATCTAAAAATCCAGCAAGTCAGGGAGAAACCTAGGATAGGACCCTTCTTTGTGGCATGCTGGGTTGCAGAGTGTGAAGGTTTTAATTTTATTTTATTTGTCTCAAATAACATTCTGTTGCCCACCTGTTGCCTCAAGAATTGTAGAATTTGTAAAAATGTAAATAATAATAATAGTAGTAGTATTAATAAAGTAGGGCCAGTCCTATAAATTAGGGTTAGGTATGTAAGCTATGGCAAGTCTAGACAGCATACTAAAAAGCAGAGACATCACCCTGCCAGAAAAAGTGCGGATAGTCCAGGCGATGGTTTTCCCAGTTGCAATGTATGGCTGTGAAAGCTGGACCAGAAGGAAGGCTGAGCGTCTAAGAATTGAGGCCATTGGATTGTGGTGCTGGAGGAGACTCTGCGAGTCCCTTGGACCGCAAGGCGATCAAACCGATCAGTCCTAGAGGAGATCAACCCTGACTGCTCTTTAGAAGGCCAGATCCTGAAGATGAAACTCAAATACTTTGGCCACCTCATGAGAAGGAAGGACTCCCTGGAGAAGAGCCTAATGCTGGGAAGGATTGAGGGCAAAAGAAGGAGGGGACAGCAGAGGATGAGGTGGCTGGATGGGGTCACTGGGGTGGTGGGTGTGGGCTTGGGTGGATTCCAAGGGGTGGGTCGGGCACAACTTTGCAACTAAACAACAACCAATGTTGAAGTTCAGTCTTGTGAACTAAACCAGGCCCTCTGGTCCTAGGGGACCATCCCCATTCCTCCAGCCTCATTTCCTTTTTCCTGGCTGCCAATGCTTTTAGAGTTTTTCCCCATTTTACGATGCTGAAATGTCTCTGCTAAGGTTTGGTTAATGGCCATGAGGGCTTTAAGATGGATTCTGCTGGTGCTTCTGTAATGTTCTGACCCTGCCCCTTTTTCGCCTCTCCCACCACTGGGATACCTGTCCCAAAAGCATCTCCAAAATCGGATTCAACTCTTGCGTTGGAAGCAGTTCAACACTCCTGGGCTGACGTGTCATAGTCCAGACGTGGGCGTAGTGAGAAATGCACTTCTCTCTTCTTGGAGGGGAGGCCGTAACTGACCTGATCTGACCAGTGCCATCCCAAACATTTCAGCGAACTCCTGGCCTCCTCTAAAGGAAACTCAAGAGTAACCTTGTCGGGCTCGCAAGGACCTCCCAGTCCAAGCAGAGAGAATTACCGTGCAAATGTGTAATCTGCAGGGAGATTTTACTTTCGCATACTTTTCGATCCACCTTGTCATTCCAGGAATTGCATCCATGTAGCCCCTTGAAGCTCTCAGCCCTACTCACCCCGGTTTCACTTCAGGCGTGCACGGCAGTGGCTTCATGAAGCCCTTCTTTCCTACTAGCCAGTATGTATCTTCCAAGCCTTTGCCCTACCGACACAGAAACGGAAGCTTGTCAAGCGCCTGAAATGCTCCAAAACGCGGATGCAATTTTGCAAAATCTGTCCAGTGCAGTCATCCCTCCGCAGGGGTCTCGTGGCAAAGAGGTGTTTGCTGGGCCTTTGGCTCCCATCATGCTTGGGAGCCTTCCTCAGTGAGACCAGCAGCTCATACAGCAGCCGTTACGTCCCATCTGAAAATGCTCCCCAAGTCAAGGTGACTTCTGGGACGAGCGATGGGGGGCGCCATGCTGGCGGAAGCCATCCAACCCTATTACAAGGTCGCAGGGCCTCAGGCCTGCAGACCAAATCCACCCATGCCCCCTTCCCTGCCCCCAGCCCCATTCCCCAAGCTCCAACCATTGGTTGGCGCCCCAGCTTTTCTGCCATTGTGACTCCCTTTCTAAATGGCTGGAACACCTCGGCTGAGGTTTAGTGACTGGCACTAGGACCCATAAGGTGCAATCCTCAGACAGTTTGGCCCGGCCCCTTTGTCTTTGGCTCCACCCACCACTGGAATGTGGCCCCAGAGAGCATCTCCCCAGTGGAATCCGGCCCTCAGTTGAAAGAGGTTCTGCATCTCTGCCCTACAACACAGGGAGCAACCGGGTTCACACCAACTCACTAAGCCATCGTGGCTAACGGTGGGTTAGCCTATCATCTGAACCCTCCGTGGTTTTGCCGGAATGGCTTACATTGGGCTTGTAAGCTTCCCAAACAAGCCATGGCTTATTCTAGGGGTTCTTCTACCCACAATGTGTCATGGTGTCCCCTGAACCCAGACATGACTTATTCTGAGTCATCCTCAGGAGACCAGCTGCATTCCGACTTATGCCTATTTGGAAGTAACCTTCCGGAGCGATTATTATGATTATAGCATTATCTACGCTGCCTTTTTTCCTCTTTCAAGGAACTCCCAGGCAGCTTACAAAGATCTCCTCCACCCCATTTTTACTGTCACAACAGCCCTGTGAGGTAGGTTCGGCTGAGAGTGACTGGTCCAAAGCCACCCAGGGAACTTACCTTTAGTTCAGTCTTCCCCCTGAAATCCATTTTATACCCTTCATTTAGATTCCGGAGTGTTTTCATTGTGCTTTGGCTGATGTGAATTCGAAATGCTGAGATTTAAAAAGAAGGTATCCATGGATCTCTCCAACACATGAGCTCTTTGTAAATAATTTTTTGGGTATATCTTTGAAAAACATCCCGGCTGGGTTTGGATGATGCGATCATCCAGGCTCAAATGCAAAATTTAACAAAAAAGGAGGAAAGTATCCTCATCTGTGAATTTTCCAAAAATTCTTTTGGGGAAAAAATGGGGGTGGCACTTCCCACATTTTTTCTCATTCCTCACTCCCAGCTCCCTTTTTTTCCGGGTTTTTCCTGGGCCGTCTCACATCTCTAGGAATGCCACACACCTCGCCCCACCCCCCCAGCCCCAGTCACTGGAAGCAAGTGCATCTGTTTTCATTATCTAATGGTGAAAAGGCCAAGTCACAGAGGAAAGGGACCCATGTGGGGCTGGTCTGACTTGTTCTATTTATTCATATTTTATTTAATGCATTTCTGTCCTGCTGAACATATTTGTAAGTATCACTAAATCATAGCATATATCCAAAGATACAATTACAATGCATGAAAAGGTAACCCCTTTATTTTAAAAAAATAACAAAAACATCAACACCAGTTTAAACCATTCTAAACCATAATTAAAAACAAACAGACCGGGCGGGGGGGGGTGCAGAATTTGACAGATGCCTAAAAAAAATTAGGGTTCTGCAGGGGGCGGGGTTAACTCTGCATTCATTGCTACTTCATTGCACAACATTACATGCTTTTGTATCTGTGTGACATTGTCAGCACCTTGAGCAACAGCTGGTGGAAGAAACAGGGCCACAAAGGGGAACAAACGAACAAGCAGCCCACTTTCCCCATTTTTTGCAAGAAAGCTCCCCAAAACGACTGCCCAAAATTCCATGGAATACTTACGTAAGCCCGTGGATTCTATCCGGGAAGCTGTATTCACTGTGTCCCCAAAGAGGCAGTACCGGGGCATGATGAGCCCCACCACCCCTGCAGCACACGGGCCTGGGGAAAAGGGGGAAGCGAAAAGAAGAGATATTCTGTCAACAGGCTGCTCACAAAAGCCAAGGCAGATATTTGCAAAGAGGCAGGAGTGTGGTGCCTTCAGATTTCGGGGCTCACACGTTGGAAGTGAAGATTTGTTCCAGAAATGTGTGCGTCAGGGTGCAGTGTGATGTGGATGCCTGTAACCCTCCAAACTACACAGGCCGGAAAAGTGTGACAGGGAAGGTGGGGGCTGCACTGCTTCCCCCTCGCAAAGCAGCGAGATGGGTGGCTTCAGCCATGTAAGAGGGGCACTTCGGATGTGGAGAGAAGGGGCTGAGGCAGCGGCAGGATACCCCATACCTCGGCAGTGCCAGTTGGCATTGCCCCCTCCTCCAAGCTTGCTTTCCCGGCGTCAGAGAAACACGCAGGAGGGTCTTTCATGCCAGCAGAGCTTGCGTGTGCTGGTGCTTGCTGAGCACAGAGTTCCGGCCCTGATAGCAGAGCGGTTTCCCACCATTGGACGTGGCACCCTGAAAAGTCCTCCGGACACCCAGATGCCAGTGGGTTTGCAAGACACAGCAAGCCATGGTGCTTTCTCACTCAGGATGGTCCATCGTGTGATCCAAACCCTGTTGGAGCAGTTTAGCATTATACGTTTGGATTTAGAAGCAATGAGCAGAAACAGTGGTCTGCACCGTGGTTTCCACCATGGTTTTTATGGTCATCTGAACTCAGCGACGTGGATTCCGTGGTCCTAGCATGCAGCCACCACAGAGTTCCCTGGAAAGAGTGGCAGAGGCAGCAGGGGCCACTCTAGCCATCCAGTGTAGCGTTGACGCACAGGCATGCTGGCTGATGGGATGCATGCCACCCGTAGGAGGAGTGAGTGGGGAGAATGGAAGCCACACCAGCATGGAAGCAACAGGACTGTCAGGACGAGACAGGGAAGAAACCCACACAGGGTGTGGAAGCCAGGCAGGGCTGCTTGCTGTGGCATGTGAACTCAGCCACGGTCTGTGGCATGGGACCTCAAGCTCAGGCCCGGGGCCAGATCCAGCCCACCATGCCATTTGGGCCCGCCGTGCCCGCGCCCGTCTCGCCCCGTGCGCAGGGAGGCAGCAGTTTGCTTGCTTGGCAAAAACCATCTCCAAGTGAGCAAGCTGCTGCCTCACGCGCCTGCCTCCCCTCCCCTCACCACGCGTGCCTGCCCACCCACCCAGTCCTCGCCACGCACCCTGCCCCCGCCTCAGCGCACGGGCCGCACACACCGCCCCCACCCCCTCAATGGCTGTGTGCACCGCCAGCCCACCTTTCTGGCCTGCACCTGGCACCAGCACCTTTCAACTGGCCCCCTGCTGAAAAAGTTTGAGGATCCCTGGTCTATGGGTTACAGGATTGTTCTCTGTAACTTAGAATTCTTGTCTCCTCCTCCTCCATCCTCCTCCTCCTCATCATCATCATCAACGTCCCACCACCATGTTTGCACTTCTCCCAGCCACAAAAATAGCTTTGAAGCATTTTTCAAGCACATAGAGACACACACAGAGGGATCCAAAAGTATTAGCATGGAAAAACCCAAATCAATATGAACCATAACCAGAACAATAATACAAATAAAAATAAACACTATAAGGAAAGAAACTACTTTTCATATAGTAGGACAAGTGCTGTTCTGCAGTATGCAAAATCTCATCCCACAATGCCATCCCAGACTAGACGAATCGCACAAAAGCAGCCCGGAACACAGGTTGAAATTCCTAGGAAATCTGTCATTGATGGGAACCCAAAAAATGGCCCTCTTAGCTACAGGTAAGCTTTTTGGGATGAGTGTTCCTTTTCGCAGGCCCACGCAGGCTGTTGTGGGATTGTCCTTGCCATCAGACATTTCTCCTGGTGTTCAGCTGACACTTCCGTTCCTGCAACATAATCCCGTTAGATGCAGTGCCAAGTTGCCCTCTTTCCTTATTGACTTTTCTCAATACTCTCCTGCTGTTATTCAGATTTCTTGCCCTCTTTCCTTATTGACTTTTCTCAATGCTCTCCTGCTGTTATTCAGATTTCTTGCCCTCTTTCCTTATTGACTTTTCTCAATGCTCCCCTGCTGTTATTCAGATTTCTTGCCCTCTTTCCCTATTGACTTTTCTCATTGCTTTCCTGCTATTATTCAGATTTCCTCCATCCCACCTTTCCACCTAGCACCAAAGGTGGTTAAAAAATCACAAACCATCACATTAAAGCAAATCACATAAAATGTCAGATGTTCTGAGCTGTCAAAGAGTGGACACGGTTCCATGTTGGCGACTTGACAATAACAGCACAATCCTACACCCCCAGCTCTTGGTGCATAGAAACCTCTGGCACATGCACGCATCCTTCACCTGAAAGAAGGTGCAGTCACGAAAAACGCCAGCACACCCCACACCTGGCCTTTGGTACAGAAGGCTCTTTCCAGCCACCTAGATAAAATGGGGTGCAGTGTGCAGGAGGCTGGGGAGCTGGCAGAAATCAGCGGAAGTTCTCAGGAGAACCGCCCCGCTCTGCTCCCCACACCCAGTCTCCCCTTCCCCTCCGTCTTCCCCTTCCCAGGCCCAGTCATGACCTGGGTGGGGAAAGCAGGCTCAGTTCTTCCCTTGGGGGACTCGCAGCTCCAAGGTCAAAGAATTTCAGAACCGCCGTGCCAAGAATCGTGGGGCCTCCCAGGCAAGGCTAGGAGACCCTGGGACTGAACGTGGAGTCCCCCCAATCCGGTTTTGTAGCAGCTGCTGGAAACTGTCAAATACTTTTGCATGTCAGCAAAATTATTGCCTTCTTGGGGGGGGGGATTGCTATCCCTTGCCCCCCAGGCTGAGGCCGCCATGACACCCTGCCAAACATGTCAACCGCTAAACATCCTTGGCTGTTCATGCCACTGAACATCAGCCAGCCATTAAATACTGCTAAATACTCGGCAGTATTGGATTCCGACTCGTACCCCGTGTCAAATTATCCATTTACAAATATCAGATCCTGATGGCAGATTTCGTGGGATGTCAAAGGCAGACAGCAACTATTCACTGAACCGGTGACGAACTGTCAGGCAGAAACATGTGTTCCAGTTGATGGCAGAAAGTCAGTTAAATGCCTTGCAGTTCCTGGCAAAGATACAGACCACCCAACCTCCAGTTCTTTGGTCTGGAAATCCAATTTTAAAAATCATCAAGATGACCTATGTTTACTTGGCTGCAGCTTCATCCCTGTGTAAGGTTCCATTCCTTTCCAAAGGAGCAAAAAATCCCACACCTGAGCTCTACTATAAACTTTTCTTTTAAACGTAAAAAATTGGAGACATTAATCCAGTATTCGATTTAATGAGGACGTACATCATTTTGCATTTTCAAAGCACTATCAGAGACAGTGTGGTCTGGTGGTTAGATCGGCCTGCCTCTCTCAGCCAACAGGATTCCCAGCAAAAAGAAAGATTTTGCAAGCCACCTTTCAGCTCAGCTTTCTCCTCCATGAACCCAGACCTTGCCTCGTCCGCCTGAAACTTTCCTTTACCAGTGGCAGCTTGCCAGGAGGGCTGGGTAGGTGAACGAGGCTAATCTTCTGAAACACGCACCCAGGATTCCTGGGAGAGAGACAAACTTGGAACTGTGCTGGGTGGCACACTGCCAAAAATGCAGGGTCTCGACAAACAAACCCACCCAGGCCCTTTCGCATGGAGGAAATCTACCTCTCCCCCAGTTCTGCATGGCCGTCCGAGTCCAGCTGCTTGTCTTGGCAAGATAAAGATTGGCTGCGGAAGGGATTGTGGGGTGAGGAGCCAAGGCGCCTGCGCTCTTCTCCACCCACCCAGCCAGATAGCCGAATTCGGACTTCTCCGTTAACAAGCCCATAGCTCAGTGGTGCGAAGGGCCCTTTTCCCACCTGGGGAACCCATCCTCCAAGCACGGACCCTTGTGCCCGGTTCCATCCACAAGAGGGCGGCATCAGCAAGGTCTGGGACAACCCCGAAGAGGACAGAAGCACCAAAACAGAAAGAAAAATCAAGGAACAGCTTAAGGGGAAGGAGAGAACGGAAACGCCACAGTGGAGACTGACATATTCTGTAGGCGTGGGATGCGGGGCGGGGGGGGGGGTGTCCTTCGCCTTCAGAGCATCACTGAAGAAGGCGTGATGGGGTGGAACCCTGCGCAAAAGCACTCTGCGCAGCAACATTTGGTAGGGTGCAAACATGTTGTGCGTTGTACAAACATTACCAAAACATTTTGATAGGGTGCATATAGGAACCGTTTTCAGCTTTATCAGCGCTTGAACCTGAACATGCATGCGGGGCGGGATGAGGGCATTATTCCAATTTATTTATCTAAAATATTTCTCGGCTACCTTTCAGAGTAGGAGCCTTCTCAAGGCAGTGCACAGCATGAAAATATAGAATCATAAAATGGTAGAGTCTGAAGAGGCAGAAGGCCATCCGGTCCACCCCCGGCAGCTGCAGGACACTAATTTACACCATCCCACTCAGAGGGCTGTCCAGATGCTTTTCGAATGTCTCCAGCGAGGGAGAGCCCACAGCTTCCCAGGTAACAGGTCCGGTTGTTGTACTGCACCGACAGTGAGGAAATCCTTCCTGGTGACTAGTCTGAATCTGGGTTCTTTTAAGTCCATTATTGCGTTTCCTGCACTCTGGAGTGGATGAGAAGAGATCTCGTCCTTCCTCTTTGTGGCAGCCTTTCAGGTGCTTGCAGAGGGCTGTCCCACTGCCCCGCAGTCTTCTCTTCCTGAGGCTGAGCAGGCCCAGTTCTCCCAATCTCGCCTCACTGGGCTTTGCCTCCAGTCCCTGCATCAGCCTGGTTGCCCCCCTCTACCCTTTCTAGCTCTTCCGCATCTTTTTCAAACCCAGGTGCCCAGAACTGGATCCAGGGCTCCAGGGGAGGTCAGACTAGTGCCGAGTACAGTGGTATTAGCACTTCCTGTGTTTTGGAAGGGATGCTTCTGCTAGTGCAGCCCAAAATCGCCTTTGCCCTTTTTGCAGCTGCGTCACATGGTTTGCTCACACTGAGCTCTGCAACAACCCCAAGGTCCTTCACCTTTGCAGCCTCGTTGAGCCAAGTGCGCCCCAACTCAGAGCAGCGCATTTGGTCTCTTGCTTCTAAGTGGAGGACTTGGCATTTGTCCCTGTTGAATTGCATTCTGTCGTTCTCTGCCTGGCGTTCTAACCTACTGAGATCGCCCTGCGTCTTATCTCGCTCTTCCAGGAAGCATGCAATAAGGAGTGATGCAAAATCAAAACCAGTACAAGAAATCCCAATGGCACTGCTAAAGAACAGCAAACGCCAGTATAGATAGCATAAAATTTACAACAGAGCCCTGCAGCCTCACAAGGCATCACCAGAGGAAGGCCGGCGTGACGCACGATGGGCTCAGGGCCCTCTTAAAAGCCTGCGCTGACGTGGCCTTGCAAACCTCCAACGGCGATGTATTCGGGAGCTGCGGGCCACCACTTAAAAGGCCCTTTCCTGTGTCATCGCCCACCCAGCTGCTCTCACAGGTGCGCAAGGAGAAGGCCTCCCTTGCTGATTTGAAAGTGCGGCAGCTGACGGAAACACTGGAACCCACGCGATGCGCGCTGGCATTTCTGCGATGCTGTTCCAGCCACCGCGACCCTCCTCCGATCCAGGCGTGTAATGGATGCAGAAGATCTCAGCTCCCCAGCTGCTCAATAGGCTATGAAAGGAGTCGAGTACCAGTGGCTTTTGGAAGTCCGGGGACTACAGCTCCTACCCTCGATGACCACTGGCCATGCTGGCTGGGGCTGATGGGAGTTTGTACCCAGCGAGGCCACGCGTCCCTCACCCAGGCAGCTGCACATGCCCCTGCCTCGTCGCCAAGGTTACCTGAGTGCAGCCCAATCCGTATCCGGATGGGCACGCCGGGGAGGTGCCTCACTTGGAAGGAGCCCACGGAGCTGAGGATGTCGAGGGCCATGTTGGCAGTCTCGGCGGCGTGTCTGTGCCCGTTGCGCTTGGGCAGCCCCGAGGCTACCATGTAGGCATCGCCAATGGTCTCCACCTGGAAATCAGGGGAGACAGATTCCCCCAGAGGGCAATTACAAATGGTTGGACTCAATGAACCACTTACCATGGAATTGTGGAACCATGGAACCATGGAATTGTGGAATCATGGAACCATGGAATTGTGGAATCGTGGAACCGTGGAACTGTGGAATCATGGAATCATGGAATTGTGGAATCATGGAATTGTGGAATCATGGAATCATGGAACCATGGAACCATGGAATCATGGAACTGTGGAATCGTGGAATTATGGAATTGTGGAATCATGGAATTGTGGAATTGTGGAATCGTGGAATTGTGGAATCATGGAACCGTGGAATTGTGGAATTGTGAAATCATGAAACCATGGAATTGTAGGGTTAGAGGGACCATGAAGGCCAGCAGGTCCAGTCCCCTGCTGCAGCTGACCCAGATAGCTGCACTGGCTGGGAGCTATGGGCATTGGAGTCCAATTCTCAGGGGGCAGCAAGTGGGGCAAGACCAGTCTAGCCATGGAGCCCCTCAACAGCATCCATCCCATAGCGCTCCGTGCCTCTTTCCTGGCTGTCCATCTATTTATATGTATTTATTTGATTGTTATCCCACCGCATTACTATAAGTCTCCCCAGGTAGGTGACAAAAATAAAAATAGACCTCAACATACAAGTAAAAATAACAATTACTATAGCAATGAAATGACAGGTGCCCCTGATTTTAATTGCTGTTTGATAGTGTAGATTTTATTTTTCTGGGCTCAGATTTGATTTTCCTGGGCTCCAAGATCACCACAGACGGGGACTGCAGCCAAGAAATTAAAAGACGCGTGCTCCTGGGGAGGAAAGCTATGGCCAATCTAGACAGCATACTAAAAAGCAGAGACATCACCCTGCCAACAAAAGTGCGTATAGTCCAGGCGATGGTTTTCCCAGTTGCAATGTATGGCTGTGAAAGCTGGACCAGAAGGAAGGCTGAGCACTGAAGGATTGAGGCCTTTGGATTGTGGTGCTGGAGAAGACTCTGCGAGTCCCTTGGACCGCAAGGCAATCAAAGTGGTCAGTCCTAGAGGAGATCAACCCTGACTGCTCTTTGGAAGGCCAGATGCTGAAGATGGAAGTCAAATACTTTGGCCCCCTAATGAGAAGGAAGGACTCACTGGAGAAGAGCCTGATGCTGGGAACAATAGATGGCAAAAGACGGCAGAGGATGAGGTGGCTGGATGGGGTCACTGGGGCGGTGGGTGTGAGCTTGGGTGGACTCCAGGGATGGTGGAGGACAGGAAGGCCTGGAGGAGTGTTGTCCGTGGGGTCGTGATGGGTTGGACGCGACTTCACAACTAACAACAACACGTGCAGGTTGCTTTGCTAGCATTTTATTGTCCCTCAGTCTGAGAGCTGTGTATGAATGAACAGGATGTAAAAGCCTAACAAACTACAGGTGCTGGATGCTCGCTCCCCAGAGCACGCCCAGCGGACGCCCCGGTGGGGCCAGGCGGGGAGAGGGGGGAGGGCCCATGGGCGCTGCTCCGCCTCAGGGCCCGTGGAGCGGGGCCTCACCTTGTAAACATCGTGGTGCCCGATGATGGCGTCGAAGAGCGTGTACAGGTCGTTCAGCAGGTCCACGATCTCAATCGGCTCGCTGAGGGCAGAGATGGTGGTGAAGCCGATGATGTCACTGAAGTAGATGCTGACTTCTTCGAAATACTCCGGCTCCACCGTAGCGCCGCTTTTCAGGGCTTCCGCCACGGACCTGAAAGGGCCCATGCGGGTCAGTCCAGGCCTCCTCCAATGAGGGCTGCAGCGGGAGCGTTTAGGGGTACCGTGGGGTGGTCGGGTCCGATTCTCTCCGGGTTATTGTGCAGTGGGGAGAACCATGTACACCTTGGACTAAAAGATGCAGTCAGAATGGCATATCCCTGTGTTGTTTTGTATTACGCTTTATTGTTTTATCATTATGTAATCTCCTCAGGGGATTTTTCATATGTAACAGATAAAAAGTAAAATATCCCATTAGAAACATTCCTATACCAGAAAGTATTTCTGGAGCTGAAGGGTGAGATCAGATCTTTTTCTCGGCAAAAAACCGTTATCCTCAGACAAGAGGGAGATATTAGTAGATACTAGAAAGTCCAAGGATTGGAAAAAGGACAGGTAGATCTCTCTTTTGAAGTTCTGTAGGAACTTCCTTGTAGTTAAAAATCTTCTCTGAATAACCTTCATGTCCCCCCATTAAGAGAGGTTAACTCGGTGGAAACCAGGTCCCCTTGGAATATGGGGTATTCATATTTTGATCCTGCAATCTTATGTAAACTTACCTATTGAATCTAGTAAGGTTTACTTCTGAGCAAACATGCAAAAGGCTACACTGCGTATTCCTTCATGCTATTCATTTTAAGACTCTCTCTTGCTCTCCGTTTCTGCTGTTGGAGGTGTTTTGGAAACTTTACCTTGCTTTTAAAGTTTCCGAATATATTTGAAAGGTTGAATGGGGCAGGGTTAAAATGGAGGCAGGTTTTAACTGTACGTCACCTGGGCAGCCCTATTTGAGCTAAAAGGCAACTCATAAATGTATAAATGAATGAATCTGTGAAAAGCGTAAAAGTGGAGGAGAAAGAAAAACCAGCTACTGGGTGAGGACGTTGCATTTTCAACAGCTGCAAAATGCTGACCCACATCCCTGAGGAGAAAGAATGGAAATGGTAGCAAAAGCGGAATGGAACGGGGTGTCACACACAAGGCCGTGGATGGTGGGAACTGGAAGAGAAGCACTTCATACTGTAACATTTTGTTGGAGATCCCTGGGGGGGGGGTCCAGACCGTGGCCACCTAGCACCCGTAATGGCCTTGTGAAGCCCCCCTGTCTTTTCTCTTTGCTCAGTGAGACAAAGGATGGAAGACATGCAGGGCCTTTTCTGCTGTGGCACCCCAGCAGTGGAATGAACTTCCAGGGAGCTCGCCAGGTTCCTACCTTGCGTTCCTTCTGGCTCCAGGTGAAGACCTTCTTATTTCCCAAGGGGTTTCTAAGGAAGTTTAGTCTTTCCAGCTCTGTGCTTTTAAATCCTTTATGCTACGTTCTCATGGCCTCTCGGATTCAAGGGGAAGCACTGCATTCTTTGGAGTCCCGGCATGGAGGTCCTCCAGCCTCGTTGCTCGGACTCAGCCCGGGTGGGCAGAATCGCAAAGGCTGCTTCTCCAAAAGTAACATCTCAGCCATTGCTCATGTCACTCCAGCCACGAGATGAACAACAGACCCTTCCTGTTTTGCTTTGGCTTTCCCTTCTATTTTATACTGTAGTTTCAAGCTTTCACTTTTATACTCGTATTTCATGATGAAGTCTATGGTTTTAATTGCTGTGGACCACCTAGACAGATTTACCTCTTGGGTGGCACAGAAATGTAATGAATAAAATAAAGAAGAAACCATGCAAAGCCATAGGAAGGGAGGTGACCTTGTCTGGACATTTCCATACATCCACACCCCATAATATTCTGTAAAAAACAAAGGAATGATACAAGTCTCACCTGGAAGCATGCTCCTTCCCTGCACACCAGTGATTCCCAGCACACACAGACATGCAAGATTATGTGCGACTAGAAATGTATAAGCATTTCATTTTTGCGCACAAAGTACATGAGCGAAGGCTCTGAGCACGAGTGTGAGGGTGTTGCTGCCGAAAAGTTCTGCAAACTGGTGGACACTGGCTTGCACTCATCTCCTTCCGGATTCCCAGTTTGACTCTTGCAGAGAAAGCTCCCATCCGAGGACTGCTCTCTTTGCGCAAGTTTCCCGCTTGCAAGAAGCGAGCAGAGATTGCGAACACACATAGGAATCGGGCACAAGATGAGCGCCAAGGCAATGTTCAGACAACCCAGATGCTCTCTAAGAGTGAATGATCGCGAGGCAGCACCGATCCGTGTTTTCCACTGGCTCCCACAAGCTGCGGAAGGCTTGTGAGCTTGCTGATGCCCTGGAAAGCCAGTGGAGCAGAGTGTCTGTCCGGCTGGAACGTGCTTTCAGTGCTGCTCCTTACCGAGGAAGCATCTGGGTGAGCAGCTTTTCCGTCTTCTGCTTTTCTGTCTCCAGCTCCTCGGTCCGCTCCCTTATTAATTCCTCCAGGTTGCTGGAATACTGCTCCAACATCTTCAGCATGGAGTCGATGATATTCGTCCTCTTGCCCCTGTTGATGGTTTTGAACTGGGCAGCCGAGGGCAGCGGGGAGAATTAAAAATGGATGCTTAGGTGCTAAAGTGTACAGAGGAGTATGGAAAAATTGAAGTGCAATCCTATGCAAGTTTAGACGGAAAAAACGTACAAATCCCAGCATGGCCCAGTCACCCAAAAACAGGTTCCTGCAAAGGGATGGCCCTTCATGGGAGAGAGGCATAGAGGTTTCCTGGTTTAACCCTCTGTCCCTAATTCCAGTTTTGTTGGAAATTTAAGATCCAAGCTCCACATGAAGTTATTTGTCTTTCCTGACTTTCCATGCCTTTTGTTACAGATCCTCTAGGTGGCGCTGTGACAAAATGGAATAACACAACTGCACCAGTGGAAACTTGCACTTTGCTTTGGAATTGTCAAATAACGCTTGATTTTCCCAGTTCCAAAAGACCTCTTTAAGTGCTCTTTCGAAACGGAAGCAAAACTGAAGAGTCAGGACACTGTCTTAGGGCACAGACCTTATGCATATTTGCAGCGAAAAATGACCTGGCGTAGGACTGAGAGTTGTAGGGCTTTTCTCTGTCCAAAGTTGCATAGCATGTACCCTAGATATGAAACAGGCCAGCCTTCCCCAACCTGGTGTCTCCCAAATACGTGGGAAAGCCAGTACGGTGCCGTGGTTAGGAGCACAGGACAGGGATTCTAGTCCCCGCTCGGCCACGGAGCCAGCCAGCCGGGTGCCTTTGGGCCAGTCACAGACTCTCCGCCCAGCCTACCTCACAGGGTTGTTGTTGTGAGGGTAAGACTGAGAGGAGCAGGAGGAGGATGACATACACTGACTTGGAAGGAAAAATAGTGGGATATGTCTCGAAATAGCGGATAAATAACTCTCATCACCCAGCCAGCCAAGTCTAAACTAGACATGTTGGGAATTGCATGAATTCTTCACCTGAACGCAAAGAATTCTAGTTGAAGGTGTGCTTTTAAGAATGGGGGAAAGAAGCCATGGGATCGGGGGGGGGGGGGTGCATGGGCCACTGTGAGCCTGCACAAGGTAGGTAAGGGGGTTCAGCCTTCTATGGCCCCCGAGAAAGTTGCTCCCTCGCCATCTTTGAAGTTTGTTTATTAATTTATTTATTTATTAAAAGCTTTTCTATCCCATCCCCTACAGAACATCTCGGAACGGCTTACAATAAATAAGTGGAATAAAACAAACCCCTCAGCATCTGGCCATTAATACACGCTAACCATTGATGGACAACATGAAGGTCCCTTCCTGTCTTCCCTTCTTAGGGTTCTCCAGAGGGTATCCAGATAAAGTTAGGTGCACGTAGTTCCCATTCCCGTCTTTCAGGCAGAGCACACCTTCAAGTAGAGGACCCACGGGCACCCCATCCCACCTCCCCATGGAGTGGATGAAGCACTGTAGCCCCCCCCCCCCCCCCCAGGGAACGGACTGTGCACCATCACAGGTAGGTACTGACCCGCTCCAAGATCTCATCAAAGGTCGGTCTTCGGTCTGGTACTTCACTCCAGCACTGCTTCATGAGCTGGATACATTCCAAGGGGGTGTTTTCCGGGGCAACGTTTGGACGGCACAAGGGTGGAGGTTTCTTCAACTTGCAAATAATTTCTGGGGCAAAGAGAAGAGATCATTCTATGCCACTAACGTGCTGATTAGGAGACAATTTTTGCAGTAAGGAACAGCTAAAATTAT
Organism: Varanus komodoensis; assembly: GCF_004798865.1. Classification (NCBI taxonomy): domain Eukaryota; kingdom Metazoa; phylum Chordata; class Lepidosauria; order Squamata; family Varanidae; genus Varanus; species Varanus komodoensis. The sequence continues at coordinate 2,218,883 of NW_025336259.1, forward strand.
TATTTATGTTACATTTCTATACTGCCCATAGCTGAAGCTCTCTGGGCGGTTCATATCATTCTAAGTCACCCATCCAGATCCCAACCAGGCCTGATGCTGCTTAGCTTCCAAGATTACACAGGATCACACACTTCAGGCTATGTGGGGAGAACCCACCAATTCAAATGAATTTCAGTTTCTGTGAACCTGACCTGCAAATTCCGCAGTGGCCTGTGGACCATTTTGCAAAGTTTGCTGGAATTTCTGCATCTTTTCAGTGCTAACTCGCTCTTGCACTAACATGCATGATGTGGAATGAAATTCTGATGCACCTAAAACATTTCAGATTCCATGGAGATGGGATGGAAGATGTCTGATTATATGCAAAGCAGGCAGAATGGGTTTAATAAAATCCATGTGCCTCTTTTAGGACTGGGGTGGGGGTGTCCACAGCCTTACCCCCACATCGCCTGGGGTTCATTGGCAGCCCTTCCTTTTGCACATACGAACGCCTCAGACACATTTAGAAGCCCAGGATGACTAGGGCCATGTGCTGAAGGACCAGAAAGCGCTGAAAAAACAGGCAACTTCAAAAAGGAAACCGGAAGTTCAACAGTGTTCTACATTTCTCAGCATTAAGCTGTCCTGAGATATTTATATAAAGGATGGCATACAAAAGCTTTTAATAAATAATAATAAATAATAAATTACTCAGAATGGCTACGACAGCACACACCTTTACGCTCCCGGAAGAAAGCTTAGGAAGGCATCGTTCAGATGGTACTAGAATTCAGCCCATCTCCCAGCCAGTACAGCCGGTTGCTATTTATTTATGTATTTTTTATGTATTAGATGTTTTTCCTGCCCCATAGTCAAAATGGCTCTCTGGGTGGGTTACAAATACAATAATTTAACAAAGCATAATAAACTAACCAGTAAAATCACACGCTGGACACAAAAGGCCTGCACAATAGCCTTCGTTCGCAAACCACAGAATCTATTAAAAAGCGCAGTAGCAAAGAATATACATATTGCAAAATCTTGAAACGTTATCTTAGCCATTCCAATATTGGGTGAATACCTCTCAAGGGCTCCATTTTGGGACCAAACCGTGATGTTTCTCTGCTGGACGTGCACATGGTGGGCATGCTATGAGTGGAGCTGGCAGGAGCCGGGGGTCAGACTAGATGCCCCAAGAACCCCCTTCTGACTCACTCTGTTTCAATATTGCTGTGTTTCTACAGTGGAAGAAATGCTGCTGTCGTGTCATTTTGCCCAGTGACGGCCCATCGCATGGGAGTGGAAGAACCACGGAGGAGCTGGCAGGTGACTTGGAAGCACATGCAATCCGGTCGCACGTGCATCTATTGAAAAAAAATGTTCGGTAACAGGTCTACTCACCTTCCGCAGGTGTTTCAGAATTGCAGAAGGGAGGTCCTCGGAGAATCACCTCTTGCAGGATAATTCCAAAGCTATACACGTCTCCTTTAAAGGTGCCCTTGGGGTACATTGCTGGATCCCTCAGTAACTCTGGAGCTGTCCAGAGTAATTCTGCAAAATAGAGGAAGGGGGGGAAAGACCACCTTATTCTGTAACATGGGGGACAACCGCTTGCAGCGTCGTTGACAAGGGCACTGGCATCCGTGACCCCCTCTGCGGAGGGACCCAGGATGCCCCCTGTCCAGCCATCGGTCCGTCTGGCCTATTTGCCTTGGCACTGACGGGCAGCGGGTTTCTTCCTTAACCCTACCTGAAAATGCTGGGGAGCCAGCTGGGGACCTCCTGTATGTCAAGCAGGGGCTCTGCCATGTGCTACAGACCTTCCCAAAGGTTTGCACAAGCTCTTCCCAGACTTCCAAATGCACAGAACAGGAAGCCTAGTCTATCCAAGTCAGAGAACACCACCTTCCCACCTTGATTCACACGCTTCTGGCTTCCTCTGGCAGACCAAGAGTCTGAAGAAGGCTCTTTCTGCCAAGGCACCTAGTACCTGTCTGGTGAACCTAATAAATGTGGAATATTCTGTTTTTGTCTTTGGTCCCTGGAAGAAAAGATGTGTGCATTGCAACTCAACCATCTTGCACTTTATATACTTTGTTCTTTAATTTGGTTTCCCTTCTTCCTCTTATTATATTCCTTTAATCAATGGCTTTGCTTAATTTGGACTGGAGGTTTGGACTATGGATTTGTGACCAAATCTAAGAAGGAGGCACCTGTCTAACCACTTGGTTTAATACCAGGATTCGCAGAGTCCCACTTAAGCGGGAGGAAGCCAGTGGACTGCCTACGGTCCAGAGGTGGGCCAAGCACATGACTGGCCCTCAGTTCTTGGCACCCCTTACCTAAGATCAGAGCAAAAATCAGTGGCAGGAAGCCCTCCATTTCTTCTGCCTTTTTAGCCGCTTCCGGATGGACTGCAGCTAAGAATGGTAACCCAAAGCCACTGCAGGGTGTTTCTGCAGCAAAGAATAAGGAAAGGCGACCTCTCCTTGCCTCCGTGAAAGGAGACTGGCATCCAAAGAAGTCAACAGAGCTAGCACCTTGATGAAATAAAAGCTAATAGGGGTGCCCCTCCAAGGGAAGGGGCTGAGCTTTGAGACGGTGCCCTGCCCCCCAAGGGATGTCCTGGGGTGCACTCAGCCCCCAGGACCAAGAGAGCTCTCCTCCCCGGCTCACTTCTGGATGTGGCAGCTTCTCACCTTCTGCCGGTGGCTGAATACGAAAGGCTTGCTGAGCCGCTAGCAGTTCCCCATAGCCGTAGTCGGTGATCTTCAGCACGAACCGCCCGTCCACCAAGCAGTTGCGGGACTTGAGGCGCCCGTGGCAAACTTCCTGATGGTGCAGGTATTTCATTCCCTGCAAAGCAAAGAGGCAGGGGGCTTTAGCCGTTGCCGCACAACGGCCCCCTGACATCAGACTGACGCTCCGCCAGGTCCAGCCTTCTGGGCCAGCTAAAAGGTGATGAACAATCATTGCTATTTGTACCTATTTTAGCCCTTTGGGGCACATGTCTATGAGCAGAAAACAGAAAACGGACAGGAAATACTCCTACAACTCCCAGCATTCCCCTGCCACCCAAGTTGGCTGGGGAATGCTGGGTGTTGTAGGTTCTTTTTAAAACATGCACAGGATTGTACCTTTACTGATTTGAAACCTGTCCTCCATGCTATTGATCAGCTTTTCCCAACCTGGTGGCTTCTGCATGACTGGACTACAAACCCCATCATACCTGACCATTTGCCAGGCAAACAAGTACAAAACATTTGGAGGGTGTTGGATTGAAAATTGCTGCTGTAAGAAACCCCTGCCAACCTCAGGATTTGTGCTGAACACAAGACCCAGTCTCAGGGTTGAGAGCAACCTCTATTCTGGCTGTGTTTGTTTATTTGTTTATTAGATTTATATCCCGCTTTTTGCTTACAAAGAGCCCAAGGCAGCTTACATCATTCTCCTCCTCCATCTTATCCCCACAACAACAACCCTGTGAGGTAGGTTGGGCTGAGAGCCTGTGACTGGCCCAAAGCCACCCAGTTGTCTCCACAACTGAGCTGGGACTCGAACCCAGATCACCTGAGTCCCTGCCCCAAGCTCTTAACCACTGCAGCATACTGGCTCCCAGGGTATATTGGGGGTCATGGATGATCCCCTTTTGTGGGGCACACTGTCAAAGAGCACTTTGACGGACAAGCACTTAAGTCCTCCTGTCCCACCCCACTATAACAAAAGGCCTTACTTTAATTGCATCCATCAGAAGAGATGACTTGAACAGCCAGTCCAGCTTAATATCTGTGTTTTGCAGCAAATCCTCCAAGCTCCCCCTGGAGCAGTACTCCATCACCATGGCAGAGTGGCCCCCATCCGACAGCAGGCCCAAGAACTGGGTCACATTTTCATGGCGTATGTCCTTCATCTGGGGACACAAAGCCCAAGAGAACGAGGGCCTTTCCTTTTGTGGCAATTGGGGTTCAGGAGGGATACTTGGGGTTCAGGGCCCAAATGCAAAATATTTATTTATTTATTTATTTATTTATTTATTAAAACATTTTTATGCCGCCCCATTCGCCGAAGCCTCGGGGCGGCTCACATCATTAAGTTAAAATAATTATAATATAAATTAAAATATAAATATAAAATTAAAATACAACAGTACAGTATAAAATAAGCCGCCCTGGCCAGATAAAACCAATAATGTTAACGGTTAAAATGCTGCTTGAATAAAAAGGTCTTCGCCTGGCGCCGAAAAACAAATAACAACGGCGCCAGGCGGACCTCTCTGGGGAGCGCGTTCCATAATTTAGAATAGAATCACAGAATCATGCAATCATACAGTGGTAGAGTTGGAGGTGCCCAGAAGGTCATTCAGTCCAAGCCCCTCCCATTGCCAGACTCCAGGTTAAACCATCCCTCTGAGATGGCTGTTCAGCTGCCTCTTGAAGGCCGCCAGTGTGGGGGAGCCCATGACCTCCTGAGCTCATGGGTGCCAGTGTCATACTGCTCTAGCAGTCCAGAAGGTCTTCCTGATGTTACATCCGAAATCTGGCTTGTACCTCCAGATCAGATAGGAAGGGTGCACGGATGTTAGTAAAGGCTTTGGTGCACCTGCCATGAGCTGAGACCTCTGCAAAGGTCCACTCACTGAGAACCCCTGGGCTGGCGGCTTCTCTTCCCCAGTGCCACCCGCCTCTCGCTCCGGCCCGGACAACCGCGGTGGTGAGACGAATGAGCAGGAGATGCCCCGGTCTCCCTGCTCCCTGGTCCTCGTGCCCGGCAAGCATGCGGTAGCCGTGATGAGGAAGAGTGTGAGAGTGATGCCAGTTGGTGTCCTAGCCGCTGAGAAGGCTGCTCCCTCACAGAGCTGGCTCACTGAGTGTCTTCCAAATCCTGACTCTGCCCACAGGCTTTCTTCAACCTTCTAACTTGCCTTAGCTACTGATGCTGTGTAAATTTGGTTTTTAACTTCTGTCATGAACTTTTTTTCCCGTTGTTTTGCCATTTGTGTTTTCTATGGCATTTTATTGAACTTTATGAGCTGTCGCAAAGAGGTTTGGTGATTGGACGGTATAGAAATTTAATTAATAAATACATACTTAATGCCTTTTATGGTAACAAGACTGAGGATGTGTGAAATTTACTCTGTTTATTTATTCACTCAGATTGACTTCCAGTTTCCATGTTGGCATGCACATTCCAGATGGCTAAAAAATTGCCAATGCATAAAGTAATTACGCTCCATCTAGCAATATTAAGATATGGTGATTGAATAAAAATGGAAGGCTAGTATCTGATGGCAACTGATAGTGTTGAGTGGTCAGAGCTCAGATTAATTAATTTATTTATTTCCAACAAGTATATGTTGCTCCTGACTAGATTCCTGAGTGCTGAATATGTCATCTTTGTGGTATTTGGTTAAGACATCCCCCTCTTTCCTGAAATTTAATGGCATATGATGGGACATGCCAGGTATTTGAATAGGTCCAATTTTCATTGAAATTGTTTTGGTCTTTTAAACCAAATTTTGAATTTTGTTTTGAATTTTGTATGAGAATTTCATGCTGTAGTTTATCACATTTGCTTTCCGTTATCTATTCTGTTATTGCAACTGTTATGGATACATGCACAAAACAACACATCTGTGCAGATGTGGGGGTCACTAGTTCTTCAGTGCTCATCTTTACCTTTCTTAGCAAGCTGGTAGTATGCTGTCTCAGTTCATTCATTGCTCCGGACTCCAACTTCTTCAACCATACCCAGTCTCCCTAGGCAGAAATAGCAAAGGTGAATGAAAAGGCCCAGGTGAATTGCAGGACTAAAAGAGAACTCACTGCAATGCACCATTTAACACATTTTCAGATTCAGATTCATACTCCTTCAATGCTGAAGATTTCCAAATTTCACTTTGGGAAATTGGAGAGGGGGACTTAAAAGAGGTGAGTGCGGGTTGTGGGAAAATGCACCACAATCAGTTTCATTCAGATTTCAGGGAACATCGTGACATGGGTCTTGATTTGGTCATTCTATGGTCCTAGATTGGCTGGAATCACCCATGTGACCTGAATATGAAGCACCATCTTTAGGCTGGCGACCCCAATGTCAGTGGAGCAGTGTATCCACTTTGGAAGGTCTGGATTTATAAGGAGCTCTCCATGATACTAAAACTAGTCTGGTCTCAGATTCAGCACCATAGATGTTGGAGACACCACCCTCCCTTGGTTAAGAGACAGCCGGGTACCTGCCCCTTTAAAGGAGGCGGTAGTCTGACCCGTCCTGAAGAAGGCGTCCCTGGATCCAGCAATGGCCACCAATTATAGACCAGTGGCCAACATCCCGTTTCTGGACAAGGTGTTAGAGCAGGTGGTGGCGGGACAACTCCAGGCACTCTTGGATGAAACTGATTATCTGGATCCTTTTCAGTCCGGCTTCAGACCCGGGTACAGTACTGAATCTGCCTTGGTCACCCTGTATGATGACCTGTGCAGGGAGAGAGACAGGGGGAGTGCGTCCCTGTTGGTCCTCCTGGACCTCTCAGCGGCTTTCGATACCATCGACCATGGTATCCTTCTGGATAGGCTAGTGGGACTGGGGGTCGGAGGCACTGCTTTGCAGTGGTTCCGCTCCTACTTCAATGGCCGATTCCAGAAGGTGGTGCTGGGGGACTATGGCTCTGCGCCATGGCAGCTATGCCACGGAGTTCCGCAGGGGTCCATTTTGTCCCCCTTGCTATTCAACATCTACATGAAACCGCTGGGAGAGGTCATCTGGAGGTGTGGGCTGCGGAATCATCAGTACACTAATGATACCCAGCTCTACCTCTCGTTCTCCACCAATCCAGGTGAGGCAGTGGCCGTGCTGAACCGGTGCCTGGCCGAGGTAATGGGCTGGATGAGGGCCAATAAACTGAAGCTCAATCCAGACAAGATGGAGGTCCTGTTGGTAGGTGGGTCAGGCTTCAGGATTGGGGACCTGGGCCTTGTTCTGAATGGGGTTGCACTCCCTCTAAAGGACAGGGCCCACAGCTTGGGAGTGCTCCTCGACCCTGAGCTGTCTTTAGAAGCTCAGGTGATGGCGGTGGCGAGGAGCGCTTTCCTTCAGCTTCGGCTGATCCATCAGCTGCGTCCCTTCCTGGAGAACCACTGGCTGGCGACAGTGACACACACGTTGGTAACTTCCCAATTAGATTTCTGTAACGTACTCTATCTGGGGTTGCCCTTGAAGACAGTCTGGATACTTCAATTGGTGCAGAATAGAGCTGCCAGGCTGCTGACAGGACTGGGTGTTGTTCTCATATAACCCCAGTTCTCTGTCAGCTCCACTGGCTCCTGATTGAAGTCCGGGCCCAATTCAAGGTGTTGGTTATGACCTATAAAGCCCTCAACGGCTTGGGTCCTGGGTATCTAAAGGAACGCTTGCGCCCATATATGCCCTCCCGCCCCTTGAGATCAGCAATGGATGCCCTTCTCCGGGAACCCTCCGTGAAGGATATTAGGAGGGTGAGTACCCAGAGGAGGGCTTTCTCTGTGGTGGCGCCCAATCTATGGAATGTGCTCCCCAGAGAGGTCCGCCTGGCGCCGTCTTTATTTGTTTTTTGGTGCCAGTCTAAGACCTTTTTATTTAAAACTTATTTTAGAAACATAGAAACTGAGCAAGTCAGAAGGGGTCTCCCGGGCCATCTAGTCTGACCTCTGGCACCAGCCGGCTCTGCTCACGACATGCCCGCCATGTGCATGTCCAGCCTATCCTTGAACACCCTCACCGATGGGACCTCAAGGACCTCTCGTAGAAGCCCATTCCACACCCTTGGGGTCCTGACTGTCAGGAAGTGCTTCCTGGCATCCAAATGGAGCCTTGGCTCCCTGAGCTTGGCTCTATTGGAGCATGTCCTGCCTTCCTCTGCAGGGGAGAACAGGTCTCTACCCACCTCCGTGTGACACCCCCTCACATACCTGTATGTCGCCAACAGATCCCCTCTGAGTCTCCACTTCTCCAGGCTGAAGAGACCCAGCTCCCTCAGTCTCGCCTCATACGGCATCCCCTGCAAACCAGCCACCAACCTTGTGGCCCTACGCTACACTGACTCCAACCTGGCTATCTCCTTTCTGTAATGAGGGGCCCAAAACTGAACACAATACTCCAACTGGGGGCACACCAAAGTCGTGTAGAGTGGTAGTAATACCTCTCTTGATCTAGAAGCCACACTTCTGGCTATGCAAACAAGGGTGGCATTTGCCCTCTTGACCACCGCATCACACTGCTAATTCATGTTTAGCCTGCAGTCGCCCAGCACCCCGAGGTCCCTTTCACAAGTGCTGCTCTCCAGCCACTTGTCCCCTAACCTGTACTTATGACAGCTATTCCTATGCCCCAAGTGCAAGGCCTTGCCCTTATCCACATTGAACACCATCCTGTTGTCTCCTGCCCACTTCCACAGTCTGTCCAGATCCTTCTGGATCTGGAGTACCTGCTCCTCAGTTGTGGCCACTGCTCTAGTTTTAGTGTCATCTGCGAATTTGATCAGCAGACTGTTCACCCCTTCTTCCATGTCATTGATGAAAAGATTAAACAGGATTGGCCCAGGGACAGAGCCCTGGGGGACCCCACTTGTCACTGGCTGCCATCCCGATGATTCCCCGCTAATGGTTACCTCCTGCTTTCGGTCAGTCAACCATGCCCTAATCCACCGGACAGTGCTTTGGTGTATCCCAAAACTCCTCAGTTTCTCCACCAGGATATCATGGGGCACTTTGTCAAAGGCCTTGCTGAAATCCAGGTATACCACATCCACTGCATCCCCTCCATCTAGCCATCTCGAAACCTTGTCATAGAATCCCACAAGGTTTGTCTGGCAGGACCTGTTTTTGCGGAAGCCTCCCTTCCCTATCTAGCATCACTAGATCTCTCACTATTATGAGCCTTTCCATTGTTTTTCCTGCAATGGACGTAAGGCTAACCGGCCTATAATTCCCCATGTCCTTTCTACTACCCTTTTTGAAAATTGGGAGCACCGATGCCACCCTCCAGTCCTCTGGAACTTCACCCGTTCTCCACAAGGTCTCAAACATGGAGGCCAGCGGGCGTGAGAGAACCCCTGCCAACTCTCTAAGTCCTCTCGGGTGTAACCCGTCAGGGCCTGGTGCCTTTGTAATGTCCAATGCCCTGAGGAGCCCCTCGACTTCAAGGGGGGTGACTCTAATCTGTGCCCCTAAGTCCCCAGCCTCATCTAATCTCCTATGCGGATCTCCCCCGTCCTGCTTTGGGGAGAACACAGAGGCAAAATAGTCATTTAGCATCTGTGCCTGTTCCCTCATATCAGTCACTGGATCTCCTTCCTCCTTATTTAGTGGTCCCACCACTTATCTCCCCTTCCTCTTCCTATTTACATGCTGAAAGAAGCCCTTTTTGTTGCTCTTGATATTCTTGGCAAGTCTCAGCTCATAATCAGCCTTAGCCTTGCGAAGAATCCTTCTGCAATGGGCCTCCTCCTCCCGGTATACCCTTTTGTCTATTTCCCCCAGTACCCATTTCCTATGGAGGTTCCTCTTTCGTCTAATCCCTCTAACCACCTCCTTTCGCATCCATGGTGGCGCTCTCCTCCGCCTCCCCACCTTACTGACTAGAGGTATCGTCAAGGCTTGCGCCTCCCAAACCTCCCTTTTGAATGTCAGCCACCCCTCCTCAACTCGCCTGCCTTCCCGTAACCTATCCCAGGAGACTTTCCCCAATCTGGCCTTCAGTTGGCCAAGGTTGGCCCTCTTGAAGTCCCAGCTTCTAGAGTTTGACCTGCTGCACGTCCCCAGTCCCCTGATCACTCGCATCTAGAGCTCCCCTAATCTGTACTCATCTATCAGCTCCTCCCTATTGGTCAAGACCAAGTCAAGGATGTTCCCCCCCTCGTCGCCTCTCGGACCCTCTGTGTGAAAAACCCTCCCTCTATAGCTTCTAGGAAGCGATGTGACCTGGCTGTCACCACCGAGTGAGTCTCCCAAGTAATATCCGGGAGACTGAAATCTCCCATAATTACTGTGTCTCTCCCCTGAGATATCCTTAGAATCTGGTCTGTCAGGACATCATCCAGGGTCTCAAGTTGACCTGGAGGGTGATAACATACCCCCACTGTCAGGTCCCTTTCCCTGTCAAAACCCCTAAGTTTCACCCAGACTGCCTCTACCAAATCCCCATCTGTGCTGCATTCTGTCTCACTGCATCCTATCCCTTCCCTGATGTATAAAGCCACCCCCCACCCCTCTTTCCCTTCCTGTCCTTTCTAAAAAGGTGATACCCTTCTATGTTCACATTCCAGACTTGCCTTTCATTCCACCAAGTTTCTGTGATTCCCACCAGGTCATACCCTCCTATTCTCAGGAGAACTTCAAGCTCTTCCTGCTTGTTACCCATGCTCCTGGCATTGGTGTACATGCACCTCAACTCCTTCCCACCGCTTCCTTTCCTTGGAGTTCCCAGCCTCCTCCTTCCTCCCATCCTCCCTGATGCCTGGCCCCTCTCTGTAGGAGCCCTGTCATTCCCTGCAGTATCTCTAAAACCCTGCCCCCAGAGCCCTGATCCTCCCCCCACACTTGTCCAGTGCAGACACGTTATTGGGGGGCCTGAACCCCCCCGGCTCAGTTTAAAGTCTTCCGGACGAAGCTCACTAGAGCATCTCCAAAGGACCGTTTCCCCATCCTCGTGAGGTGCAACCCGTCCCTTGCCAGAAGTCCATTGGCAAGAAACCGAGTGCCGTGGTCGAGGAACCCGAAGCGTTCCTTCTGGCCCCACACCCTAAGCCAGTCGCTCACCTCGGAGGCCCTCCTGTCCCTGCCTGGCCCAAATCCCCGGCCAGGTAAGATCGACGAGAAGGCCACTTGGGCCTTCAGCTCCCTGAGTGTCTTCCCCAAGGCCTCGAAGTCCCTGGTGGTCCCGACCACACCCTGCCTGGCCACGTCGTTTGTGCCCACGTGGATCACCAGGAGCGGCTGGTGACCCCCGGAGTGAACAAGATGCTTACTCTGTCCTTCACATGCCGGATGCGTGCGCCCGGCAGGCAGCAAACCTCCCTTGTCTCCAGGTTGGGGCGGCACACCGCCGGCTCAGTGCCCCTCAGCAGGGAGTCCCCAACAACAATCACCCGCCACCGTACCTTCCCGGTGCTGGTGGGCGGCCGTGCCCTGGCCCTCGCCTCTCCCGCAGCGGCCCCCTTGCCGCCTGACGTCCCAGGCTGGGGGTCCTGCTGGTCCCCCGAGGCCTCATCAGCCCCAGCCTCCCCAAGTGGAGAGAACCTGTTTCCCAGCTCCAGATTGGTGCCAGGAGGAGGAGGAGGCCGTGCTGGCCTCCTCCTCCTGTGGGTGACATACCTCCATGTCTCCGTGGCTGCTCCTCCCATGGCCTCTCCCTCAACCCTCTGTCCAGAGGGGGGCTGCTCCGGGGGGGCCTGGAGAGCTCTCTCGGCCCTCAGGCCCCTCACCTTCTCTTCTAGGAGGCTCACCATCTTGCACCGAGGACAAGTGTATCCCTGCCTCTCCTGGTGGAGAAGGGCGAACATGTTGCAGTTGTCACAGCGGACAGCAATGCCTGTGACTCCCGCCAAGGCCATCTCCTGGTCTGCCATTGGGATCCCTTCCAAGACCTTACCTTGGTCCCCTGCCTGGTTTCTCCTGCAGTTCCCCTCACTCGCCCAGTTCTCCCAGACAAAAACCCACTTGCACACACACACACAAGGATAAAATAAACTTAAATTGGAAGACAAACAAAGCAAAGCAAAGCAAAGCACAGCACAAACAAAAACAAACAAACAAACAAACAAACAAACCTCTGTGTCTCAGGGAAGGGAGTCTCCGGACAGCCCGGGCCGCAGCCAAGGGGCGATGCCCTTCCTCTCTGCTGCTCCCGGCCCTCTGCTCCCCTGCCCAGCCCCTGCCTTGCCTTTGCCCGTCCCCTGGCCACTCAGCCTCTCCCCCAGCCTGTGCCTCTGCTGCTCCGCTGCTCTGCCAAGAGGCCAGAGCCAAAAGGCCAGAGCCATTTTAATTGTTAATTTATTGGTATTTATAGGATTTTAAATCTTTTAAGCCGAGATGCACCGGGTTTTAATATTTTTATTGTATCATTTGTTATATTTGTATATTTTGTTCTTGTTGTGAGCCGCCCCGAGGCTTTGTTGCGATGGGGGTGGCATAAAAATGTTTTAAATAAATAAATAAGCCTGCTTCATCTGTCCTCATCGAGGACAGCAGTTAGCTAAATCTTAATGGTTACGATTCAGTGCCTTTGTACATGGTTCCTGGTCGGTTGCTATTACCCGATGACACAGGGGGAAATGCCTGCAGGGGCTGTGAGGAACACCTGCCGTCACACGAGAACTAGGAGCTGGCAGGTTTGGCTGAAAAACGAGACTTTCAAACTTGGCCCTAAAACGAGACTTTGAGAAATAGCTAGGAAGGTCAAAGGTTAAGCCCCACTGATATGATTTTATCAATCTCAAGAAAGATCAGTTTAGCACTTTGAAGGACACCTGTTCTCTCTCCTTCCTCCTTGAGGCAGTAGGGAATCCTTGACCTCTCTCTCCTTCAGCCACTTTTTCATTACTGCTTACCTTCCGAGGGATGTTCTTGGGAAAAGTACTTACAAGCCTGGCCTTTGGGTGGCGCCTGAAACATGAAGCAATGGCCAATGATCCACCACAGATCAAGCACCTCAGGCAGTGCATGCGAAACATCGCATGTTACAGCCGTGCTTTTCCAAGGGAGTCAGTTCATGGGAGCCATCACTGCTCTACAGGAGTAACTCTTCCCCCAGTCCCTCCACCCATTTCATCCCAGTGCTTGCTCTTCGTCTGTGACAGGGAAGGATCTCCAGGGGCCCCCAGTGACCACAGCTAACCAGGCTTCCTGCTACCTCATACAGAGCCACACTGGAGGTCTCGTAGGTCACGGGTGCGCTTTTCACAGACAGGGAAGGGGCTGCGGATCTCACACTCCGGCCTTCTGAGTTGCTCTTGGAATCACTGAAGTTGTCCAGAGTTGACCGCTGGGAAAGTAGAATCAAATGCAGCCCAAGGTTAACCGATGACTTTCTCCTGCTCACCACAGTTGGCTACTGTGCAGTGTGGCGATACGGTGCTGGGTCGGGATGGTCCCTTTCCTAGGATGATCTGTGACTTGGCTGATCGCAACAGAGCTCTTTCATCCTCTGCAGCTCCTTAGAAAGGAAGAAGGGTCATTGTACCCCTCCTCTCCTCCAAGGGACACAAGTCCTCCTCACCATTCATCCTCACAACAACCCTGTAAGGTAGGCTAGGCTGGGAACCAGCGACTGGCCCAAAGTCCTCCAGTGAGTATTGTGGCCAAATGAGGACGGGAACCTGCATCTCCTGCGTCCTAGTGTGACGGTCTAACCACTGTGAAACACTACCTTTCAAATCTCTGCATGATAACTACTAATGTAACATGGGAAAGGGCCTGTGAGAGTGTATCAGAGCCAATGGGGGAAAGATACACCTTTCCTTTCTGATCACTAGACTTGCCCAACAAGGAAACTTGAGTAGAACCAATGCCTCTTTTTTCTTGTGGAGGACAGATCCTGAATCCAACTCTAGGCCTGGAGCAATGCTGAGGCAAAAGGGGGTGCTGACATTTTTAAAAACTTTTTCCAGAATCAAAATGTAGGGTGGGCTTTCGTCATTCTGGGAAGGCTGAAAAGCTCTTTGATTCTGAGAAGAATCCCTGATTGGTTGGGATCACCTCCATAACCAGTTCAGGAACACTCTGCCCTCCCTCTACTGGCCCTTGGTTGTTGTTAGTGATGTCACACTATCGTTCATTCGGATTGCCTGCGTGGCCTTGCGGCATCCTCACTTGCAGTACGTGGTCCCTGACTGGCTGGGATCATGTGAGAAAAGACAGGAAGAGGACTGCCCCGGAGGAAGAATTCCTTCTGGGCAAAAATCAGCCCTGGAGAACATTTGGGTCAGCCCTTGTCTGGAGGGGCATTTCTAGGCCACCCTGGCAGAAACCCTTGGCAAATCCACAGGTGTCTCTTGGACTTGAAAAACAGCCATCTACTCATGCTTCAGACAGAGTTTCAGCAAAATGTCCATGCTAATGGGAGCAAGGGACACCCACCATCCTGCTGAGTTTGGTGTGGACAAACGTCAGGTCATCCAGAGTCAGCAGCAACTTCTTGGAGCCTTTGACAACTTGCTGATAGAGGTTGTTGTGCCTGCAAAGGGATTGGAATAAACATACAATGATCTTTTTGTGTTCCAATATTCTAGTCCTCATGATTAAGCTTTAACCTTTCAGCCTGACTTTCATTTTCTTTGTGTTGGCATGGTTACTAGTCCTTGGTGGCAGTGGCGGTTTGTTTATTCATTCATTCATTTTACTTAAAGTTTTTCTATGCCATCCATTACTAAAAAAAAAAGTCTCTGGATGGCTTACAAAGAACAAAAAACCTAAGAACCAAAAAAACATAACAACAACAACACACAGCACACTGCATCTAAAAATAGTGATGAAAGCAAGGATAAAACCAATTATTTGTGGAAATACTGGGAAAATAAAAAGTCTTTCCCTGACGCCAAAAGGAATATAGCAATGGTGCCAGGCAAACCTCCCTGGGGAGCATATACCACAGTCACAGTGCCACCACTGAAAAGGCCCTTCTCCGAGTTACTACCCTCCTTTTTTATAATAAGTTTTATTCAAAATAATAACCCTAAAACAAAGAAAAACTAAAAACAACATCAATCATCAGAAACATCGGACCTGCTGGGTCAGCTCCCACATTTTTTCCAATTATGATAACTTAAAAACAGATTGAAATCTATACTAAGTCACGTTTCTCTAGTCAATAATAAAAAGAGTCCCAAGTTTGATAGAAATCAGCATCTTCTTTCTCCTTCAATGACAAAGTCAATCTATCCATTTCTGCACCGTCCAAGATCTTTTTTAGGATCAGTTCGTCGGTGGATGGTTCTTCACTTTCCCAGTGTTGAGCAAATGCAATCCTCGCCGCAGTGATTACATGAAAAATCAAGTACATTTCTTGTTTACTAATATCAACCCCTCCTGAATTCCTTCAAGGAGGGTTCCCAGAAAAGGACCTCTGCGTCTGATCTCAAGGGGTGGACTCAGTCCTGTGAGTTAGGTTAGGCTAAGAGGTAGCTATTGGTAGTCTCCCAGCGGGGCTTCATGGCTGAATGGGGCAAGAACCCAGATCTTCTGAGTCTCCGTCCAGTTCTGTAACCACGCTGGCTTTCACAACAGCCCTGTGATGCAGGTTTAGTTGAAAGTCTGTGACTGGTCCAAAGACAGCCGGGGCGGCGTGGGGAGTAGAACCTGGATTGCTCAAGTCTTGCACTCAAGCCGCTAATGCCGCACTCTGGTTTTACTGAGAAGTTATTTCTATTTTATGTCCTTCTTGTTATTTTTAATGACTGTATTTATCTTATTGCTTTATAATATCTTCATACCACTAAGTATTAAAAATAACCCCTTTATGGCTTACTTATGAATATTAAAATTGCATGTATTATATTACTATTAAAATCACATTTAAATTATGCGTTTAAAAGTACTTCCAGTTGGAACAGTAATAATAAAAATATAGAGTCCTACAAAGCAATAAAACAGAGCTGCATAGTTCAGATTTGTACAGAAGCTAAAGTATTTCTTTCTTATTTACTGAAAACAAAGCCATCAGTAAGAGCATTTAATTCATTAAGTGTCCAATTCTGCAATTCATTAAGTGTGGCTGCCTATGACTTTATGAATGGCTGAGAGATCAGAGAGGGGGTAAGGCTACAAAGACAGAATTTCCACAGAGACTTTGCAAAGTTTTTCTGCAATGGAAATGTGGATTCTGCCTTTCCTATGGCTGACCAAACAGCATCTATCAGTCACAGGATTGTGTACTAAATGAAATAAATAAGCTATCAATATGGGTTAGGTTGCAATAAATAACATCCATTACTTAAATCCACTGTATAGCAGGGAAAATAACTGGTTTAAAATCCACTATGGGGTTTTCTGCACAAGACACTTGTCATTCCCTTCTCGTGGTTGTTTATGGATTCCTATGGCCCCTCCAGTTTTGCTTCTCTGTCTAATCAGCATCTTTCGTATTTTATTTCTTTTTTGAACAGGATAAATGCAATCTTTAATTATAAAAGTGAAAGAAAGTGTGATTTTCTCTTGTGGATTTGTGCTATTCCACAGTGCCACCTAGAGGTTAAATGGTGGAAGTGCAGGAAAGGAAATGCTTAGGGATGGTCGCATTGAGTCTAACCCCCCCGTTCAAGGCATGACTCCAAGTTAAAGCATGAGAAACAGATCCATGCAGCAAAGCTGAAAAGCACGGGTGCATCGAAGGAATTGTAATGGTGGGTTTGGCTTTACCTTTTCCTTCTAACGTTGCTGCTTTCATATTCTGTCTAAATATGGACATTTAGACAGAAAAATTCCTACTACTCCCAGCATGCCTCAGCCAGCACAGCCTTTCTCTGTCCAAACATACAGAACACTTTATCCTTATTTGTCAGGATAATAGTAAACATCGGCTTAAACCCTGCAGTTGTCTTCTGCCTCAATTGCAGTTTGACAAAACATACTCTGCAACAGGTTGTAAATTGTTTACAATTATTTTAGGCCACCTGTCACATTATAGTAAACCATTCAAAACACAGAACAGCACCAGTGTGTCTGAATATATGATTTGCCCAGTCTGAAAAGTCTTGTCAGCGACAAAACTTAAATCAAACAGCCGTGCAAGCAGCAGGTACTGTCAACTGAACACCGTGTTCATTGGAAGCTGTCCTGAGACACGAGTGGTGGACGCCTTAGAAAAGCTTTTATTAAATAAAATAAATAAATATGGGAAACCATGTTCCTTTCTTCCATGCCCAGCCATCTCAGCTCTTGGCAGCTCTCCTCCCAGCGAATTGGCTCCAACTCCTGGATCCTTTGACTCGGCCCTTTTCTGAGCTTTTTCCAACCCTACAATTTCCTTTTTAAGTGCAATGACCAGAACTGCATTCGAAGGGCGGTGGCACCCGAGGTGTGTACAAGGGCAGCCAAGGGCAGCCCGGATGGCCTTGAATTAGAGGTGAATCGAACCCACTGCCTTTTCGGTCTTTGATCACATTACTGCTCATAATTCAGCACTGTGGTTCATTTAAGTGCAAAGCGGGAGACCTGAACACTCCCTGCTCAGCTGGAATTCTCACCGGATTCGGAGCACCTGGCCTGCGATGTTTGCAGCAGGTAACACTGAGTTAGCACAATTTATTTCCTGAGGTTAACGCTCATTAACCAGTTCGACCTCCCCATCACTCTCCCTCTGTGAGTAGAGGCTGCTGTAATGCTCAGCCCGGGTGGTGAGAAAACGTGGCACGGACTCGTGGCGAGGACTGGGTTGCTGTGAGGAAACGATGCAGCCTGCACCAAGGCTGGGCGAACGCATCCAGCGCTGGGGCGAAACTCACCCGAGTCTGTCCCTCCAGCGTTTTGCAGACTTTCTTTTGTGCTCACTCAGCCTAGTGCAAAGTTTTTTTGCAAAGTAAGCAGAGCTGAGCGAAAGTCTGCAAATGTTTGTGGTGCTCTGGAAGGACAACCGGCAGGCTTCTTCCACACCAGGTGGCGCGAGGTGAGAGGAACAGAGACCAGGGGGCCACACCCAGGGAATCGAGTAGATTCCTGGCTCCAGAACGGATTCCTCCACACCGCTTTATCAGCACAACATTTGCACCAGACTCTGCATGCAAACCAGTGGAAAGCTGAGCATGGGCTTCTTGTTTATTTCTTTAAAACTTTTCTATACCATCCCATCACAGATGTCTCGGGACAGTTTACAACAAATCAATACAAAAAAATAAAAAATAAAAATGCATCTCAGGGTGGTTTACAACAAATTAATACAATAAAATGAACATAAAAATAAGGGTAACCATTGCGCAGCGTCAGGCGTTAAAATGAAGCCACTGAGTAAAACAGGTTAACAATTAAAATACTGAGAGAATTAAAAGGGCACATGCTTCTTGAGGGAGGAGACTTCCCCACCACCACCAGGGGCCACTGATCCAGGGGACAAACCAGAGGCCTTCGGATGCAGCACGAGGGTTTCAGAAGTTCTGACCTGATGGCATACGCAACGCACGTGCCAAAGAGCAGCAGGGAGAGCGGAGGCAGCAGGACCATGATCAGAATGGGTGGCGCTGGGCCTAGGCAGGAGGGAGAGACAAAAATGAAGGCTAAGCCCTGCATGGAATGAAGGCTAAGTCCTGCCCTGGAATTGACACTGGGGCAGATGAGGGACAGGGGAAGAAACAGCCCCACCGAACGTTGACAGTAGGAGTGCTGGACCACTTCCAGGCCAAGGGCCATTTTAGAGGAACTCCCTGGGGTCCTTCCAGTGGCGGATGGGACCAAAGGCAAAGGAGTGGAGAGAAGATGCCAGGCTACTTCAACTCAAAGCTCTTGATCAAGAACCCACCCCTAGGAGAAGCATTGCTACCTTCTCAAGAAGGTCCGGAGACCTGATGGTCAAGGAGGAACGTTGAGGACATGCAGACGGGCTGTGGCCACCTCAGAAATCTGGAAGGCCAGATTTGGATTCCTGGGCTGCTCAGGTTGGCTCCCACACCTGAGGTCCTGTGCCCCTGCTTTCCAGACACATCTTACGGCCCCTCTCAGGAACGTTAAAGTGGTTGAACAAGACTTGGGGAGCTTCTAGCCCCTGGGCCAAATATGGACCTCCAGTGGAGGCCACTGCCTTCTGCAGCAGCAGGGTGCACTTTCAGGAGTGATCCATAGTGCTGACCACTGGTCCCAAAGTAGGCCGGGCACCATAGACAGCCCCCCAAACTCAGGCTGGAACCTGGAGTAGATACATCAACCCACTGTCCTAAGTGACAGCCACCACTGGTCTGGGACGCCTCTGCAGTCACAGCTGCCCTCTCTGCCCTTCAAATCCACACCAAGAGGAAAGGAACTTGGGGTTGGGGAAAGAGATGCCAAGGTGCACCTGTCTCCCCACCTCCCAACTCACACATCATGAACAAAGTAACAGTCACACCTGTAACTCTGCCTACTTTGACTCTGGTCCTGCCTCCTGCTGGAAGGCAGATCCCGACCGGATGGAATCAAGCCCATGCGGACCTTGGCATGAATATATCCGCACCTGCAAGTCAAGACACTGGTCTAGCTTGCTCGGCAGCTGCCTACTCCAGTTCCTAGCCGCTTTCCGGGGTTTCCAAAAGAGGCCTCCCCTTGATGTTATTTTATTTAGCACCCCAAAGGGCTGATGATAGAATGTTCTGGATATAAATCATGTGCTACAGCACAGAGAAGGTAACTCCCTCCCTGCAGCCTTCCAGTGTGAATAAGATGTTTGCTTCTGCCCCAAAGTTACCTGCACACCTATCTGCCTCAAAGTCATTAATTCCCCTGGAGAACTCGGCAAATCATCAAGGAGATATGTGGCACCCTGCAGACAGACTGTTCTGGGCTGCCCCTTTAGTCCGTCCCGGCAAGTCAAATTATATTAAGTGATTTCTCTCTAGCTCTCGCGCTCTCTCCTTCACTCCTTCTTCTTGCTGAGCTAAGCTCTGTGTATCCCCCCAGGGGCCTTTCTAATTGGCAGAAAGCAGGATGGTTACAATGCTGCATTGAGCAGAGAGACCTGTGGTTTTCACCTTTCCGATGTGGCTGAGTTACACCAATTTCTTTCACTGTAAACAGAAAACAGAATGGAAGAAAAGAAGGCCGTCGTGATTTCGACACTCCTTCCTTTTTTACTGGGCTGTTTTGAGACGAACTAGAAAATAATGGTCAACCAAGAGCTTTCCGCTCAAGGCAACAGCTGTGCAGAGATGCGCGATGTGAGTATACATTACCTGGAATGCAGAGAACATCTGGATCAAACCAACAGCTGGAATCAGCCGCGGGTGGCCCTCTTCTCGGAAAGTGCACAGCTTTTCCCAGGGACTGAATCAGGCCAGAAGAGGCGACCAGCAAATGGGTGGGAAAGAGCTGGCTCCCCTCCCCTTCTGTGTCCAGAATGACGTACTTGGCCAGCGGTTGTCCTTCGCTGTTGGTCTGGATCCTGCGGCTGAATCCCGCAAAATTGAGGTTCTTGACATGCTGGGTCAAGGTGGTCCCAGAGAGCGAGGACACCCCATGCTGACCGACCTTGGCAAAAGCTTTTGCGACAAGGTAAACTGCATCATAAATGGTGCCGAAGAGCGGAGTGACCTGGAAGAATAAGGCGTTCCACAACTCACCAAAACCCAGCCAAGCATCCAGACTCAAGATTTCCTGCCCCAAAGTGGATTTCTCCACATCCCTACCCGCTACTGTCAGCCACACTGACCTGCTCCGGTTCCAAATTCATCATTATTTCACCCCTCTGTTTTGCTGCCTCAAAAGCCTCATAAAAGCTTCTCTCCCCAGACTGCAGGGTGACTGTCAACACGGCATCATAAGCCGCTCGGAACATGCGATCGTTTTCGAGAATGAAGTATGAATGGTTATGGTAGGGAAGACTGTAGAGCAGAGAGTCATACGGTACAAAGACGTATCGCCCATCCGCCAGCCCCAGTTCCTGAGCTTTTGTCAGCAGGGTGCCCTGGTCCTCTCCTCCGAGGAGAGCAGAATGCATGCACAGAATGACAACTGAAAAGAGAAAGCAGCGTTAATTTCTTTCAAAACTGTTCCTCTGTGGAAGTGAAGAAGAAGAGTGGCATGTCATCATTCACACGGGATATACTGGCTGAGGCCAAAGAGGAAAACGTCCCCCTTGCTTATCTTTCATTTCTCTAAGGCACCCGAAACTGAAATGGTCAGGGGGATGCAGGACTTCCACCCAGGGGGATCACAATCCCAGGCATCTGGTGGCAATGACAAGCCCCTCACTCTCTCCACCAGGCCCAGCTTCCTCCTCACCCAACGTACCTTTGATGTTCCCCGCAGCTTGGATCTTGGCCCAAGCCCTTTCCGCGCTCTCGTCGCCTTTCCCTGTTGACGTCACGACACCGACAGGGAGGCCCCGGCTTCTCAGAGCCGTCGCTAGTTTGTTGGCCGTGTCTACCCAGAGGTCCTCTTGGGAGCAGATGATGCCAACATGGGCCCAGCTGAAGTGTCTCAGCACAGCCAGAAGAACGCTGGCTGGGGAGGGCAACGTTCTGGCAAAGGTGGGGTGGTATCTTGGGTTGTCCAGGTCATCGCTGATGCATGCCCAGGAGAAGACGGCTTTCCCCCAGCTCTTGCCCAGCAAGGAGGCCGTGTCGCAGTAGCCGGGGTTCAGTGGTCCTATGAAAGCCGACAGTCGTTTCTCGTAGCCGATGAAGCGCTCAATGGCTTGGCAGGTCTGGCAGCCTTCCTCACACAATGTGTACTTCAGTTCGTGGGCTTGATTCACGGTGGGGTCCTTCTTGATGCGCCCCAGGGCCAACTTCAGGGCAACTTGTGGAAATGCCTTGGACAGGAATGGGTCGCAAGACCAGGGTCCCACCAGGCCTACATTAAATTCAGTGCAGGCTGGTGGGAGGAGTCCCAGGGGGATCCACCAGAGTCTTGCGAACATGTTAAATGGTGAAGCGGGATCAGCCTTGCGCCCTGGCAGGTGCTGGGAGAAAGCAGCTAAAACACAGCAGGAAGACGGCCATTATTCCGTGGCTGCCAAGGACGGAGCGCGAGATGTGGAGGCTGCATCACCTGTCGGAAGGGAAGTTGGATTGCAGGTGGCATGGGGGGGTGCAAAGCAAAGGGCAGATTCATTTGGGTGGGGGGGCTCTTGGGGGCTTCCTGTGGAGGGTGGAACCGAAGGGAAAGTGGATGGGGCTGGAGACTGAAGGCATTGACTAGGAAAACACGAACACCAATGCAGGGTAGCTTAAAGCTCCTACTGATAATAGCTAAGCCTGAACTTCTTTTTTTTGGGTGGGGGGGGGAGGGACAGGGTGAATGGCACAAAATCTGGGAAAGCACCAAATGGCATGTGGCTGGAGAAAAGCCACAGGCTGGATTGGGGCCCCAGCAGAGTCGTGTGGACTGCAACTCGGGAGATCTGGGTTTTTGTCTTCATTTGGCCCTGATGGTTACAGGACTTTGGACCAGTCCTTGACTCTCAGTCTAATCTACTTTGCAGGGTTGTTGTTGAAGGTTAAATGGGAGGCCAACCACATAAGCTGCTTTGGGCTCTTTGGAGAAGGAAAAAGGCAGAATATGGATGTAATACGATAAATTTAAAATTTGCTCCCAGGCCTGAGGTTTTCCATGCCTGGTATAGATCAATTATGGGAAACTTTAGGATGTCTCAACCTGGCAACGTCAATAAATTGTAAATGATGCAATATCACATATGTTGGTCCAGAAGCTGAGCATCAGAATGTACAGTGAATGGGCAGAAATAATTTTTAGTAACAGTTCATTATTTTCCAAGAGATGTTTGCTTAGCTGTGTGGACAGAAAGATGGTTGTCAAATGGAAAGATGAGGGATTGTGGATTTTACTGCAAAACAGCCATGCCATTATTATTTCAAAACACTTTTCTAGCACAGCCTCAAGACAACAAACACAGTTTTCCAGCTGTACAAAGGGAAAAGCAAGACATTTTGTCTAGTCGGATTAAGAGTGTCCCGTATAGCTTGATAAAATAAGCCCTAACAGAACCTCATGCTCATGTTTGAAGACCGGAACTGTGACGACCGGCGCGGTCTTTAGTCACTTCCACCTGATCTGCTTTCTCAACCTCAGTTTCGTTTGTCTACATAGAAAAGTACATGAAACGCACTTACCGGGTCCTTGGTAGAAACCAACGGCAATGTAACGCTCCGACATTGTGAAGGGTCGCAAGATAAGCAGCATGACGTTTTGGGACAATTCTTCGCAGGCCGCTCCATCTGCCCCTCTGGGTTTTTTTCCCTTTCCCTGCAACGTGAAGAAACTCGCTTCTTGCTGTTACGCAAGGTAAGCGATTGTCCCGAACCTAATTGCCGATGACAGCCATGCGTGTTCAGCACCAAGGACAGATCCCTCTGGGACACTAATTAACCATCCTTGGGACTGCGGGCTAATTGCTCCTCGGTGTGTTACTGAACACGGGCGGTTTGTCATTTGATATTCCGTCTCTGCCGTGCCTTCACGCAATGGGGTCTCCTTTCGATGGCTCCCGCCCAAGCTGCCCCATGTCTTCCACACCTTGGCTGTCAACTCTGCCCATGAGCAGCACGGGGACTCGTGGGCACCCTCTTTCTTCAGTAAAAGTGTGTCCCAGTTTGGCACTCCAGAAGGCCGGGCACACTGTGATTGTCGTGGCAGAACACTAACGCTCCGGGCTTGGATTAAGAGGGTTTAATTGGGACAATCAAGGATTTGTTTCACCAGACTGTGGGGCCTCGTGAATTCAGAAGAATATCCAGGCTGAGATGCTGGCAAACTGAATTAATTTTGACTTTAGTGGGGTATGTGTGACTTTTCAAAACATTCCGTAATGTCATGATGAATGTGCTAGATCAGGCTAGAAGTCCTTCAAATCTAGCAGTGGCAGGCCAGAGATTCAGGAAAGACTGCAAGGAAGACTTCAGACAGGGGCATCGCCTCTCTGTGTCGTTCAGCATTCTATCATCCACAGTCAAAGGCAGGAGAGGAAGCAGTGGTTAATAAACATTCTGCAGCCCCGCAAGTGCAGCCCTGCTCCTGGATTCTTTGCACGTGCTCACCCCAAAGCCAGTCCCATGGTCTCAAGTGGCCACAGCCCCAGAAAAAGCCACGCAGATCTGCAGTCTTATTGGACAATGCCAAGTTCATCGTTTTGAAATTGATGCAGTGCGACTTTAATCCGGTTTTCTCCAGACTAAGTCCGGTTGTCCCTCATTTGCATTTTGGACTCAATTCCGTTCAGGACAGACTCTGGGCCGGGCCAAAGGTGAAGCCAAAATTACAAAAACCATCAGATACGATTATCAATATTACTATTACTGCTGCTGCTATAACTATTATTATTATGTCTATTTCCAATTTTGAGATTCCAGGTGCCTTGCAGCATTAAAAACCTAGGCAATCAATCATTCATAGAAAATGTTCATACTACAGGTATGAAGCTGTAGAAAAGACATTTCTCGAAGGGGAAAACTTCATAAAAGTCAGAAATCCACAAAATGGGAGCCAGCATGATAAGAGGGTGAATGTTGTTGTTGTATCGCATTTAGATCCTGCTTTTTTTTCTCTTCTGGGAAACCCACAGGGACTTACATAGGCCCATTCTGACTTCACAACAACAACCCTGTGAGGTACATTGGACTGAGTCTCTGACTGGTCCAAAGTTCCCTGGCTTTCCAAGATTTCCCAGGCAAGCGCTCTCGGCACCACTGAGCGATGAAAGGGCCTCGAATCACAGAATCATAAAATCATGGAATAATAGAGCTGGAAGGGACCAAGAAAGTCATGGGGTCTGTAGGGGAAATTCAGATAAATCCTGGGAGAAAAATCCTGGGAGAGCCAGGGTGGCGTAGTGGTGAAGAGCGTGGGACTGGGACTCAGGCGATCTGGGTTCGAGTCCCCGCTCAGCCATGGAGCCAACTGGGTGACTTTGGGCCAGTCACAGGCTCTCAGCCCAACCTACCCCACAGGGTTGTTGTTGTGCGGATAAGATGGAGGAGGAGAATGATGTAAGCTGCCTTGAGCCCTTTGTAGGAAAAAGGCAGGATATCAATCGCAATATTAAAAAAAAAGTTGCTTATAAGTGCCTTTGTGTTATAAAAATGCCTGCACCCCTTTCTCAGAAAGCACCCCAATTCCAAGCCAGGTCACTGTTTAGCGTCGCTGTTCCTTTCAGAAGATGGAATTCTTAGCTGGACTGAGAAGCTGCTGGAGGTTAATACTGTGAGTGGGGAAATACCTGTGTGCTGCAAAGAGCAGAGACAAAGATGTCCAGGTGTTTCTGAATGGACCCATTTAATCATCTAGTTCCACAGACGCAAGCACTTGTGCAGTGTAGTTGTCAAACCAGTTTTCCTGAATGGTTCCTCCGTCAGACACATTTGCATGCTTAAGCAGACACAGGGCTGACCTGAACTGTCAAGAATTTACTAGACTGATGTATCAATAAAGCAATCAGTAATGTTTTCCATACTATTGTTACCAGTACTTCTGATCAGTTTAGAACATTATGTCATGTCTAAAGACATCAAGAGAAGACTGAGGGGGGGCATGAGATCCCTCTAGAACAGGGGTGGGCAATTAATTTTCCTGTGGGGCCACATGAGAAACTTTGACAGCTGTTAAGAGCCGGACCAATACACTGACAGCTCTGCTCAATATATATCTCTGTAAAAACAGTAAATGAAACACTACAATGATACAACGAAAATGTGGAACACAGAACAACACTATTTAATGAATATTCACAAAACATTAACATTACACGAAAAGCAATAAATTCAATTCAATGTTACTTATATAGCGCAATATATTACGACGATATATATTTGCATTGACTTTTAATTTGTCAGTGACCTCATGCGGGCCAGTCTGGGTCAGCCATTGGACTGGACGTGCCTGTACAATGCCCAGGTCTGCTCTAGAAGGACCTCACAGGCTGCCACAAAGGGGAAAGTCAAGCTCACTTCCCGCTGATCCCAGAGTGTAGGACACGAATAATCAGTTCAAGGTGTGACAACCCAGATTTATTTATTTATTTTATTTATTTTCCGATTTATATCCTGCCTTTTTCCTACAAAGGGCTCAAGGCAGCTTACATCATTCTCCTCCTCCATCTTCTCCCCACAACAACAACCCTGTGAGGTAGGCTGGGCTGAGAGTCTGTGACTGGCCCAAGGTCACCCAGTGGGCTCCATGGCCAAGTGGGGACTCGAACCCGGATCCGCTGAGTCACAGTCCCATGCTCTTAACCACTACACCGCACAGGCTGGACATCAGTCAGAGCAATATAGCAGTGGGACCAGCTGCCTGGAGAGGTGGGGGGCTCTCCCATGCTGGAGACACTCAAGAAGAACCTGGGCAGCCCTCTGAGTGGGATGGTGTGACTTGGTGTCCTGCAACCGCAGGGGGTGGACTAGATGGCCTTCAAGGCCCCTTCCAACTCCACTATTCTATGATTCTATGATGCTATTGTACTAACATTATCTGGAAACGCAACACTCTGTGTTGGTGTATATGACTAGCAGGCTACAATAGTGTCTGTACATGGTTTTGTAGCTGAGTTTGCCTCTACACAGGAGTGGACGGCCATTAGTGACTGCAGGAACTGGGGCACTGATCCAATGAAGCCGCAGAAGTCTAGGAGTGTAGACCTTCCTCTGAGTGTTCATTCCTTCAAACTGAAATTCAAGAGTCTGCCAGGTGCAGCCCCCTCCTGTGGCAGGGCACCAATTTACCCCATCGCACTCGATGCCTTGTCGGCCACAGCCCTTCTTGGAAGCTTCTGTTTCGCTGAGGAAAAACGGGAGCTGAAACTGTGGCCGGAATGCATGAAATACGTAATTATTTCCAAGCACCAAAGCAGGCTTTGGACACGTGTTTCTGGAGAGCAGCCCAGCCCAGCTGAAATGGAAAGGAACCCTCTGTTTCTAGTCAACCATTTTGCAGCTCTTGGTGCAACGCCGATTAATGGTTGCAGACTGCCTTCAAGGGCTGCCCCAGGCATCAGGTTTCTGAGCCGTCCAACCTTTCCAGGCCTTTCCAGGGCAGCATTGCTGAAACCCGGTGAGAAATTGTGACTAACCAGCTCCTCGACTGTAGAGGTAGCCATCCCAAAAGTACTCTTCACCTGCCTCCGCCGTATCCATGCAAGATTATATTTTCTTGTGAATTTGTCAAGGCATTTCTTAGAAGTTGCAAAAATACTCATGACCAGTCTTTGCACAGACCATGCAAGGCAGATGAGAACTAAAGTCACGGTTTAAGGATGATGCCCATTTTTATTTTACAAAAAAAAGCCCTTAAGTGCTCCATGAGCTGAGAAAAGCCACTCCAGATTTTTCTGCCGGTTCAGTGCTTTGCTGATGTGCAAACAAACCCCACACCATTTTTTGAATTATTTTTTAAATGCTTCTTTAGGTCTCCAGGTTCTGCATTGTAAGGTTCTGACATCAGCACTTTTTCCTGGAGTTGGAGCACAGATATAGCTTGAGTACGAACAGGTCCTGTCGTCTGGAGTGATAGGCATGTTCTGGTCTGTCATTCACCCTTGCAGAAGTGCAGTCTTGTAAATAACACTGGGAGTGGCAGGAGGCAGAAGCAGCCGGCCGTCCTAAACTTCGGGGGAAGAAATGGAAAAGCTGCCTTTAAATCCGAAGCCGCTACGTATTTCCAAAGTACGGGCTGGGAATGGCTCCACTTAGCCAAAGCAGAAAAACTCGCTCAGACAGTGCAGGATTCTGTAGGCTTGGAGGGATGTAAAGATGGGTAGGACTCGGGGTGGGGGGGGGGGAGGAATGCTTTAGGAGAAGGGGTTTTCTAGCCCAGTTCTCCATGCCTGGCACCTGGAATGCCGGCACACAAGAGCCCTGGTGGATGCATGCAAGGGCCCAGCTGGTCCTGCCCACAAGGGACTGTCAGAGTCTCCTTACCAATGGCGAGAATGAACCACCAGGAGTTGCGGGGAAGATTGAGTCGCCTTGAACCCCGGCATTTTAATGGCTGGGCTCGCCCAGGCCCCTGCAGTTAGAAACATGGAAACAGAGCGAGTCAGAAGGGGCCTCCCGGGCCATCTAGTCTGACCCCGGCTCCAGCCGGCTCCGCTCACAACATGCCCACCATGTGCACGTCCAGCCTGTCCTTGAACAAAAGCAACACCCTTTCCTTTCCTTCAGGAGAGAGCAATATTCCAAGCAGCAGGGAGTTCCTCTGGGAACTTTGCTGCAGTAAAGGGAGTCGGAGAGCGTCCTTCCCCTTGGCAGCCCACCCCGCACACGCTCGCCTCCCATTCGAGGCCCTGCCTGGCCGCTCCTCCCTCCTCTTCACCACCTTTCCACCCACCTGTTCTGTGCAGCTCCAGTGCCTGTTCTCCCCTCCCACGTGAATTATAATGAGCTTATTTCCTATGCGGGGGGGGTGTTAATAGTCATGAGGTCGTTGAGCACGGGTCCTGCTCTCTCGTCTAGTGACAATCCCCCCCTGCTCTCTGAGCCCGGCCCCCCCCCTCCTTTTGGCCAAGGAATTTTCTTCGGTACGTTTTCACTATTCCTGTTTCCTTGCTTCAAATCATTCTCTCATCCCCATCAATGCTACCAGGGAGCGGTCTCCACCACCAACTACAAGCTTTTAGAACATGCACAGAGTGTTTTATGGTTCTGAGTCACCTGGGCCCAGCAACTGGGCCACTGATGGCGAAATAAGGGGAACACAGTCAGAAGAAGGGGAGGGGTCTGCAGAGGGGGCTCAGTGCAATGGGATTTGATTGCAGGAGATATAACCAACAAAAGTGCGTATAGTCAAGGCTGTGGTTTCCCCAGTTGCAATGTATGGCTGTGAAAGCTGGACCAGAAGGAAGGCTGAGCGTCGAAGGATTGAGGCCTTTGAATTGTGGTGCTGGAGGAGACTCCTGCGAGTCCCTTGGACCGCAAGGCGATCAAACCGGTCAGTCCTAGAGGAGATCAGCCCTGACTGCTCTTCGGAAGGCCAGATGCTGAAGATGGAAGTCAAATACTTTGGCCACCTGGTGGGAAGGAAGGACTCCCTGGAGAAGAGCCTGATGCTGGGAAGAATAGATGGCAAAAGAAGGAGGGGACGGCAGAGGGTGAGGTGGCTGGATGGGGTCACTGGGGCGGTGGGTGTGAGCTTGGGTGGACTCTGGGGATGGTGGAGGATAGGAAGGCCTGGAGGAATGCTGTTCATGGGGTTGCGATGGGTCGGACATGACTTTGCAACTAGCAACTACAAGCAACAACATAACAATCGGATCACTGAGACACAGGGATTACTGTGAGTCTTGGCATGCAAATGAGGGTGATTGCAATGCTGTTACCTGGCAACCTTATCAGCTCTTGCTGATTTTGGGAAACCTCGATGGCAGCCGCAACACAGGATAGCTGGGTTCAGTCAGGAAAGACCCCTTTCGCCTTGACCCTCAGCAGCTTCCTTGAAAGATCACCCAGGACCCCTGCAGTGACTTAAGACACCATGCTAGCGGGAAGCGCTCTCCGCCGCCAACTACAAAATCACAGCCCATGTACAGCCACTTTTATAACCTGCTAGTCACGTACACCAGTGCAGAGTGCTAAGTTTCCAGATAATCTCAGTCCAATAGCATCCTGATGTCTTTAGGCGTGACATGATGTTCTAAAACCATCAGAAATACTTGTAACGAGAGTATAGAATTTAGTAGATTTCTTTGCAGTTTGGATCCTGCTTAAACATGCGAATGTGTCTGATGGAGGAACCATTCAGGAAATCCAGTTTGACAACTACGCTCAGCAGTGGCTTGCCTCTATGGGACTAGATGCTTAGGTGGCTCCGTTCAGAAACAAACGGACACCATTGTTCCATTGTTTCGGTTTTTCTGCAGCTGATGAGAACACAGGTATTTCCTCACTGATAATATTAGCCTCCAACAGCTTCTCATTCCAGCTAAGAATTCCACCATCTTAAAGTAACAGCAGCACTAAACAGTGACTTGACTTGGAATTCTGCTGCTTTCTGAGAAAGGGGTGCAGGCATTTTTATAACACAAAGCCACACATAAGCAACGTTTTTCTGCCAGGATTGATCTGCATTTTCCCAACAAGAGCCAGGAATACAACAGCACCTTTCCACCCTTCCACCCATGTTCTCCAGCAAGGGGAGCATATAGGCACACTGTCTCTGTTCTGGGAGGTTTTGATCATTCTTAAAATCCTTCCTGAAGGGCAGCTAATCTTCTGGGGGAAAATTTTTCCCTACTGATGCTCAGACGTATCTTACATCTGCAAAACAGGTGGGGTTGATTCTGCTTTGGGGGAAATTGCAAACACGGGCTTTGTGGCATGAATCTTGAAGAAGAGTCTGTTCTTGTCTGAATGCTAGGAAAGCCCCCTTTAAAAGAGAAGGTTATGGGGCTTGGGAAGAGATGGACTATCAGTCACCAGGCCCCACCCCCTCATCAGTGAGAAATATTGCCCCCATACACCCCTCTTTGGGTTTGAGAGTTCTCTTGCACAAGATAAACACACCCCTAAAAAAAAAGATTTTGGAACATGCTGAATGCAGCTTTGTATGACCATTCTTCTGTCGAAGAGAAATAGATGACCCCACAAAGACAAGCTGCGCAGCTCTTCCCTTTCTGTGTTGAAAAGGGTTCATACCAGCAGTTCACCAGCTCGATGGTCCCAATCCCACCGCTCTGAGCTTCATAAATTCGGGTTCTGTGGGATCCCTGCTTGCAGATCGCCCACGTCAACGGCTGGATCCAGGAACGGCCTTCTCCCCTCTGGAATCCGTTTGCTCTGCGCTGCACCAGAAGGCACCCCATCCAGCAGGGTTCCCGGGCACTTCTTGTAGCATTTCAAGAAGTGACGAACACTGTGGGGCCGGGGCAGGGAAGCCCCCTCCATCGACCCGTTCGGACCCATCCTAAAAGCTGCAGTGATAAAACTGAGGCTGTCTTCTTTGGGCACGTCAGGCGAAGGTGGGACTCCCCATAGAGGACGATCAGGCTAGCAAGAGTTTGTTTGTTTATTTATTTATTTTTCGATTTATATCCTGCCTTTTTCCTGCAAAGGGCTCAAGGCAGCTTACATCATCTCTCCTCCTCCATCTTATCCCCACAACAACAACCCTGTGAGGTAGTCTGGGCTGAGAGTCTGTGACTGGCCCAAAGTCACCCAGTGGGCTCCATGGCTGAGCGGGGACTCGAACCCAGATCCTCTGAGTCCCAGTCCCATGCTCTTAACCACCACACCACCCAGGCTCTCCAGTTGCAAGCAGAAGAGGAGGAGGAAGGCCGAATAAGAGACGAGTTGACTCCATCAAGGAAGCCACAGCCTTGAATTTAGAACCGCTAAGCAAGGATGCCATGGATAGAGCATGGGGGGGGGGTCATTCATAGGGTCACCATAGTCGGGGGCGACACAGAACAAGAGCAGTGGGGTCCCAGTTGGTACCAAGCTAAAGTGTTTCTCCCCTAAGCTTAATTGGTTGCAAGTCTTTGCAGCACGTGGAGCTAAGGGTTAACCCTTTTTTCTCCAGATTAAATCCCCCATCCCTGGGAAATTGGCCCCTGCATGGCAATTAAGCTGAGGATAAAAATGTGCTTTGGCACCAGGCCACACTCCATATTCTGGGAAAGAGAGCCAGGGCCCTGGAAAACTTATACGTGGGATGTTGATTATTTATTTAACTCCTATACCAACCAACCAAAGCTCTCTGGATACTTTACAACAGTTCCTTAAAACACAATGGAAATGTTTGGCAGAATGTTTAGTGGAAATGTTTACAGTCTGACATAGATTGCAATGCAGTCATCGATGGCAGAGAATTAGGTTGCAATTCCACAGAAGAAAGGTTCTGAAACCTATAAGCCTTTGTTGACATGAGATTCTGGTTGAGCAATGAAAAGGAGATTAAGTTTATGCATTGTGATGGAGAATTAGGAGGATAATATGAAACGGGGTACTCAGGATGCCTCCCTCTGTAAACAAAGGGCTTTTCTTAGAAGATACTCGATATCTCTGGTTATTTTCTAGTGTTAAAAAGAAGTAAACATGAAAATGCTCTGAAAATCCCGTGTGTTTCTGGCATTTAAATCCCAAACGTATTCAAGAACATAGTCTTTCCTCCACACATCGAAACCTCTTTGCTCCCACTGAAACCCCAAATGACACACTGCTGTTTTATAGTTCTAATTTGCAATGTTTTAAGTGGATTACTTACAAGTAACCTTTCTCTAGGATGGTCAGCTTGGGGATGGAGAGTGTCTTTACAGCAGCTGTGGAAATATACTGCAGAGTCCCTGGCATGCAAACAGACTCACCAGAAATGCACAACCACCGTCTGATGCGAATGCTGCGTTAGAAGAGCCGAACTGGATCAGAACAAAGGCCTATGTACAAGCATGGACCATTGGTCCTTTGTATTCCCTCCCATATGCAGGTCTTTTTCATTCTCAAATTCTTTCTAGTTATAAAGACTTTCATGAATTTTGGGAAATTCTTATGGAAAAAAATCTGGAGTCTCACCCATCTGCACTTCAAGCCCATCACGAGAAGGCAAGACTCGTCAGAGAAGGCAGAATCATAGAAGAGTAGAGCTGGAAGGGGCCATGGAGGCCATCGAGTGCAACGCCTGCTGTTGCAGGACACCAAGTCACACCATCCCACTCAGTCATACTAGGAAGTTGAGGCAGAAGAAGCGGGGGAAGAGCCCAAAATGAGATGGACGGACTCCATAAAGGACATTCAGAAAGAAACTGGGCAGCCACCTGAGTGGGATGGTGTGACTTGGTGTCCTGCAACAGCAGGGGGTTGGGTCCAAAGGTCTTCCTGGCCCCTTCCAATTCTACTCTTCTGTGATTCTATGATTCTGTGAAGAATTTGGATATTGGAGGTAGAAAATTCTAGTAAGTCAAAGGCATGACATAGAAACAGAGAGAGTCAGAAGGGGTCTCCCAGGCCATCTAGTCTGACCCCCGGCTCCAGCCGGCTCCATTCATGACATGCCCACCATGTGCACGTCCAGCCTCCTTGAACACCCACACCGATGGGGCCTCAACCACTTCCTGTGGAAGCCCATTCCACGCCCTCAGGGTCCTGACTGTCAGGATGTGCTTCCTGGCATCTAAATTGAACCTGGGTTCCCTGAGCTTTGCTCTGTTGGAGCGCGTCCTGCCTTCCTCTGCAGGGGAGAACAGGCCTCTACCCACCTCTGTGTGACGTGACAATTGCGTTAAAATTTAGCATGCATGAAAATTTGCTGCAGTGACCATTTGGTGTGGACAGTAACAGCAGGATTCTGGCCTCCATATGGTCACTCACTGCAGGGGCTGGATAAAAACCCATCCTCTTGATTCAGGCCAAAGGTGAAGGCAATGACCTTCTCAATCCATGGTAATGCAGGGGTTACCTCTGGGGTCTCCCTTTGAAGTTCCCTCATGCAAGGCCCCTTTAAGGTCAGTAGCCCAGTGTCCAGGGAGGCTGACGTGGCTTCTGAATTTGCCCCCGATGCCAGCCACTGGATCCGGATCCGACCGCAGAGCGGAAGAGCAGCGCATATGGGCCGCCGCTCCTCTCAGCCACCAGAGGGCGCCCCGTCTCCACTTTGGCGGGCGTCGATTCAGCCGCGCTCCTGGCTGAGTTTCTCTTGCTAAATAGCCAATTTGCGGAAAGAATTTTGCGGGGGCGTCTGCATCTTAAAGCCAGGAGCTGGAGGACTGGAGCGGGAAGCAGGGGGTCTCGCAGCCCTGCTTCACACACGGAGCGCATGCCAGCAGCCCTGCTTTCCTCTGACTTTTCCTGCTTCGAAACGTTTTAACTGCCAGGTACAATCATCTCTTTAAAGATCAACACCAGGAGAAGTGTGTTGCGTGGATGTTTGTGTGCATGCGCACCATGTATGTCGTGCATGTGAGAAGTTTTCCAGGGTGGGGATCCTAGAGAAGAGGCAGGACAGCTGCTTTGCAAGCCAAAGGCTGGATCCCAGCATCTCTGGGAACGGTTTCGGCAGAGCCCTGCCTGAAACCCCCAAAAGCCGTTGCTGCCAGTCAGTGCTGACAATACTAGTCTGGCTGGACCAAAAGACTGACTGACTATTAAACAATTTCCGATGTTCTCAAGTTTTTCCAAAGGCGAGCATCGCATGGAGAACGTGGGCAGGGAGAGATTTCCCTCCCTCTTTCAAAATACTGTGATTTGGGATCATCCTATGAAGCTGATTGGTAGGAGATTCAGAACAGACAAAAGAAAGGACTTCTTCACACAGCTCAGAGTTAAACTATGGCATTCATGGCTTTAGAGCTTCCCCCCCCCCCCCCCCCCCCCACCCCCCCCCCCCCCCCATGAGTGAAAGCAGAATGCCTCCTGTGTCTTTGAAATAAAACTCAATAAATATCTAATCTCTCCTCCTTGATTGTTGTGCCCGTCAATCAGTAGCCAGAACGGGTGCAATCAGGAAGGGAAAAGGTTATCAACTGATTTGGAAGGATCCAATGATGCTCTTCAAGAGGACAATCCCACAAATGCCCTTTTATCTGTGGTATCTGTGCAGAGGATGATTCTCCACTGCCTTAGGGAGGCTTCCATGAACGTGGACGGCCCACCCTTAGCAGCAGCTAACGCCACGACCATCTAGAAGCACAAAACTGGTGTGTCTACCTTAATTCACGGCTTTTCTAGGTGAGGCTTATATTGTGCACTCATGCTAGTCTGCAGGTGCTTCAAGGGGCGTTATCCTCCTTCAGGGCCTCCCCTGCACTTTGCAAACCCCCCCCCCCGCCATGGCTTTTTTTTAAATACTGAGCAAAACCTGGTATTATCTGTAAATGGCTGCATGAAACCTCCGTCGGTTGCTGCAGTTCTGTTTTACCACAGCGCCACCTAGTGGTTGTGCAACAGAACACAAAGAAAGGCCAGGAAAGAAAATATTGAGGTGGAGGTGCGGGGTGGATAACATGTGTAAAGGAGCCCATCGTAAGCCTGCAAAGATCTGGAAGCAGAAGCCGTGGGTTGCCTCGTGCAGAAAAAGCTTCAGAGTCCACAGATGCTGTGGAACCAGCCATCTCACAGGGAAGTAGCCAGGACTGACTGGATCAAGGCCCCAGGATGTTTTGATAAGCACGGACACCACTAAAGTCATCTGCCCCCTAACACACACACACACACACACACACACACACACACAGAATTCCTTCTTCGCCCGGAGCTTCGCTTCGCAGAACCCGGCTGGCTGAATTCTCCCAGTCATAATACAATGTCATGTGCTATATATAAGGCAGAGCGAGGCAGAGATGGATCGGCACAATGGCCAGCATGTTTGGACTCTCTCTGGGGGCACAAATACGGGATCTTGCAGGATTGCCTGCACTTGCGAATGTATCTCAGTGTCACCAGAAATAGCTGATGCAGCTGAAGCAATAGGGACAGGGAAATGAGATGGTACGTTGATATTGATGGCACGGCATTAAATCCAGGAAGGAACACTGGAGTTGTGTATGATGTCACACACACACACACACACACACACACACACACGACATGGCTTGCTTCCTCCCATTTCTAGTGGGTGTTGATTTTGTCCCACTAGAAATGGCACCTGTCACCCGGCTTTGCTTGTGACCGATTTGAGTCCACAAGTGCTCCGTCTCACACTCACATACCACTCAGCACGCGGCTTTCTTCTCCCGCAGCAGAATTTCTCTGCGTATCATGTTGGCGACTCCCTCTGGATTGTGCTCTGTCTGCTCACAGCAGGGAGTGAGGTGGACACGCAAAGAAACTTGGCAGCAACACTTGCTCTTTGCTTGCACAGGGTGCATGAATGTGGGTGTTGCTATGGACGGACCCGTCTGCTCGTGGGGTGGAAGAGCTCTTTGTCTGGTACAGCAAAGCCTTCCATCTCTGCATCTCTGGCAGAGTCAGGCACTCCATGCTGCCCCATCAGAGCAAAGAAGGGTCACTGGCACGCCAAAGCATGCTCCTGCCCTCCTATAGCCCCCCCAAGGAAGGGGTCTGTCCACTCCACCCTCCTAGGGGGCTGCCCCCCAGCAAGGAGGACAAAAAGTTAACTCATTGGCTCTTGGTTTGCTCATTTCCCAAGCTTCAACCCATACAGACTGCAGCACTCCAACAGGTCAGTGACGTCTGCCCCTAGAGGTTGAAGGTGGTACCGCAGGCTTCAGTCATGCTTAAATTAATTTATATTTGCGCTTTAAAAAAACCAAGCAATCCTGAGTTGCATAGCCCTGTGATCCCTGCAGCACACTGCCAGGTTTCAAGTGTTTCAGTTTCACAGTCCTGGTGCTCTGCTGCTGACAGACAGACGGACAGAGAGACAGCCCTGCTCCCTTTTTTAATATGCGCACTCACAGTCTTGTAGCAGTTCGGTACATCAGGCACCCCCGCCCCTCGCTACTCGCCCATATGCGAGTCACCGAAGGATTCCCATGTAGGATTTTCCATGCTGTATAGGGAAATGCTCTAAGCAGCCCATGCGCTCAGGAAACGAAGCCTTTGGGATTAACTGAAGCCCCACAAAGCTCTCGCCTCGCTTCCGATTCCCCCTCCCAGTCCCCTGCTTGACTTCAAAGAGAAACAGGGCCCAAAATAGTCATTGCTTCATGTCCCAGGAGCTTTTTTGGAAGAAGGTTGGGCTGATTGATGGTACCCTTTGTTGACCTTTGAGGTCAGGGGTCAAGAATTTGAACCCAGCGTCAGCTCGATTCCAACAATAAGCATGGCCAGCTAGTGCGGGCGGGTGGCTGTCTTTCCGAAATGCCGGCCCTCCAGATCACAGCCAAATCCTTTCTGACACAGGTGCGTGATTAGCCAGACTAACTCTTGGGTGCTTTTTGTAGTACGTATTTTGCAGATCTTCAAAGCAGGTGGGGCTGGTTCTGCTGTGGTGGGAACGGGTGATGTGAGTCACGTGGGCTGCAACTTGAAAAGCAACCCATTCTTATCTGAACCCGAAAAGGTCTCCTTTGAAGCCTTCTTGGACAGCAGGCGTGTTCCTGATCCATGAGAAATAACACCTCCAAACAACCCTTTCAGGCTGAGCTTCCTCCAGGACAGGGTAGTTCTAAAAACACACACAGATTGATTTTTGAAATGCCAAGGGCGACTTTGTGTGATCATTTCTCTGCCCAAAGTAAAAAGACGAGCTGTCGAAGCACGCTGGGAATAAAAAGCTATCCTTGCAGCCGTTTCTGTGTTGAAAAGGGTTCAGGCCCAGCAGCTCCAGCACAATGGTCCCAATCCTTCTGCTTCGGTCTTCATCAGTGTAAGTTGTGTGGGATGCGCTGTTTGCAGGTTGTACACATCAAAGGCTGGGCAGAGGACCTGCCTCCTCTACCCACTCAAAGTGACTCTCCAGCTTTCGGGGATCCCCCCATGCTGCACATGGCTCACCCCATCATCAGAGTCCCCTGGCCCTCCTTAAAGCATTTCCAAAGGTCTGCCGGGATAGTGGCAGGTGGGAAGGGACAGGAAAGCCCAGTTCCACCCACCTATAGGAGCACACCTACCTCTGGATCCAACCCCAAATCTATCCTGACTCTTTTAAAATGGCAGAAGTATAACAACAGTATTGAATTCCCAGGCACAATATATGGATTTGGGGCAAGAACCATACTTACACCTCTGGCTAAAATGTATTCCTCTCCCTTCCCTTTTCCTTTTTCCTTGTGTGCCGTTCCCTTTTAAATTGTAAGACTGTCTTATTTTGTTGATTATAGGTAAGCCACTCTGGATGGGAGCCTTCCCCCTACTCCCGGCTCAGGAGTAGGAAAGAAAGCACTAAAAAAGTAGAGGAAA
The DNA here is from genome assembly GCF_004798865.1 of Varanus komodoensis. Lineage (NCBI taxonomy): Eukaryota > Metazoa > Chordata > Lepidosauria > Squamata > Varanidae > Varanus > Varanus komodoensis. Next base: position 2,256,303 of record NW_025336259.1, read on the forward strand.
CAAATAGGAGGAAGAAACCGAATGCTATTGTGAGAAATACTAAAAAGCCCTTCCCACAAATTTGGCAAGCGGTTCTTTACAAAATGACACTTCTCCACCAGTCTGCTGACGGCAGGATTAATTGCATCTCTTTGGCCAATGACACAATGTTCTGCTGAACGCATTTATGCATTCGAGACCAGGAGTGCGTCAATATGTTCTTCTGGGCTGTTCCAGCAGCAAGGAGAGATTCTTGGTGGGCGAGCCATCAGATGCGCAAGGGGAAACATTGGAAGGACCCAACCTCTGGGTCTCAGGAAATCAGTTCCTTGTGAGAACCACTAGCCAAACCGGTTTTCCTACAAGACGAGAGCCAGTGCTTGCAGTGTTTGCTGCCACTGCCCTTGTTTGTGGGGAGCAGGAAGGGAAACCCGGAATCCCGGAAACCCGGAATCACAGCACTTTCAAAAGCTGCAACTCAGGGGCCTGCAGACTCCCTGGAGAAGACAATCATGCAAGAGAAAGTCCAAGGTGGAGAAAGAAGAAGACCGAGTATTTATTTATACACATATTTCTAGGCTGCCTATAAATCCCAAGGACTTCCAAAGTGGCTGTGAGAGGGATGGACTCAAGCCAGTCACAGCCTTGGGTTTACAAAAGCTGTCAAGGACAGAAGATTTTTTTGAGGTGGGGTGGGGGGAACACTCATTTATAGGGTCAACGTAAGTCAGAAATGGCTTGGTCGCACATAACCACAACAAGAAGTCAGAAAAGAAGGTAGTGAACAATTTTCAGCCATGGTCAAGAGAGGCTGCATTCAGACAGACAGGTTAAAACCCCTGTCCAATGAAATTGCAGGCCAAAGCGGTGCTTTTTAAACTCGCTTCTTTGTGGAAGGCAGTCCTCTGTTGGAAGGCACCTTTTCCCCCCTCCAAAGGGAGTTTAAAGTTCCCCGGGCAGCACAATTCCTAGTGGGGAGTGGAACCTGCAACTCGGCACCAGCCGGCCTTTATTGGCAGGGATACGCGCATTCTCTGCCCCCCCCCCCCGCCCAGAATTCCTTTTCCCCCCAAACTTAGCTGGAATTCACACAGTGACTAGAGGGAAGGGAAGTTTCCCAGCAAAAAGTTGTTCTCTGTTGTGATTTATTTATTTATCTATTTAGAAATTTCCTAGGCCATCCCTTATCAAGGTCTTGGGATGGTTTCACAATGCAAAATGTAAAATAAAACATTGCATCCTAAAAATTCAACGGACAATAAAACCCCCATTAAAATAATCAGCTCTTAAAACATTGAGAAAATAAAGAGGTTTTGACCTGGCGCCAAAAATAATAAAGTGATGGTGCCAGGCGAACCTCTCTGGGGAGCATGTTCCACAGTCGGGGTGCCACCGCAGAGAAGGCCCTTCTCTGGGTAGTCACCCTCCTAATCTCCTTCAGGGAGGGCTCCTGGAGAAGGGCCTCTGCCCCAGATCTTAAGGGGAGGGCAGGCACATATGGAAGGAGACGCTCCTTCAGGTAACCAGGCCCTGAGCCGTAACGTAGTCTTCGGAGGTGGTTTCTTTTGCCTTACCAAAGACCTGCTTCTGCTGGAGATGAAAACAGCTAGAACTGGTCTGTTGATATGAATCAACAGCCCTGCTTGCGAAGGTGGGCAGTCCTTGGGGTGTGACAACAGAGATGGCCATGATAAGCCCCTACACTTCAGAACTGACCCGACCCATGAGAGGTGCCACATGCTATGAGGTCCAGATACTTCCGCTTAGTCACGTATGGCTTATTCTCTGGTTTGTACAAATTGGATCCCCTTCCCTTTTCCGTGATGCTAAGTGGCTGACAGTGCAAAGAAAGAGTAACGTCCATCCCTGAGGCGTTTGGATGGGAGGGAAAACCTGGCCTCATCCGTGCCCCTGCCATGCTCCATCTGCTCCTGAGCCGGAGGTTTTCCTCGCGGAAGCAGCTGCTTCTGGAAAGCCGCTCACCTGGTTGGTTTTCCCCGCCACGCTCCGGAGGGCTGAGGCAGGGGCTCTGCGGGAATTTAAGGGGGCAGGCAGCATCGAAGGCCCCGTTCAGCCCAGCGGCGGAAGGCCAGGGCAACCTCCCCCGCAAGCAGAAGGCTCGAACTTGCCGCCCGTGGAGACGGGGCCCTGGAGTTGCTCTTTCAAGCAGGAGCCTGTCCAGGCCACACGGGTGCTGAGGGGGAGGCCTGCCCGCTCCTGGGCTCTCTGCCTGCCCAGCAAGCACGAGGGAGGGGATTTGAGGAAGAGAAGCCGCGGAGCTGCGAAGAGAGCCTCACAAAGGGAGCCCACGGAGGACGCCCTGCCCAACGGCCCGCGGGGCCCAGTGCTGCCCCGGCCTTGATCCACCAGCATGCTTTGCTGGACACCATGAGTGGTCCGTGTCCACAGAGATGGCTGCGTAGACACCCGTGTCCACAGGCATCCTCTGCACGTCAGTTGCGGCCTCTAAAGTTGGCTCGTTGGGTGAGCAGCGTGTGCTCTTGAAGTCACTCAAGGCAGACTGAGCCTTCCTCAGCCAGCTGGACTACCATTCCCATTCTGCCCAGCTGTCGTGGCCCGTAGGCAATATGGACAGTGGTGTCTGTAGCCAACCCACCAGGCAGGTGCCGGGCTGGGGTGGCTATCTTAGCAAACAGTGGTACGCAGTGGCATGGTGTCCCTTTCAGCTGCTCCTCATGGGCCCATTGCTGGATCCCAAGAAGAAGCCCCCAGTGCAGGCACAGTGTCTCTGCACCGAGGTTCCGTATTTCAGCTGTAGGTCTTTGCAGAGTCTTAATTCTGCATGCAAGACCGAGTCCCATTAGAGACTTTGCAGTAACACAGGGATCGCTCCCCACGGTCAGATCAAAAATGCCATCGCACTAAGACTGCACGTTGTGCCTCTGCTGATGGTGTGCATCTGTCCTTCAGCCGTGCAGAATCGTCAATAAAACCGTGGTCCTTTCCCCCAGCTGTTGGGCATTTGGCAGGGCTGAACCCCTGGAGGGGGAGAAGAACCCCCGAACATTTCTTGGCAATGAAATGGAATAGCAAATGCAGTGGAGGAAACTTGGCAAGCTGCCGAGGGTTCCCTGTAAAAGGAAAAAGGTGGGATGCAGATGCCATGGAAGAAGCAACAGCAGAGACAAAAAGGTCAGACGAAGAAGAGCAGCTGGGCCTCCCTGTGGAAACAACGGAAAATAAAAGCAGATGTGATTCTAACAAGCAAACAGCCAATACGAATGTAGTTTTAATCACAAAAAGAAGTGGGAGCTGCTCACCAGAATACAAAGATGTTGCACATCTTTGCCCCTGAATCAAGCCAAGAAATTGTGCAGCGCAACTGGGCCATTGGTGCCCCACTTGGAAAGGGACCGAGTGGGACCAGTTTGGAATCCGTGGGATTCCGGCTGAAACAGTTACGCTCTGGGGCTCAGAGCGCACAGCTTCTGTGTTCTGTGGATTACCCAAGACAACTTCCCAAGGGTTTCCTTTCCATCCAACACCCAGTTAAATGTTACCTTGATATCCCAAGCCTTTGATACCTTCTCAAAGGAGTTGGTTTCCCTTAAGGCTTCCTTGTTATTCCAGAAGGGGGCTGGAAGGCCATAGAAAGAAGGGTCCTATGTGGGGTGAGCGGCAGGTTGTTTTTATATCTCTGTGGCAGGAGAGATCTAGGTACACAACTGGACCCCCTGTGGACTTCCCCTTCATCCTCACAAGGATGAAGAGGTGTTGACCTGCCCCCCTCTCCCCCCTTTCCCAGAAGGGTCCATCACCAGCTCCAACTCCCAAACAGAAAAGGAGCCCCAATGTACAGAAAAGTTCCATCTGCTACTGCATATCCATGAATTTGTCTGGTTAAGACAGCCTCCAGTGCCAATACGTTCAAAGACATCCAAGGAAATTGAGTAGTTTGAGGGGATTACACGTCCCAGCTGTTTTACTGGTCTACCTTGTATTAGTATTACTTTTATTATTATTACATGACATTTATATCCCACCTTTTTTCCTCTTGTGAGGAACCCAAGGTACCTTACCTAGCTCCATTTCTCCTCACAACAACCACCCTGTGAGGTAGGCTAGGCTGAGAGTGAGGAACAGGCCCAAAGTCACCCAGTGAGCTTCATGACTGTTGTCTGTTTTAAAATGCTCGTGTTTTGGAAATTTTAATGGTGTTTTATTGTACTGTCTGTTATATGAACTGTTATAAGCTGCACAGAGAGCTTCAATTGTTCATTGAGGCTGGAATACCTGCCTTCCTTTCTTAGGTTCTTTGACATTATGACTGGGTTCAAACAACACGATAACCCACGTTATCGTGGGTCAACTTTGGGTTGAGTATGGGTTGTCACTGAAGCACAGGTCATTGTTGAAACTTGGGTTATCCTGTTGTCTGAACACAGCAGTGCTAACAAACCACAGTGCATTAACCCACAGTTCACAATGCAACTACAAACTATGGTTTCTTTTTGTGGTTTGTTCCTGGTTAACACACCATGTTTTTAGCATGACTGAGTTCAGAAACAGGATAAACCACGTTTCAGCATAACCTGGGATTCCACTATAACCCACGCTTGGTGGTTGTGTGTGGGTTATTGTGCTGTCTGAACCAGGCCAATAGCAGACCGAGACTGAACAACCCATCAAATAGGACCCCTTCAAACAGAAGGCTGCTCTTTGCCACCTCTGCAAATAAGGGACAATAAAGCTGGCAACCATAGTCACCCAATTTGCTTGTGCAGGAGTAGAGAAGCGGTGGCTCTCTAGATCTTTCTTGACTCCATCTCCCATCAGCCACAGCCAGTGGTGAGGAATGACAACACAGGTCCTCCTACACCACTAGAGCACTTCTGCCTGCATAGGAAGATGCTGTCCAACATTTCTTTTTCTCCAGATGCAAAAATAGGGTGACACAGAAGCAGGTCTTAGTATTTATTTCATTTATTATATTTATATTCCATCTTTTTTCTCCAAGGAACTCCAGGCAGCTTACATAATCCTCCTCCTCTCAGACGTACCTGCACAGCAGCCAGGTGAGGAAGGTTAGGCAGGAAGCCAGTGACTGACGAGAGCTTCGTGGCTAGAACCCAGGTCTCGGATTGAACAGCACTGCAAACCTGAGCATGAGCTTGGAGACAGGGCCATGTCTTAGTCTGGCTTGCTTGCTTATTTATTATATTTATATCCCACGTCTTTCCCACTGTGGAACCCAACGCGGCTACGTGTGGTTCCCAGGTGGTCTCTCCTCCAAGCTCAGGCCAGCCCTGGACTTGCTTAGCTTCAGCATGAGCGAGGCCTTCCGAGCTTTCAGCCCACAGTCTGGACCATACTAAACTTAGGGCAGACCTATTGAAATCAATGGCATTCAACTCAATAAGGGCTCACGGCCATCCCCACCAACTTCAACCGTACTATTCTGAGATGCAACAGTGGGACCAGCTGCCTGGAGAGGTGGGGGGCTCTCCCACACTGGGATCATTCAAGGGGAAACTGGGCAGCCCTCTGAGTGGGATGGTGTGGCTTGGTGTCCTGCAACAGCCGGGGGTGGACTAGATGGCCTTCAGGGCCCCTTCCAACTCCACTATTCTCTGATTCTATGAGATGGCAGAGTTGGGATCCAGCCCTGCACATGGTCTTGCACAGAATCATTTTCCTAGTCCTTAAGGCTCCGAAGAGCAACTTGAAATGAGTTTAGCTGTGTCGGGTGACAGCGCAGAGGACCAAATGCTATGTAAATGTATGGAAATGCATGCCAATATACTGCATAAATCTACACAGCTATCCCAGTCCTTTGCTCTTAGACGTTCCCAGGATGTTGGAGATGGCCTCCGCACTCCCCGCGCGATTCCACGGCTGTTGTGCCAGGAAGCAGGAATGGAGAGAGACCAAGGAACGCAGCTCTGACTGAAACCAGATAAAGCGAAAGCAGGCTAATCAGCTTCGGGAGTGGGGGCCCCAGATCCGAAAAGGGACTCGTCCCCAGATGCGGGCGTTTCTGCAAACGACGCGGGCCCTGCTTTTTTCCTGCCTGCTCTGCATTCGGGCTTTTTGTATGTGTGCGTTTCTATTAAAAAACAAAACCACACACCCGTGAGCTGACCTGTTATGTGGCAATCGAAAATAAAACCATAAATACAGTTTTAAAATGTGGGTTTTGCCAGAGCAAAGATGGGCAACTTTGCAGGCAATTTTTTAAAAATTCTAGAATAACTCTCTACGTTCCCTCGCCAGTTCTGGAAGCATCACACACTGGGAGAGAAGCATAAATGCCCCTGCCCATTTTATTTCCTGGAATCCCCCTAACTGGGGGAGGCAATACAAATAATGGAAAAATCCCCATTCAGTGATATTTTCGATTACAGCTCCCATAAGCAGTAGCAACTGGCTACTCTGGCTGGGGCTTATAGAAAGAAGTTGTAGTCAAAAGCATCCGGAAGGTCCAGCCTGGCCCAGAATTTATGGATCTTTGCCATGTGCATCTTCGGGGGTTTGGGGCATGATTCTGCATGTGATCCCTCTGGTATCAGTTGGTCTTACTCTCCGGTAAGCATGTAGGAGCTTCAGCTTATGCTGTAGGCAAACTACCCTTTGTTAGCAGTCCTATTTGCATTGCATGTCTCTGAGGATAATCTTTCAAAAACAGCAACTCTAGAGTAACTGTGCATTTATTTATTTAAAACATTTCTATGCCGCCCCATTCGCCGAAGCCTCGGGGCGGCTCACAACAAGCCTCGGGGCGGCTCACAACATGCATGGCCCTGATCCATAGTTGGACCAGTGTGCACAAGAAGGGGAGGATAGACACTGCCCCCCCCCCACAGTTATTTTCCCAAAACTTCCACCCAGGGGGTGGAGGGGGATATTTTGGGCACGTGTGTACCTGTGGATGTGTCCTGGAGAGGTGGGGGAAAGTTTGCAGTGCATCCAGAAGTCCTGGTGCGAATTGGGGCCACATATACTCGCTCTAGAATAATCAAATACATTTTATTTTTATTCCTAAACACATCCTAAAGTCCCAAGTTTGAGGCTCCTGAAAGATCCTGGCTCACGAGCTGCTATTTGGGAGGAAGGAGGGGCATTTCCAGAAACGCCCGTCAGGCAGTGGAACCTTTCTGCACATGATGCTTTGCTTGAGCAACTTTGGATGCACCCCAAAATCAGGCCAGGGGATGTCAAGGCCTTCCCCAGCCTCTGGGGACCCCACAGCTGAACCTCCTCCAAACCATCCATGTGGGATAGGAAGGGGTCTGAGATACTGCTGAACGAACCTTGTCCTCTCCCAGCCCCTTTAATGTACCTTGTGTCATATTTTTGGTTTGGTTGCAGCTGAAAAGACTTAAAATGTCAGACAGGGACAACGGCCTCTATTGAGCTTTGAGAAGCAGCTGTACAAAGCGGGGGGGGGGTTGGGCTCAGTTTAGCGGCTAATTAGCCATCGTGCAAGAGAGGGAATAAGCTTTGCTTTGAGGGGAGGGGTCATGCAGACGATCAGTGCAAAGTCAAGAACTGCATCCTTGCCAGATTTTTTCATCTAGTAGAAACTTGGCAGGTCAACTGAGGAAAACCATCCTGAAGTCAGCAGAAATGGGAACACCCAGGGGCTGGAACTCTGTCACGCTTTCCATACACTGTAAACACCACCTCCTGGTTTCCTCTGGAACCTGGCCGGGCAAATGAGGAAGAGACTTTTCAGTGGTGGCCCCTTGCCTGTGGAATACCCTCCCGAGAAAGGCCTGTCTGGCACCCCTACTATTCTCATTTTGGGGGCAAGCTAACTGCGAATACAGGGAAGGGGAACCGCATTCTATGGGCTGGATTGGGCCCAGAGGGGCTTTTCCAGTGTTCCAGTGAGGGCAGGACGAGGTCCCTCTCCGGAATAAATGGAGCCAGCTAAGCCTGGGCAATGAGCCCGGCTTTCTCTTCCTTCAGAGGAGAATTGGCTGCCCCTTTCTCCACGCGCAGGGCATCCTGCGCAGGAATGGCGTAACTCTTTGATTGGCTGGGCAGGTTCCCTGCACATGGCAATCGTTCAGCTGCTGGGAAAGAAGTCATCTTTCAGGCGGAAAAAGCGTTCTCCACCCCTGTGCTGCCAGTCGCATTTTAAACTTTGAGCAGTGTGGATTTTACTGTCCCTCTGAGTTCTGGTTTGCTTTGTAGGCTCTGGTTTAGTGATACTTCATGTTTGTTGTGTAAAATTTACTTCGGCTATTTCTGCTGTTCGTTTATGGGCTGGGAATATAAATTTATGCTGCTGAAGGGGCAGGAGAGCATAGAATCATAGAATCACAGAAGAGTAGAGTTGGAAGGGAAGGCCATTGGGTCCAACCCCTGCTGTTGCAGGACTCCAGTTCACACCATCCCAGTCACTGGGCTGTCCAGTTGCTTTGTGAATGTCTCCAGTGTGGGAGAGCCCCCACCTCTCCAGGCAGCTGGTTCCACTGTCGTATTTCTCTGACAGTGAGGAAGCTTTTCCTGATGTCCAGCCTGAATCTGGGTTGCCCAACTTGAACTGATTATTCTGTGTCCTGCACTCTAGCATCAGCAAGAAGGGATCTTGACCTTCCTCTCTGTGACAGCCTTGGAGGTACTTATGGAGGGATCTCATGTCCCCTCAGTCTTCTCTTCTCGAGGCTGAACATGCCCAATTCCCTCAGTCTCTCCTCACAGGGCAGCGTTTCCAAACCCTGGATCATTTTTGTTGCCCCCACTGGACCCTTTCTAAATTTTCTGCATCTTTCTTAAATCTCGGTGCCCAGAACTGGACACAGTATTCCAGGTGAGGTCTGACTAGTGTGAAGTATAGGGGAACTATTACCTCTTGTGATTTGGAAGTCATACTTCTGTTGATGCACCCCAAAATAGCATTTGCCTTCTGGCGGCTGCATCACGTTGTTGGCTCATATTTAGCCTGTTGTTTACAATCACACCGAGGCCTTTTCCTTTTTCAGTTCTGTTGAGCCACGTAGTCACCATCTTGTATCAATGGTGCAAGAAAAATTCGAGAACTGGATAGAGTATGCCAAGAAACTGCCGGACTGGCTCTTTCAACGAGATGATCCACATTGCCAAAGGACGTTGTTCTTAAAGAAGAGGGGTGCCTTAGTTCTCTCCCACCCAAAGTTTCCACAGCTGGTGAGAAGCACATGCCAGAGGGATCTGCTGGAAAGAATTACTCCGCTTCCTTCAAGAGCCGCTGATCAGGAGATCTGAGGCTGAGCAGAGAGAGCGCTGGAGCATGGACGATGCACAGGGATTCCTTTTCGGGCCAAGGAAAACAATTGACCTTGAAAAGGAAAGAGCCATTTCTGCTCAGTTCTGCACTCTCTTGAATACGCTGGCGCTCGGCTGCAAGGCAAGGAGCTCGCTGGGACTGTACATGCAGCTAGGCTCAGCGAGATGTTGCGAGATCCATTCCATCTGCGTTTTGTGGATTGTCAGGTGCCTATTGTGTAGACACACTTGCACAAATTTAGAGTTGTGCCAGTCTGCGCTCCCAAAAAAAGGACAGATTCCCCGCAAAATATATACAAATAACTGGAAAATGTGTATTTTCACACTGTGATAGAAAGGTACATTTTTGGTCAAAGTTGTGTGTGTTTTTCTGTGATAAATTTGCAGAACACTAAATAAAAGTAAAACACAGACCACAATATCCATGCAACTTGGAAAACGGTCTACGGGTAAGACCCCACAAGTCGAATTCATAGAAATCCAAACTCCTTTGAGACAGCACGGATTGTTTTCCAGGATCCCGAAGTACCGCTTCTTGGTGCCAGCAACCCTGGCCTGGCCCCCACGTTCTTGGCCTGGTGTCTCTCAGCCTAGTCCAACCTCATGCCGCGCAGGTGTTTTGGACTACAGTTCCCATCATCCCCAGCTGGCTTGGCCTTTGGCCGGGACACACTTTTCCTTGGCGTTCATCTACTGTTACATCCTCTTGGTGCACTGAGGCAGAGAAATGAACGTGACTAAGGGATCCGTGTGTCCAACTTTGCAGGAAACAGTTCTGTGTTGAAAGGGCAGCCCAGTCTAAGACTTGGTTAAAGATCAAGAGAAATGGGAAGGGACAGCAGGAAAGAGACTTGGACTTGCCCATCCGCAAATGGCAATCTCAGGAGGAGTTCCCTTCTGCACTAGCTGCTGGGGAGAATGGTCAGGAGGGTGCTTTTGCCTTTGGGTCCTGCCTGAGGGTTCCTGTGGCCAGCTGGCTGGCCCTGTGTGGACAGAACGCTGGACTAGAAGGACCCGATGCAGCAGGGCCCTTCCAATGTTCTCTTGACAACAGGCTGAATAGTTATACATGTCTCCAAGACAGGGGGACACGAATGCTTTCCTGTCCCAGCTGCACAAATTTCCAAATGTTTATGTACACAAATAACACAGGCAGTTTTTCGACTGGTTGCTGCTGTCTTTTTCATGCTCTTTTCTGGCAATAGAGAAAAAGCCACCTGGAACCCCACAGTCATGGCTATTGGTCCTGGTCAGGATGGGAATAGGCCATCTCAGGTGGCAGAGGGGGTAAACCTTTGCTCACCCGTTGCAGGAGAGCACGAGAAGAAGACCAGGATTGCATTCCTGCAGGCTTCCCAGTCATCCACCTCCTGGGCCATGTGTGAATGGACTGCTGTACCGTTTGCCTTTGGTCGGAGCTGTTGCGAGCCGGGGTTCCTCCTCCATGCATTCAAAGCCACAGACCGTTTTCCTCGCAAAGCTTCCTTTACTGACCCATAAGCGCAAACTACCCAGCACAATTCTCTGAGCCTGCACGGGGCCATTTGCTGAACCCAATCTGGTATTCACCTCCAGGAACTCTCCTTATGAGCACACCTGCCCCCCATCTCTTCCGGAGGGGCCGTCTGAATGCAAGCACGCCTCCTCTTTGCATGCCAGTCCTCTAATTGGGGGACTCTCCCTGCTGGTGGCATGTCAGGGAGAGCAAGAGCCGGGGCTGCCTGGCCAGCGCCTGAAACTCCCCTGCTCCGGGTCCCCTCCCGCCAACTGGGCATCCTGGCTGTTCCCAGGGACTGCCTGCCCACCCGGGGAGTCTGCCCTTGAGAACGGCATCTCTGCTTCTCCGGCTCACCCCAGTTCTGCCTCACATTCTGAGTCCGATTCCTCTGAAATCCAGCCAGCAGTCCGTGAGATCACGTGCCCAAAGCGGGACGTAGCAGAACTCTGCTTATGCTCTGATGCAGCTCATTCCAAGGAAATGGGGCAGAGATCTTTCTACCTGGGACTTCAACTGGGACCACACGCTCCAGAATCCCCAGTAGGAAAAGCTATTCCGTGTATGGTTATGACGATCCTCCCGAGGATCCAGCCCTCTTCTATCCATCGGACTTTCTTTGCTCAACCCTTGCTTAGGAAGTGGGCAGAAAGCAACTTTCTTCCACAAATAAGGTTACGTGTGCAGAAAGGGGATGCAGCATGGAGCATTCACATGGTCTCCCTTCCCAGCAGGCACCCACACAAATGCCCAGCATGTTTTCCAAGACATCGGACACACGGCCACAAGAAAGCGGGCTGGAGCTTGGGGAGCTGAGCCCTGGAAAGCTGGTGCATTTCCATCCCCAAAGCAGAGTCTTCACACATGTCCGATTCTCGGTGTGTTCCAAAGTTCTCTCATCTGGGAATGATTCTGAAGGACAGAGTAATTCAGGATGTGCAGGCCAAGTCCCAGCTCAACGCTGCGCCCTAAGAGAGGAACCTCACCCCGGCAGAATGGATACTCCTGTTTCCTCGAGCGATCTGGGCGAATGCAGGACAAGGGAGACTCCGGAGTAAATGGCTCGACGTCTGAATGTTTTCCCCGGGGGGGCCCCCCGTGAGCATGCAGAGGCAACATCCACTCCCTGCTCCATGCTCCCCGGCAGCTGCCAGCATCTCTTGGCAGGTTTACAACCACACAGTCATTGTCCCCGGCATACCGCAGGGGCTGCTTGGAATAACAGCAGAGCAGCAATTAATGAATACATAAAATAACACCATGGTGATCAACTTTACTGCTGGCCCGTGCATATTTTTAATATTTTAATGCCTTAATCTGTTCATATCTTTGCATTCATTCTGGGAGGATTTTATTCCAGTTTTATATTGTGGCTTTAAGCCTGCGCCAGTTTATACCGTGTTTTTTCACACTGTATTTTTATGGTTTTCACTGTTGTGGATGGTTCAGAGAGTTTAGACTGCTGGGCGGTATAGAAATGTAACAGATACATAAAGAATAAAATAAAAATCCAGATATTTTCATTCTGATGTTTAGTGTTTTGCTTGTGGTTTAATTGGGTCGGGTTTGTGCCAGGTGGGTGGCATAACGATTTAAGTAATGAATAAATAAGAATTTAGGTCAGGAATAGGGAACCCATGAGAGGCTGCTAGACTACAACACCCTCAGCATTGGCCATTCGGGCTAAGAGTGATGGGATTTGTAGTGTTCAACATCTGGGGGCTCCCCAGTGAACCACTGCCTTGGGGCACCAGATACCAGGCCGAGGGGACGGCTGATCTTGGGGATATAGCTGTAGGCCATGGGACAAGCCCCCAAAGTTAGTCCTAGGTGTGTCAGAGGAACCACCACAGAAAGGAGCTCAGATTTCTATGCAACTTGTCCACAGATGCCACAGAAGATGGGCTTTCCCCGGGTCACGCAGTTCCCGTGGGCCAATTTTTGACCCTTCTGTAATTTTACTGCAATGCAGCCATAGAAAAACATAAAGAGTTTGTTTATAAGGGCTGAAAATATGCATCTCTGCCCACAAGCTCAAATGGAGAAATGCATATTTGGGGAGCAATCTGCCTATTTGGAAGCGATTGTGCATTTTTGGAAGTTCTTGTTGTTTGGTTGTTAGGTCATGCCTGTCTCTTTGTGACCCCACGGACCAAAGCACACCAAGTCCCCCTGACCCCATTGCCTCCCAGAGCCCGTTCAGATTCACGTCTGTCGCTTCGATGACGCTATCCAACCATCTCCTCCCCTGCCACCCCTTCTCCTTTTGCCCTCAATCCTTCCCAGCATCAGGCTCTTCTCCAGGGAGTCCTTCCTTCTCATTAGGTGGCCAAAGGATTTGAGCTTCAGCTTCAGCATCTGTCCTTCCAGTGAGTCCTTTGGAACTTCGGACTCCTCTGGAAGTTCTCATCTGTGCAAACGCGAACAAATGCATTTGCCCCGAATCTGATCCCATCAAGCAGTGGGCAACGCGAGTGGGAGCGAGGCCACCCATCTGCACGACACAAGCAGAGCAAAGCTTGCGCGACCCCTGGCCGGCCCTGCCAGCCTCAAAAAATAGCTTTAGGGGCACTGCTGGAACGTTCTCCCATCAGCAGCACGGAGGGAAGAGCCAGTTGCCCTAGGATGGGGCAACCCCGCTGCCCAACCAGTGCAAGGGGCGGACTGGGGCCCAGGTGGGCCAAACCGGGATCCTGGCCTTGCATTTCGCCTCCCACCCACCCAAATTAGGCAGCTGTTTCGAGCAGCAGATTTCTGGAGTCATGAAAAGGCAACAAACTTAGTAGCTTATTCGCTGTATGTATGTATATATGTTTTTTACAACCGGGGTGAGGTCTTTGTGGAATTTCCTACTCCAGCTGTCAAAATAACCGAGGGCACGATCCTATGGGGGTTTAGACAGAAAAAAGCCCCACAGCCATCTCTTGGCAGGTTTGTAACTCACGGACAATGTGCCTTGGCTTGGGGGATCAGGGGTGGCAGTGGGGAGGAGGCACCCCCTGCCGCTTGGCCTCGGGCAGCCCCCGGACTGGACTCAGCATGACTCGGCAGATGACTCAGCAGCTGCCTTGCCTGGCGGCTCTGTTGAGTCTCCTCCACCAGGAGCAGAAGGTCAAGGTAAACTTTGCTGCTGGAACAGCGAGCCTTTCGAGTGCAGGAAACGATCCATCCTCCCACACTGAACTGCCTTGACCTGTTGGTGGGTTTGCCATCCTTATCTCTGATTTCCACGGATGCAAACAAGGCTGATGTGGAGAAATACCTCTGGGAACTCAGGCAGAAAGCACCTCTCTCTGGATTCGGAGACCCAAGCGGTGCCGATCGCCCTTTTAAGGCCAGGGCCTTGGCACAGGGTGGTCAATCCCCAGGGTCTGGAGGGGGCATGCAGCCCATGCCCCTCGCCCCTGGAAGCAGCCATGACCGAAATCACAGCAATTCTGCTGGGGGGAGAAAGCGTGGGTGCTGGGGAGTCCAACCTCCTTCCAAGCAGGTTGAGGCTCCTGGGCACTCCCCCCAAACAGCGACAGCAAACTGCCCACCAATAATAAGATAACAACAAAATGCTATCAACAAAGTTTTCTGGCATGTTTTCTGTCTCCTGCATGAGACAAAGCCCTTTCTTTTCTCCTGGGTTTTTTATCCATCTAGTTCTAGAGTTTTGCAGCTCTTCTAATGGATTCCTGTGCTGTGATTTGTTTTGCATTATATTCTATTTCATTCTTTTAAATCCTTTATTGTAATTTATATTGTTAATTATTCAATGGCATTTTTATTTTGTTTTCTAAGTCTTTGTAATCCACCCAGAGAACATTGGAAATCTAAAACATCTAAATAACATTCAAAAACCAACTTAGAATAAAATTTGAATGCCATCAGCACGGACTAGAAATTGATTTTTTTTTTTTTAAAGAAGAACAAGATGCTGGATTATAAACTTCTACAGGATGTCAAATTTCTACATGGTCCCTTCTCCCTTTGTTGTTATAGAACCAGGGAGTCAAGTGTCAAAGAAATTAGATTAGCTAATAAAAGCCAATGGCCTCTTGACTTAGGCAGTTCTGACAAGTGTTCCAACTGTTACTAAAAGCAGTACCTGTTCGTGTCGTCATTCCTCGTCCCTGATTTTTGGCACTGGCATTATTGATTTCTGGACACTTGTTTTATTGCTGCTGCATTCTTCGGTTGTGTTTGTAAACAGCCTCATTGGCTTTTCAGGTGAAAGGCAGCCAATCAAGCATTTCAATTCATAAGTCAAAAAAGCAAGGTTGGGCAAACGAATAGCGGCTGGGCGCTTCAATGTAACTTCTCCTAGCCCATGGGATCCAACACCTCTTTAGCCTGGACGGGGACCAGGCTGGGCCAGGGCCTGTGGAGGGCCGGTGGCCACGGCGGTTAGAAGGGGCTGGGCCAGGTTTCTACGGGTGCTGCACCACCGGTGTCACTGACCCAGGACAGCCCACCCTTGTTCTGTAAGGCCCATGAGCAGGTGCTGGCTGCCCAAAATGGTCCCACTTGGTTTAAATTAGCCCAGAAATCGCCGTGACTTCCTGATTCGATGGCTGACGTTCTCCTAAAGGGAGGCCCCTTCCCACCAGCTCGGTTATTATACGCATTTGACTTCTCGGGGAAATTGGACTGCGGGGATGCTTTCCTCCCATCATCCTCAGCATCTGCTTCTGGGGGTGGGGATGTTCCAGACCCCTCCCCACATATTGCTCCTGCTGCATCCCTGGCCTTGCCCACTCCGTTCCATGCCTGCTCACTCACTCCTTCCAAAACACGAAACGACCCAGGTGCACTTGCAAAGAGGGCGCCTGCAAGGGCTGCCAGGCTTCCAGAGGCCTTGGCTGTAAACTTCCCGGAGAGCAAAAGAGCTTGGACATTTTTGGAAGAGATGCAGCCAACTTAACAGTTCAAGGACGGGGTTACATGCACCGAACTCCGGAAGACACAAACAGAACATTCTTCATCGGCCTTTCACTGGCTTCCCCAGCCTCGTGCCCTCCAAGAGCTGGACGGCTCGTCTGATGCTGTTCAGCATACAAGGAGGAGAGGAAGGGCAGATGGTCCAAGGGCAGTGTGGTGTAATGGTTAGAACATGAGGCATAAAAGAAGAGCCCTGCTGGTCTCATCCAACATTCTGTCCCCTTCCAGGGTGCCTGGCCTGTAAACTTACAGGCAAATGGAGGGCACCCCATTTCTTAAAGGAAGCTTGTCTCTTTCAGCTTCAGGAATACCTGATCCATAAGCTTCCAGGCAAACGTGACACTGTTAAACGCTTGCAACCGCCGCAGCTTCACCTCCTCCTCTGGGCCTGTTGTCATTCCAGTGACATTTTCCGTGCCTGAACTCTGCTCCCGTCACTTCCTGACTCCCATGTCAAGCAGCAGCTGCATAAAGACGGGATTGTGCCGAGCGGCCCGGCTTTCCGCCTCCTGGAAACATTACCCTCTCGGAGAGCCGTCCCCGCTGCGTTTTTCCAGCTGTAACCTTTTCCACGGTCAGAGGAGTTCCCCTCAGGAAGCAAGAGAAGCAGAGAAGAGCAACGCGGGGAGACTATTCTGAGCAGGCGGGAAACAGTCCAAGAGGGTTCCCCACACGGGCCGCTGCAGGTGAAAGCTAGTTCCACGACACCGAGGGTGTGTGGGCCGGGTTTGTCACGTGCCAAACAGTGGTGCACATCTCAGGATCAGACTGGGGGCACACGAATGTGATGCGGAGGTCAGAACACTGGGGCCCTACAAACATCACCCCCAACCCCCGTTTTCTAGAAACGTGCCGACTGCCCCAACTCGCTCCCAGCTACTAGCATCCTTCAGGCGGTTGCGACTGTGGCTACACCTGACACGACAACCCAGCCCGCCTGACCGAAGCGTGGTCTGCTGGTTTCTGCCTGCCGGCTGGATCCCCCTATTTCCCCTCTCTGGGGTGGTGTGGGGCTACCCCAGCCAGGAAGTGGGCTGAGGCGCCTTCCAGGAGCGGCAGAGCCAAACGGTGGCGCATCTCTCCCAGTCCAGCCCTCTGGTGGCAGATGGCGCCACCCCCCAGCCCGAGCCCCAGCCGGGTGGGCTCCACACCACCTCCGTGGTTGCCTTCAAGGCCCCTTCCAGCTGCTTTCCCTCTCTGGCATGGACTGCGGTGAGAAAGGGGCTGGTGGGGGGCGGAGTCTCTGGGAGCCCCCACTGAGTGCAGGGCCATCACCTTGCAATATCTCGGGCCCGTCGTGCTGAGATTGCCTGAGTGCAAGAGCCGGGACGTGGGGCAGGCAGAAGGCTGGGGCCAGGGTGCTGGTGCGGGGCCAGGTCCTGCAGCTTAGTAGGGCTAGAGGCGGGTGGTGTGGCCTGCAGCCCAGGGGCAGGGCCGAGGCAGCAGGCAGTCCAGTATCATACAGGTGAGGGAGGGCGCACGGCCCAGGAACGGAGCAGTGGTCTGATGCCGGGGAAACAGTCTTGCAAGGGTGGTCCAGGCAAGAGCGGTCTGGAGCAAGGCAAGGGAGCCTGGAGCACGGGAGGGGAGCCTGGAGCACGGGAGGAGAGCCTGGAGCAGGGCTGGAGCAGGGCAGGAACAAGGTTCTAGGCACGGTGGTGCAGAGGCCAGAGCACAAGGGAGCCCTGGAGAGCTGCGCCTGCGTGGCCGTGGCGAAGAACGGCACTGCCGGGAAGCCTTCTGCTGTTCTTCAGGACCTCCGGCTGCGCTGCCCAGCTGCTCTTCCGCTGCTCCCTGCTGCAGCCGGCCAGGGAGCTCCTGGCTCTGCAGGCCCTGATCCGGACACTGAGTGCCCTCCGTCGCTGCTGCCCGGAGCCCCAGCCCGGAGCCCCCCCCACCCACACACACACAGGTGGCAGCAGAGGGACGGAGGCAGCCCTGCAGGTGGGACAGGGCGGGGGGCTGCTGGCGGCAGCTGCAGGTGTTCTTCTGGGCCAGGTGGCACCCTGGGCCCACCCATCTGGCCACGCCCCTTCCCTTGGCTCCGCCCCTTTATCGCGGTTGCCCACCCCCTGCTTCTCCCAAGGCGCAAACACTGCCAGGAAGAATTTGGCACTAAAATACAGAGATGGTTTTGGTCTTTTTGGCCCAGCCCTTGTTTGTTTGTTTGTTTGTTTGTTTGGAGTTTTTGTATGCCATTCGCATGAGCCTCAGGACGGCTTCCAATACAATAAATAAACAAGCATATCAATAGTACATATAACATCCAGATTCACCCTGTCTGTAGAAATTAAAACCAATAAATAATATTAACAGTTATTAAAATATAGTTTAAATAAAAAGGTCTTGGCCTGGTGCCGAAAAACAAATAACGGCCTCTCTCCATTTTTGCCATTGGCTCTTCCCGCTGCCGGAGGGCGGCCCTTAAGCTCCTTCTCCAGCCTGGATGCAGCCACCCCGGTACAGGTGGCATTGCCCATTGGCAGAGGCAAGCCCCAGACTGCAGCAGGGCCAAGAGGCGGGGACGCTGGGAGCTGTAGTCCAAGAGCATCTGAGGCCTTATGGGAACAGCGGGAGGATTGGATTTGACGGAGGTGTGTTCATCGCCTGGGATATCTCGGTGCCATGTCTCTCTCCGAGAGAGCAAAGCGTTAGGAGATTTTCTTGAGACTTCTGAAAGGCGAGGGAATATCTGGAAGGGGGTCCGCCTTTCTCCCCCCGCCCCCCGGGAAGGACAATGTAATGTCAGTGACTGCAGCAGAAAAGCAAAGGGGAGGGGTGCACAGAGCCTGCTCTTTATGGACTAGCAGCATTCAGGGCTGGGGGCTACCCCCCCACTTCTGGGGTCTGATCTGGCTGCAGGCGTGATTAAGCTCTGCCTCCCCTCTTTTCTCAAAGCCTGCCTCTTTGTGATGGTGCTCAGGTCTCCCAACGGGCCTCCCATCTCCAGCAAACCATTCTTCTAAGGAAAACAGAGCCAGGAAGAGCTGCACCTGTGGAACTTCTCACTGCTAGGGGCAGCAGAGTGAGCCTGGCGATAGGCCACAGAGGTTCGGGCGACCTGTTCTGCGGAGTCCTGCAGTCCTGCCGAGGGCATTCCCCATCTCCCGGCATCCAAACCCCTCGCCTTCCATCTTCTGCCCCACAAGCCCTTCCCCGTGCAGAGAGAAAAATGCAGCTGGCCCCGTGCCTTCCATGACCTAGCCCTCTGCTCCTCTTCCTCGTGCGTGTCCACGAGCATGTCAGGGTGAGTCAGGATATGGGGATTTTCTGGATTTAGTGAAGGATTTGCTTTCCTCTTCCAGAATCGGAGCACTGTAACATGTGTATATTTGTGTGGGTTAGGAAAAGTTGAAGGCAGGAGACAAAAGGGAAGAACCTCACGGAAGCCCAGCCTCGAACTTGGACGAGCTGGTCATGGGCAGGTCATTTTGGAAGGCTTTCGTCCATGGCGTGACCCTAAGTCAGAGGAGACTTGACAGTCGCACATCGCAACAACAACCATTCGTGTTGTGCCCAGCCCTACTATCCTACGATTCTATGTACTGATTTATTTTCTGTAGCATCCAAAGCTCTCGGCACTTCGCAACGACATACTATATTAAAACATCATAAAAGTTAATAGTACAAAATATGGAACCAAATTTAAAATAGGAAAACATATAGTAAGTTGAGAAGACCCTATTAAACGCTGTTTAGCAGCTAGCTGGTCCCAGTAACTAACTGAATACCCTACAGTAGAGGACGGTCTTTACCTGGTGCTGAAAAGACCATACGGTTGGTGCCGGGGGGCCTCAGAGGGGAGCTTATTCCATAACTGGGAGGCCAGCCCTGAACAGACCCACAACACGTGTAGGTGATTTGGGGTTCTGTGGAGGGAGAGCTGGTCCCTGTGCCAGGAGGACGTGCCGAACAGCCTTCATTGTGCTGTGTGAACTCCGGCAGTGCCTTGTTGCTCTGAGAAACCGCCTACCCCAAAAGGTGCCAAACTAGGGATCAGTTTGTGATGCAAGCCCAGGCTGCCCTGGCCACCGAGGGCAAAGCTGCAAATGCCCCCTGCGCACTGTGGCCCCCTAAGGTCGGGGGAAGTAAGATGCCAGCACAGCTTGTTTCCCTCTGGGGCGGTATGAACCGGGCCCCTGCCTGATCTCAGACTGCACTGAGCTTCTGCAAAAAGAAAACGCTGGAGAAAGAACAACCAAGGTCTGCAGGATGTCTGCAGCCTCCGAAACTGTGGCTTGAGGGGTAAAGCAATCCCACCAAGCATGAAGAAAGCTGTGCAGTTATCAGCAACGGGGCCTTGCAGAAGTGGCATTTGCAATGGCAGATAACGCTCTTGTAAGGACCGCGTACACGGACGGGGAGAAGCAATTTACTTCCATTGCCTGTGCTGATAAAAACATGGAAAAGAGGATTAAATTTAGCCGGGTTGTTTGGAATGATATTCTGAGAGAGGGAGGGTCAACGGAACAGAGGAGCCATTTGCACTTAAGAAAATAAATACTGCAGACAAATGGCAGACAGATGTCTGCTAACGTCAAGTATGCCGGAAAAACTGAGCAAACCGAGGGGCTTCGTGGCACGAGAGGGCGTGTGCTCTGTTCCATGGTTCTGCCTTCCTCCCAGCAGGCACCCTCCAGATGCCGGAGTGCAACACCCATCAGCTCAGGCAGCAGGGTGAGTGGCCCTGTGGGCTGGGGATGCTGGGAGCTGTAGTCTGCAGCTTCTAAAAGACACTGGTATACTTGCACTGAGGATTTTCTGTTCTACGCAAGAGTAGCGATGATTTTGCAGGAAAAGCGGGACATCCCCTTTCCCTTGGAGAGAAGGGTCCCGATCCAGGTTGATGTTGGGCATCGTTGAACAGACATTTTCCCTCCCAGTCTCATCATACTGGGACCCAGTGGAGTCGCCCAGTGAAACAGCGTGGCAGGAGAGAATCCTGGAATCGTGCAGTTGGAAGGGCCTAGCAAGCCATCGAGTCCAACCACCTGCTCGATGCAGGACTGAGGTCACCCATCCAGATTGCAGCCACACCCAGCTCTGCTTAGCTTCCAAGCTGGGGCAGGATCAGGCACGTCAGGCTATATGGAATATCAGGCAAAAGAAAGTACTTTCTCCCACAAGGAAGGCATAATCCATTTGTGGACCTGACCAACTGTCTTGGGTCTCTGATAAGGCTGCAGTTCTTAGCTACAACATTTCGCAGAGGTGCTGGTGCCCACGGCACTGTCATCAGCCGGACATTTTGGAACTGAGTAACCGTTACGTTTTGGCTGTGAAATACCTTGCAGATCAAGACTCTCCGTGATTTCGGGCCTCCTGGGCCAGATGGCCAAGGTATCCATTGTGGGCCCGGCATTCTGACATCAACACGGGATCTGGCGATTGCCGCCATCTTGCTTCGCTTTAAAGGGGGACTAAACCAATCCTTGGCAAGGGGGTCTCTCAGCAGGATGAGCCTGACCTGCTTGGTGGGTCTTGGTGCCATTCTCCATGCTCTCCTTCTGAGCGGACCATGCGCTCTCAGGGTCCAGGCGCTGTGCTCCTGCTTCTCTGGTGATGAGTATTGGTGCGGCTGCGGAAGATGGGCAAGAGGCCATTGTTGCGTTCATGGCCTTCTTGCGGGCTTCCCGTTGGAGCATCTGATTGGCCACTGAGTCAAGAGGATTCATATTTATATTGCGATTTATATCCTGCCTTTTTCCTACAAAGGGCTCAAGGCAGCTGACATCATCTCTCCTCCTCCATCTTATCCCCACAACAACAACCCTGTGAGGTTGGTTGGGCCGAGAGTCTGTGACTGGCCCAAAGTCACCCAGTTGGCTCCATGGCTGAGCGGGGACTCGAACCCAGATCCTCCGAGTCCCAGTCCCATGCTCTTAACCACTACACTACACTGGCTCTGGATGAGTCCTTCCCCAAGGTGGCTCCCTTTATGTCCTTAGGCTGGGTGGGGCTCGAAGACCAACAGCTGGCCACAGGTTCCGGGGCCCCACAGCCAGGCCATGTGGTCCTCCAGGGCTTCGTTCGGTCACTTCTGCTTTTAACTTCTCCGTGAAACTGCCGAATGAGGTCCTCTTGGGATGGAGCACGTGGTGCCAACCAGGTGCCGTCGAGTTCGAACTCATCCTCTTTGTGTCGTGCCTGCAGAGCGGCCGTTTGGCTACTGGGCCCCAAGTGTAAGTCATCTTGTTCTAACGTCTGGTTCTCATTCTGAACGTCTGACTCTTTCTCACGAGTTGACGTCTCTGTCGAGCCGTCGGGCACGACACTTTGTTATGGTTGAATTCAGGAGAGGTTGAACTGGGGTTTGGCCTCATGAATGGACCACAGAGAGAACAGCCTATCTCCATGTGGTAGCTGGTTGGCAAGGTATGAGAAGCTGAGAAGATCGTGGGTAAGATTTCACCCTAGAAGTTCTGTGCTCGTTCCTGAGCTGGCCCAACTCCCTTTTGCCTGGGAAAGGTAAACCTTGGTTAATTATTCGCCTTTTTTCTCCCCACCACACCACTTAATTCTAATAAAACGTGAGATAAGAACCAGACCTAGGGTCATCCAGTGAGAGTGGGGAATTTGAACTAGGGTGTCCATGTGTCCTCTTTTGCAGAGGACAGTCCTCTGTTTGAAGGGTTACCCAGTACAACTCTGGTTTAAAGATTAAGGAACCCTAAAAGAGAGATCGGAGTGGGGGTTGCCCAGCGCAAACCTGGGCAGCAGGAGTCACAGACATCCCAAGAGAGGCCTGATCCGGCCATGTTCACACAAGTCTCAGTTGCCTCCTGGCCAGATGATCTGAGCTTTGGTTGCAGCTGCCTTTCAGATCTCTCCAGAAACTTTAGTCAGTCCAGTTACAAAAGGCACATGGCTCTCTCGTTTCAGTAGTTTCATGAGCTACCTGCCAAATTCTGGGCAGAGTTCCGAAAGCTCGTTGTTTATTTCTTCCATTATTTAGTTATTTATCATAACATGTATATTCTGCCTTGTCTCATCTTGCAAGAAACCCAAGGTGGCTCACGGGTTCTTTTCTTCTCCGTTTCGTCCTCACAGGGTTGTTGTTGTTGGGACTGGCCCAAAGTGTCCCACTCAAGCCCATGGCTGAGTGGAGATTCTCCAGAGTCCAGAACTCTAACCACTATACTACACTGCCCTGGCCTATCCAGCCCTATACAGATTGGGATCAGGCAAATGGAAAATTTACATATTAAAGCATTATCCGTATTTGTGTTCTGTAAAATTATGAACTGTTGGGAGCCACTTGGACAACTTTGCCTACTGGGCAGTCTAGAAATGAAATAACCATAGAAGGTAATACAGAAATGAAATAAATAAACATATTATTTTTACAGGGAGAGCATCTCAGAGATGGTGAGACAGGTGGTTTTAAGCCCCTTTGGTTAGTTATTCCTTTTATAACTTAATCTCCTCTTTGTAAAAAAAAAAAACAGACACAACCACACAAATGGCTGGGCTTTATTTTAGAATCACCCAGCCTAGGCTCGCTACTTGTGCGATGCTAAAAAGAGAGGGTGTTGTTGTGCATACAATCTGCACGTGTCAATGCATGTGTGCACAACTGCAATCTTAGAAATAATTACTGTAATTCAAACAGAAATTGAGGACATCTCAGCAGTGTGGGGGATACGGTAACCACAGTATTTTCCGGGTGAGGATTCGCTGAGGAATCAGCATAGCTCATTCAGCCACACGCTGAGATGACGACAACGTCTTCTTGGGGTCCAGCCCTCAATTCCCCATGCCTTTCTTTTCCTGACTGCATGTGTGTGTTTCTGGTTGCAGAACGTGGTCTCACAGCCCTTTCAATCACTCCAGATTAGAGTTTCCAGCACTTACAGTACGGCCCATCCATGGTTAGACATTAAACACCGCCCATTTCCTTGGCCATTTGCTTTGGCGTCTTTTAAATATATACAAAATTATGCAAAGACTCTAAGTACAAAAAATAATGTTTCAAATTATGTGAGACAGGTTTGCAAAGGTGATGATGGATGGCCGTGGGCAAATTTTCACATTGCACCAAAGATTTCCCAAAAGGGGGGAAATCTCCTTGGTCGTTTCAAAAGGAGACGGGTGCTTTCTCACTGAGCACTTTAAAATGGCACTTCCCACTGCTGAGTTCTTTCAGTCATGGAGGATAGTGCTGTAGTTAGCTGCTTCCCTTCACCGCTGTTCTTTTTTAGTTATTCTTTTCTTATAAATTTGTGTTAGAAGTATTCCGGAAAACAGACTCGCACAAGGACTTCAACTAATAATAATAAATTAAGATTTTATGAGACCGCTTTGTAACGGTGCAGTGGGAGTGTTGAGGATGTCTTTGCACAAGGGGAGGGGGTCCGCGTGCCTTTTTTTGTCTGCCCACCAGTACGCACCCTTTCTGGCAGCCCAAATGCAGAACTTTTTGGGTAGACCTGTTCTCCCCTGCAGAGGAAGGCAGGATGCGCTCCAATGAAGCAAAGCTCAGGGAACCCAGGCTCCATTTGGATGCCAGGAAGCACTTCCTGACAGTCAGGACCCCGAGGGTGTGGAATGGGCTTCCACGGGGGGCGGTTGAGGCCCCATCAGTGAGGGTGTTTGAGGACAGGCCGGACATGCACATGGTGGGCATGTTGTGAGCGGAGCCGGCTGGAGCCTGGGGTCAGGCTAGATGGCCCGGGAGGCCCCTTCTGACTCGCTCTGTTTCTCTGTTTCTGTGTTCTAACATGTACTGTGTGAATACTGTAAAAAGCTCTCAGAAGAAGTTGCTGAGAAAACTATCAGAGAAAGTACTATGAAAACACAGGAACATAGAAACAGAGAGAGTCAGAAGAGTCCTCCCAAGCCATCTAGTCTGACCCCCGGCTCCAGCCGGCTCCACTCACGACATGCCCACCACGTGCATGTCCAGCCTGTCCTTGAACACCCGCACCGATGGGGCCTCAACAACCTCTTGTGGAAGCCCATTCCACACCCTCGGGGTCCTGACTGCCAGGAAGTACTTCCTGGCATCCAGATTGAACCTTGGTTCCCTGAACTTTGCTCCACTGGAACACATCCTGCCCTCCTCCACAGGGGAGAACAGGTTTTGACCCACCTTCATGTGACACCCCCTCACGTACCTGGATGTCAGCAACAGACCCCCTCGGAGTCTCCTCTTCTCCAGGCTGAAGAGACCCAGCTCCCTCAGTCTCACCTCATACGGCTTTCCCTGCAATCCGGCCACCATCCCTGTGACCCTATGCTGCACCGATTCCAACCTGTCCCACAGAAAGCGATACCATGAAAAGGAGCCAGAAAAGGTAGCAGAAAAACTCCCGTGGAAAATACCAGGAAGAAAAAGTTACTACAAAAACATAGAATTGAGAATAGGTGATTCAACAAAATGGTGGGCATGTCGTGAGCGGAGCCGTCTGGAGCCGGAGGTCAGACTAGATGGCCTGGGCGACCCCTTCTGACTTGCTCTGTTTTCTATGTTTCTATGTTTTCTATGTTTTTAAAGGATTTCCCCCTGCATGGAGCAGGAAACTCCTGATGTTCCAGATGGATTCTGAAAAGGAAGAAGCGCTCGAGACCATATTGCAAATATATTTTGGATACTGGAGTGCACCAAAGAATTTCAGAAGAAGATCAGTGTGTGCTTTATAAATGACAGCAAAGCCTTTGACTGCGTGGCTTATGAGAAGTTCTGGATGGTCGTGCAGGGAGTGGGTGCGTCACAGCATTTGATTGTCCTGACGCATGACCTGTTTTGTGGACGATCAGCTACTGTGGGGACAGAATATGGAGAAACAGAATAGTTTCCTTTAAGCAAAGATGCCAAATGAAGTTATACTTTATCTCCTTACCTGTTCAATCTGTATGCAGAACATACCACAAGGAAAGCTGGATTAGGACCAGAGGAAGGAGTGAAAATTGACGGAAGATGTATCAGTATATTAAGATATGCAGATGATACCTTATTACCGGCAGAAGGCAACAGTTAATTTAAATGACTCCTGAGGATAGTGAACGAAGAAAGTGTAAAAGTAGAACTGCAGCTGAATATTACAAAAACAATCATGACTACAGGAGAATTAAACGACTTTATTGCCAACAATGTGAAACAGCGGTGAAAGGTTTTGCATACCTTAGCTCAGTCATCCATTGAAAGAGGAACTGCAGCCAAGAAATTCGAAGAAGGCTGAGACTTGGAAGGGCAACCCTGAACGAACTAGGACAGATCTTCAAGGATGTTTTACTGGAGACCAAGGCTAAGATCATCCACAATATTTATGCCCAAACCATTGGTCCAGTGTGAAAAGTGGACAATGAAGAAAGCTGAATTGATGGAGGAGAGCTTTGAGAATATACCGGACCAAGAAAAGGCAAACACCCTGGATCAAATCAAGCCAGAACTTGCCCTGAAAGCAAAAATGATGAAACGGGGGCTGACATCCTTCAGGCACATCATGAGAAGGCAAGACTCCCTGGAGAAGACCATCCTGCCAGGAGAGGCCGAAGGAGAAGGGGAAGGTCAGACATGAGATAAAGGAAGCCACTGCTTTGAGTTGAAAGACGCTGAGCAGGGCTATGAAGGACAGGAGGTTTTGGAGAGCAGTCATACAGAGTGGCCGGCATAAGTTGGGGATGACTTGAGAGTACATCACAACAGTGACTGTGGGAGAGGTGGAGAGTTAAGGTGAAGGGCAGGGAAATTGCACCTGGACACATTCTGCCATGGCCCTCCCAGCTCAGAGGAATGGGACACCCCACCACCATGCCGACTTAGAAAAAGGGACTTGGTATTTTGCAAGGCAGGTCACGTGGCCATGTACAAAAACATGCGGTCTCTGTTTGCTACTCTCTATCTTCAACTGACTTTTGACATGTCGCACATTCACCCTCGCAACCTTCTACAGGCACACAGAAGAAGGCGAGCAGAAATCTCTGGCGCCTTTCCCTTCGGCCTGGCTGCTCCTACCGCTGTCCCAGATTGCATTTACCTCTGGGCTAATATTCAGCTCGGTGATGCTGTTGTTCATCAGCCTTTCTGCCACGGGGCAGGGGAGTTCAAACCATGAACTCCCACGGCCTTCCCCAGCTTGTTGTCCATGCTTGCTGGGGATGAGAAAGGTTGTAACTCAGCACCCTCGGAGCCTGGCAGACCCACACTGGAGCAACCCCCGCCCCCCGGTCTCTTGGTCTGTCTTCCCAAACCACCAGTTCTTGTGACAAGAACCGCTTCTTCAGAAATGCCCCGGGTCTTCCCATTGACGAGCATCTTCTCATAGCCACTCTTCAGAGCCTCTCACGGGTTTCCAGGCCCACTTTGCACATCTGTAGAGAAGAACTGGCAAAGGACCTTCCTGGGTCAAGCTCAAGGGCCATCTGGCCCCACCTTCTGTCCGCACCGTAGCCAGCTGCCCACAGGAAGCCTCCAAACCGGCCAGGTGTGCGGCAGCACAGCAGCAGTGATACAAGGTGCTCCTGGTGGCCTACCGGGACTACAACCCCCATCAGTCCCAATGTGCATAGTCAGTGCTCAAGAACAATGGCAGCTGTAGGTGACTTCCCGCCTTGACTTCTGTAACGCGCTTTACGTGGGGCTTCCCCTGAAGACGGTCCGAACACTTCAATTGGTGCAAAATAGAGCTGCCAGGTTGCTAACAGGGACGGGGCGTTATGCTCACATGACTCCAGTCCTCCGTCAGCTTCACTGGCTTCCCATTGAAGTCCGGGCCCAATTCAAGGTGTTGGTGATGACCTATAAAGCCCTAAACAGCTTGGGTCCTGCCTACCTGAACGAGCACTTACGTCTGTATATGCCCGCCCGCCCCTTGAGATCTGCGGGACAGGCCCTTCTCCAGGAACCCTCCATGAAGGAAATTAGGAGGGTAGGTACCCGGAGGAGGGCCTTCTCTGTGGTGGCGCCCTATCTATGGAATGCGCTCCCCAGAGAGGTCCGCCTGGCGCCGTCGTTATTTGTTTTTTGGCGCCAGGTGAAGACCTTTTTATTTAAGCGTCATTTTAATTGTTAAAATATATGACCTGGCCAGGGCAACTTCTTCTTCCTTCTCTTTTCTCCTCCTATATTCTTTATTTACTTATTTTATACTGTTAATTTTAATTTTATATTATTATGTTTGTATCTCAGTGTATTTTTTTTGTATTTTTGTATTTAGTGGTAATTTATTATGTTCTATTGTATTTCAATGTATTTTATTGTGTTGTAAGCCGCCCCGAGGCTTCGGCAAGGGGCGGCATAGAAATGTTATAATAATAATAATAACAACAACAACAACAACAACAACAACAACAACACCAGTACAGCGATGCGCGCCTACCAGTGCAGAGGATTCTTCTTTTAACTAATTTTTCGTTGTGAAATGTCAGCGAAAGAAAAAGTCCCCCATTCAGCTGCATCCATCTGAATGTAGGCTCTTGAGCCAAGGGTCGGCTGGGGGATGCTGGGAGTTGTATTCCAACATATCTGAAGGGCAGCAGAGTGTGGAAGACCACGCTCACATGGCATGGAAAGGTGCGCCCAGCTTGGACTGGCAGCGGGAGAAGCGCTGAGACAGCCCCGACCGAACGAACGCCCCTCTTGCCTGACCTTTGCACAGAGTCGGGCATCTCTCCAGAGGGCCAGCTTATCGCAGCAGAAGCAAGGCAGAGCCTTGCACAATGCGGCAACATCAGGCTGAGGAAGGAATGCCCTACCATGACCCCCTAGTAACTTATTAATCAGCCAGTTTAATGACCTTATTATCTAGAAAAACAGTGCAGAGGTACGGCCCAGTTGCCTGGAACATAAACTTTGTGTTCATGTCATCACACCGCGGCGTTCCATCATGCAAACTCGACAACCTTTAGGTCGAGAAAAATGCAAGACACCAAGCATTTCATTTGAGAAGAGGCAAACACTCCAGCTTTTTTGTGGTTTTGAAAACAAGGTGCTAGACCTTAGGACTGCAGAAATAGGTTTTATAATGATTTGGTGCAATCTTTGGAAAAGGAGATGGAGAAAGCCAATTTTGAATACAGAGTTGGATAGTTATTTGTTCCGTACACTAAATTGGACCTCTAGCTTATGTAACCACATGCTTTCCTCTTTCTTTCTTTCTTTCTTTCTTTCTTTCTTTCTTTCTTTCTTTTCAGCATAAAATACATGCAACAAAATGTTTGAGATGGGCTTGATATCTTAAAAATAAGTCACCTTCCCTGTGGCGTCATTGTTGCCGGTGATATTGATGAAGTGTGTCTTGTGAAATAGGTGCTAACAGAATACTGTTTAGCAAAATGATTCCCTGCTAGGAGGCTCACAATTCAGAAAGTGAAGGAGAGAAAGAAGGAAAAAGGGAATTTTGCAGATGCTGGAAGGGGGAGTAAAGGAAAGAAAGGCGGGGGAGAGAGTGCATTTGTTTGTTCTTAAAAAAAATCCACATTGCACATTAAGAAGGAAACACAGAAGATAAAAGGTATAACATTCATTTCCACTGTCGAGTTCCTTTTCTTATTCTTTCTTAGTCATGCTGTAAAGTGGTTGCAATCACCATGTTGCAGCGCAAAAGGAAGCTACCCGCAGAGGAGAGAAAAATCTCCTCTTTTGTACCTTTTCCTGGGGTTTTTATTGTCTGAGTCAGCTTCTCCGTTCCAGCTGCAAGCGTTTATTATTCCAAGAATTATTGTCATTGGGCTAAGTGATGCTTCTCCCTGCAAAGGGAGGAAAGGGACACTGAAGGCCATCATGAGGATGGGGCCCGGGAAAGGCTCACACGTAAGACCAGGGCTTTTTTGTCATAGAACGCACTGGAACCGAGTTCCGGCACCATTTTTGACAGATTTTCCAAGTTTTAAAAGTAACTTTTGAAGATCTGATGTTTGGTCCACGTGGATTCGAATCGCCCTGTCGAGCGTAGCAGGTCGGCGGCAAAATCATTAAAACGGTGCGTGCGGGCTGCTTGTGTGTCGAGTCCGATGCATGCGCACTTCGTCCGCGCTGGTTGTGATGGCGCTGCTCGGCTTGCGATTGGTCGTGTGGTTGCGCGCTGAGTGCTTACTGCGAGCGGCGACCATTACGTTTCGTTACACAACTGGCGTGTGTGGGTGTGTGTACAGTGATGGACTACATGTGAAAGGTAGATAATTTCATGAGTCCCGGCACCTTTTTTCTTACAAAAAAAGCACTGCATAAGACCATCATGCTTTTGCCCTACACAGAGAGAAGCATTTCATCTGGAGACCCTGAAAAAGGAACTCAGGTTTGCATGATCACTCTGAGCCTTGGGCTGGGTCCAGACACGCTGCTAACATGGGTTGAGCATGTCTTGGTTGTTGCTGAAGCATGGGTTGTTTTTGCTGAAACCAGCAGAGTTTCTTTTCTTTTTTAATGGTGAACAACACACAGTTCACATCCCACCAACAAACCATGGTTCTCTTCATGGGTTGCTCATGGCTAGTTCATGGCTGGATTCAGACAGCACAATAACCCACAGCGGGATTCTGCACACAGGAGTGATAGGGGCAGAAAATTCAGGCCACTCTGCAGGGGGAAAATCAGCTTATAACCTTTGGGTAATCATCCTTGGGATCACACCTGCAGCATAACCTTGCATCATGTGAACTGTTCATTCTGACACTAGAACCAACTGTGTTTGAAAAGAATATTCAGGTTAAAATATACAAAGCATAGAAGGAGAGAAGCAGACATTATCTAGGATTGCATTTTTATTTCAATGAACCTCAACAAAAAGAATGCCAGGCCACTGTAGGATCACCAGAAAGCAAGAAATGCTGCTTCTTCAAGAGGGGTAGAACATTCTTCATAGGTTATCATGGTAGAAAAACATGGAGCTTTTCTAGACAACATTGTTTTTGCTTCTAGTTTCATTGCAAATGTTTGATCCATGCTCCGTGTGAAGTTCTTTTCCTTTCCTGACTTTCCATAGTTTTTGCTACAAAAACTCTAGGTAGCATTGCAATATAATGGAAAAACACGACTAGGTACACAGGTGGTTGCACTTAGTTTCAGAAATGTCAAAAAATTACTGGATTTTCCCTGCTGCAAAAGACTTCTCTAAGCACTCCTAAAAAACAGAAGCAAAACCAGAGGACCGCACCTCATCCAAGGGCAAAACCCTGTGCATGTTTAGACAAAGAAGTCCTACCAAGTCCTCACCGGCTGACTCTGAGACAGTCAAGGATTCTCAGGCTAGCCTACCTTGCAGGGGTATTGTTGCGAGCATAAATTGGAGAGAAGGAGCACCTTGTAGACCGCCTTTCTTGTAAGTAAGGTAGAGTATAAATGCAATGTCATGCTGTAATAATAATACAATTTGCACCATGCTGGCAGCGGGACCTGGGTCCCTCTAAAAACATCATATTTAAACATCATTTTAATTGTTAAAATATATGATCTGGCCAGGGCAACTTCTTCTTCCTTCTCTTTTCTCCTCCTATATTATTTATTTACTTATTTTATACTGATAATTTTAATTTTATATTATTATGTTTGTAACTCAATGTATTTTTGTATTTTTGTATTTAATGGTAATTTATTATGTGCTATTGTATTTCAATGTATTTTATTGTGTTGTAAGCCACCCCAAGGC